>NC_056663.1:71481015-71787820 GCF_018350195.1 Panthera tigris | reverse complement strand
GAGTAAACCCAGACACATTTTTAAAACATACACAAAGATATGTTTGTGAGACGTGTTCAGTAGCAGATTTCAGCATTCACAGCCTTCATTTACGTAGATCGCTTTATTTAATTTGTGCTTACTGGTAATATGAAGTATTCAGAGTTCATATTCTTGTGAAAATTCTCCCCTGAAGGCCAACTCATTTGTAATGAAAACCACATTTTGAGCGGTGAAAGAGTCCAGCTGGTTACCCTGGCAAGACATTTTCATCTTTTGAGTACATTTCAGCTTTCGACGCGTTGCATATTTATAAGAGAAAATGTTTTCTGAATTCAAGCTTAATGAAACGTGAAGTCCATGATGCAAATATGCACTCACTCCTCAGCTGAGAAGTTGATATCAAGAAAATTCTTCTGCTCGTTAGGGAATTGATCAGCTGCATTGCTTAGCTATTAAGATTTCTCTGATCAAATGAAGCTGCCCGGATGAAAGAAGAATTACAAAACTAACAGATTGGAAGAACTCACCAGGGAAATATTGCTCCAGAAGCGAAACACTCTAAGACCGAACAGACCTCAAGCACATCTAACGTATGTGACTCTTGTTAGCTTTTGTACAACCCAAGCACACTTTAGGCCTGTTTGTGGGCAGAAGGTCATTGGAAGCTGGTACATAAAAACCTTCACTTTGTGTGTTTCCCCTAACACACGTTGTTTTCATAGTTTATAAAAAATCTACAACGTTATTATTTCTGTTTACCCCTTCAGTAAATGTACAGTGGTACAGAAATACAATGATTCCTACATAGAATCTTCAAGTAGGTATGTTGTTAAGGCTTTGTTTTTGCTAGAAGTCTCAGCAAAATCATGTTCAGCAAGACGGCCATAAGCAATATACAACCTCATGACTAATTAAATGGCAGTATTCTCTTCTTTTTCATATTTATCTACATTCTCATTATCTTTTCTTTTTCTGGTGGTTCTTTGTCCATTACTGTATTAGACAATACAAATGATAAAGTATTTAAACAAAAACTTCTTTCAAATCTTTGACTGAAGATTTAACTGTGAGTTAACAATATCTTAAAAAAAATTTTTTTTAACGTTTGTTCAGTTTTGAGAGACAGAGAGACAGAGTGTGAGTGGGGGAGAGGCAGAGAGAGAGGGAGACACAGAATCTGAAGCAGGCTCCAGGCTCTGAGCTATCAGCACAGAGCCTGACGTGGGGCTCGAACTCACAAACCGTGAGATCATGACCTGAGCCAAAGTCGGTCAACCGACTGAGCCACCCATGCACCCCAAGAATATCTTAAATAAATTTCACTAAGACTATCTTAGTAATCCAACTAAGCTGTACTTCACTGTGTTGTTTCAGAATGCTATCTGCCTAAATGCAAACTAAAAGTTTCTGTGAATTATTAGGGCTCTTTTAAAGCAGCTCTTCTCTTTGATAATGTGGACCACCAGCCGCACATTCTCTTGTGTGCTGCACAGCAGATTACTCAGACAGCTTGCCCGTAGTATCAGGCCTCCTCTCTCCTTGCTCCATGTACCTAGTCAAATACTTCTTATCCTCACTCCACACGTGTATTATTCCGACTCCCAGCAGGAAATACATGGCACCCTTAGGCTAGTCAGTTGAGAAGCAAGTATTTCATAAGTACTGTTCTGAAAGGTACAGTAGGGTTTGGGAAAAAAGACAGAGAGGATGACCATTCTAGGGCTGGTAAGAGTCAGAGCCACGACTGCTTTTACTCTTGAAGGGAAAAGGAGAGAGAGCCGTTACCGGGATCCAGGAGTTATGCAGAGCTATGCAGAGAAGGAAGATGCCTTGAGAGCAGTAGTGTCTTTTGGTAAAGGGATGTGACCCATCCATGGCAACTGTTCATAGGAGAGCCAAGGAAATAAATGCCAAGACAGCATGCTGCTCCATCCCTTTGATCCCTTCCCAGTATCCCTCTGCAGAAACCAGAAACCAGAGAGCAAGGGACGCTTCTGATGCAGTCTTCACAGGTCTTGCCCCCCAGAATACAGAGCCAAGTGGAGAAGATAGGGCAAATCTCAAGAGGTAAATCAGGCACTTCTAGCACAGCTTCCAAATCAAATTCACTGTTCACCTGCAGAGTGGACAGGAACATTCAGGGAGGCTGGATGGTTCACCCTGGGTGACTAGAAAGGATTGTTACTGAAATCCCTGGAGTAGCTGAATCCACTTATGTTCTTACAGAACGGCCTCATGAGAGGCTTATGTAAGAATCATGGCATGTGTAGTCAATTTCTGTAGTCAGCCCTTCCAATGTATCTGATTAGCATGCCATCATTAATGATTTTCTTCAAAATTTTAAGTGACTAATTGGCACCTACCCTTAATTAACGGACCTACTTAGCATCGGCAGTGGTTCAAAATAAGAGCTTGAATGGAATCAGTACAATAAAAAAGCTTCAGATGGTGACAGCTGGCATTATTCAAACTTTATCTTATTCCACAAAATAATAGACTTCAGAATGTCATTACGTTTTAAAATCACTTTGAGGTATTTCATTAATTCTCTCTGGAACAAACTTGAATTCATGCTTTCGAAAAATGAAGTCGTTCAAGGAAGCCTGCGACAATGTCAGGAGGTTCTATGGCTCATCAGAAAAGAGTCAGCTTTCCACACCAAATATTTATCCAGGGCCATTCCAAGCCAGATAAAGATCTAGGCACAGAGGTGTCCATTGTTCTAGGGATTAAAGTCTTTTCCAAGAGATGCAAACACTTGATTTGTAGGCAGGTGTTTGGTTTAACTATATAGTGTTTTGGGCTTGCTTTTGTTTGTTTTTAACTAGAGTGTCTTCAGATATGTTATATGTTCTCAAATTTAGTGTAGCCTGTTACCTAACTAACATCATAACTTCTGGTCTATGTTAAGAGACAAAGTTCTGGCCTTGTATGCAAATGAAGATGAGAAGGAACACATCCTCGGCTAAAACACGTTATTACTGTTTTCTGATGTAAATTTTTATTACTGGATATAGAGCAATCTTATCTGGGTTCCATTCAAAAAATCTGCCTCAGCCATAAGAACTAATACAGTCCAATTTGTTGATTATTTTTCCTGAATGAACACTTTAGGATTTTTTTCATTTTATTGTGTGCTATAGCATAGCTGAGTGTATATTTAATGACCATTGTATGAGTTATTTTAAATGGCACCCAAGATACCCACTTCTTAATTGAATTGCCTAGGGTAGATTCATTCATCTTATTTTACCAAGATGCTTGAGCTTCCAAAGGAAATAGTCTTTCTTATTTCGACTTATATAAAATAATACAAAAAAGCTAGGGTAAAACACAGTTCTCATTAAAATTGGTTTTTCTTCTGAGACAGTTAAGTTGTCAGAATTTTCTTGGCATTTTCATGCCAAACCTATAGATCGTATTTTGGATTGTTATCTTCAGAATAGCTTCTTTTTTTTTTTTTTTTTTTTTTTTTTTATGTTTGCATGACTTTTTCAATTTCTTGGATCTTTGTTACGAATCTCTTCCAATACTGGTTGTACTTCTGCATTTTCTTGGCTTGGAGGGAATGTCAAGGACTTTCATTTCTCTTGGCTAAATATCTAGGCATTGAATGATATTTTATTCTTTAACAAATGGCTACATTATGTTCAAAAGTAATCATACTATTTTATGTTACCACCAACAATATATGGCAGTTCCAATTACTCTACATCCTTGTCAATACTTTATATAAGTAGGTCTTTTCAACTTTAGACGTTGTAGTTTATGTGCTATGGTATATCATTGTGACTTTGACTTGTATTTTCTAATAACTTTGTGAAGCTTATCACTTTTTTCCCTTTTATACTTTGTGCATTTTGTGTGTTTTTAAGGAAACCATGGCTAAATGTGAGTCCCAAAGTTTTTTCCTCATATTTTATTCTAGGAGTTTTATAGCATTAATTCTTATATTTAGCCCTATTTCTTGTTTCTCCATTTTGTCCCATTAATCTACTTGTGCCCTCTTACACCAATTCCATGTTGTCTTGATTACCGTGTGCTTATACGTTTTGGAATCACATCGTATACGTCTAAGAACTTGGTTCTTTATTTAAAAATTGTGTCAGGGGCCCCTGGGTGGCTCAGTCGGTTAAGCATCCGACTTCGGCTCAGGTCATCATGTCAATGGTTCTTGAGTTCGAACCCCACGTCAAGCTCTGTGCTGACAGCTCAGTGCCTGGAGCCTGCTTCAGATTCTGTGTCTCCCTCTCTCTCTGCCCACTCCTGCTTGCGCTCTGTCTCTCTCTGTCTCTCAAAAGTGAATAAATGTTAAAAAAAAAAGTTTTTTTTAAAGTTTTGTCAGATATTCTAGATGCTTTCCACATTCACATAAATTCTAGAATCAGTTTATCAATTTCTACAAAATAACCTGCTGGTTATTTTACTTTGAAAGAGAGTTTGGGATCTTAAAAAATTACTTCTATGTGGCACGGTTATATGCATAACCTTCACCCTGATGCTTTTGTTAAATTATTTCTTCTAAACACAGTTCCCATTTTCTTTTCACATCAAAGATTAAATTGTTTTTATCTGGAGCTAAAAATTTCCAAATGAGTTGGAAGATATATAAATATAGAATTGACAATATATTATTAATGTCATCTTATCAAACACACCTTTCAGTCTGAACTTTCTGCAGCTGATTTTTTGATGCATAAATTTACTGCTAAAGTGAATGTACAGATCTCCCACAAAATTTCCAAGGTCGATTTTAAAGGATAAATTGAAAAGCAAATTTGCAAAAATAAATCCTCAGTAACGTTTCAGGGAAAGCAATGTGATTTTTTTCAACATAATTTTTAACAATTTTTATATTAAATGTAATGCATCATAATTGCTAAAACCTTAAAATAGAAATTAATAAGGAGAGGAAAACTAATATTACCCATAATTTCAGAATCAAAACACTGCTACTAACATTTTGGTGTATTTCCTTCCAGGTTTTATTTTTCTAGTCATATAGGTCTGTATTTATATGTTTATTTTTATTAGAAAATAATGTAGTTAAATCGCCCACATTTTGTAAACTTCCTTTTTTTCTTTACTGTCAGCTCATAGGCTTATAATAGATTCAGTTTTCCCTTTTTGTGCTTTAATATGCACATTATGGTTGCACAAACATGTCTTCTGTTTAAAAGCCAGATGTTTATCACCGGGGAATATTACTAAACCTGACACTAAAAGGAGCAAGTCAAAAATTTAATAAATAGAAAAGTAATTGTTATTTATAAGGAAAAAAAGAGACATGTTCAACATTCAAAATTGTCATCTGTATTCCAGATAAAACATTCAAGATGAGCATTTACCTTTTGTTAATCGACTATTTGTTGAACCAATCCTCCCCTCTTGGGTGGATAATTTTCCTGAAGATTTACTTCAGGAACTTCCCTGTTTGGGGTTTTCAAAAGGGACTGGCAGAAAAATGCTGGGCTTGCCACACCCCTAAGAGATGTTACTCAAGTAATCACAGCCCACTGGTTCATTATTGTCACAGCGGGTACTAAGTGGTAGATGTTAACAATGGCAGAGAGGGAATCAAGTGGCAGTAACAGCCTGTCAGAACCCTTGAGTGTGCCAAGCACCTGAGTGGCTCAGTCAGTTGAGCCTCCAACGTTGACTCAAGCCGTGATCTTAAGGTTCCTGAGTTCAAGCCCCTCATCGGGCTTGCTGCTATCAGTGTGGAGCCCACTTTGGATCCTCTGTCCCCTTCTCTCTCTCTGCCCCTACCCTGCTCACTCTGTCTCTCTCAAAAATAAATACAACATTGAAATAAAATTTTTTAAATGAAAAAGAAAAGAACCTACAAGTATGCAAAGCTTATAAAAACTTTCCAAGAAAAACTCTCATTACTCGATAACATGTAAAGGGACAGTATTGACACCATGCTTTCCAGCATAGATGGGCAATGAGATATTCTAACAGACATATGCACCTTAGCTTCTGTGTTTCTCAATCACACTGACCTGGGGGTCTTGTTAGAAATCTAGACCACTCTGTCCCAGAACCAATGAATCAAAATTTCCAGGAAAGATTCTACCTTTAACAAATCCCCTCCACCCCACCCCCCGCCATCCAGACAATTCTAAAAATATGGCAAGTTTGAGGAAAAAATTAAAAAAACACTTTATATGAATATGCTCTTTCTCAAAGTATTAGACCTCAGCAAATAATGTGGTCCTAGAAGTATGCTGAGTACATTAATTTCTGCTGAGTCTGAAAAGACATTTCACCATTTTGCTGGATCCTAAGAGTAGCATTAAGAACACATAGAAAAGTGTTGGGAGAGTGAATTTTATGTTATGTGCTTTGGTTTTGTTATTTGTCACAATAAAAGAAAACAATATACATTATAATGGAATTGTGTAGGCTCTAAGTAATAAGAATGCCCTGTTTAATGGATGATTTTTAGAAAGGTTTCGTGTATGGTTGATATTCAGGCCATTTCAGGGTGTTCTCTAACATTCACACTCGGCCTAATGTTGATTAGCAAAGCACAGTTGTTATCAAACTCTGAGTGATCGTGTATATATTTATTTGCAGCAATGATGTGAATCATGGATTTTGTGTCACCATTTCAATGATTCAAGCCACTTCTTATAAAATAATTCATCACTTCCATGCTAACATGAGCCAAAACTCCTGCAGGGAAAACCCAGTTTCTTTATCAAATAAGCAACCTCCTGAATAGAGTACTGTAATCAGGTTTAGCAAGGGAAGAGAACAGTGAAGCTAAAAGCAAATCAGATTTATTCAGCAGTATAAGAGAGGGGTTCAGAAGTACCTGCTGTGATGGGTTATCTGAGCGATATAAATGCCTCACAACAGTGGACACAGAAAATAAGAACTTGGGCTAAAAAGTTCTCTCTTCTGAGAAATGTGTCTTCTTCTAGATTCCCAACTGGTGTCCAGGGAATAGCATGCACCAGCAACCATAAATCTTAACCGGCTCGTTGCTATTTTGTCTGGTAACTAACAATTCAGGCAAGCCCAGGAATTACTGATTGCAATTCACTACTCTTCCTATTTGTTTTTTTTTTTATTTTTCTTTTTGATAACCCTGTCCAGACTCCATAAGATCGTTTTCCAATCCCCTTAAGAATTATGTAAGGCAATTTGTGACATGGTAATTGATAAGAGATCAGCTAAGTGTTTTTTTAAAATTTGCTTCTGCTTATCTCGTAAAGGGTATTTTTACTTCATAACCCTAAAAGCGAAGATCATAGCCGATGCAGCTGGGTTTTCTTCCAGTAAGGAAATAGCCCTGTGGATAGTGGTGTTTTTGGCCAACAGGGCAGAGTACAGTCTGTGTAATGCGAAATCAGTTGTGCAATTTGGGGATGTATGTTTTGAGCATCTGTATCTCTGGCTTTCCTTTCGTTAATCAGTAAACTTGACTGAAAGCAACCTGCTTTTTTCCTGGAGATAAGGTATACACTTTAAACATTGCAAAAGAATAAGGAAAACAAATTCATTATGTGTCATTTCTTTCTGGCTGCCATGCAGGTGATAAGATTCCCGTTTTCATGAATTATAAGCCATCAGTCCTGCTCTTAGTTTGGGGAGACTTAAGCAGTCAGAGCCTCTTCTCTATGACCCCCTAACTTAGCTCTATTCTGAAATAGTTATTTTCATGATCTGTTTACTTTATTAATTCTTTAAGCATAATAACACCAATGACCTCAGTAGCTACTGGCACACAGTATTGGTACATAGTGTATAGAATGGTACGTTCTTTCCAATTACTTTGGGGCTGTGTATTAAATTGTGTTAAAGTTTTCAAGGAATTCTTACTTCATCAGGTATAAGTCTTAGACTCTAACGTATTGTTGTGATGGGAAGCTTTTGTCAGGAAAGTACAGTGCAGCCATCTAATCCATTATTTCCACAAGATTATTTTGCAATAATATGCATCATCAATCACTACAAGAAGTGGCTTACTATACCCAGATGAAACTAAGCGCGTTAGTGAACCGTATCGGTGCCTCGGAGGCCTTCTGCAAGTGGGACTGACTGCCCGGGTGAGAATGTGAACAGGAAGGGATGGTGCCGTCTTCTACAGGATGAATTGTGCAAACAGTAGTTAGTGTGAATTCCCTTTAGTAGAGGCCTGCCAGACACGATCCCATTTGTTAAGGAAAAGTAATTCTGAGGGATGGATATTATCATTCCCCTCTTATTGATAAAGTTACTGAGGCTGTGATGTCAAAGGTCTTATAGCAGTTCTGATAACTGCTGTGTGAGAGAGCAGGGATTGGAAAGCGAGTCTACTGCCAAGCATTTACTGGTTTTCTTAGATCACACTTACAAAATACCGTTTTCTTATTGTGTCAGTTATTAATCTCCAATACTGTTCTTCAGTCTGTCTATGAAACAGTGTCACTGCCATCTTGTTCATTAATTTTTTTTTAATTATGAAAGTGACTTATTCTATCATCAACTAAAAAACTACAAGTGAAAGCTGGGTTTGAAATCTCAGGTAGCAAATGCTTAGGTTGCCTGTCATTTTTAAATAGAAATTAAAGATGGTGGCGTAGGAGGACGCTGGGCTCACCGCGCGACCTACTGATCACTTAGATTCCACCTACACCTGCCTAAATAACCCAGAAAACCACCAGAGGATTAGCAGAACGGAGTCTCCGGAGCCAAGCGCAGACGAGAGGCCCACAGAAGAGGGTAGGAAGGGCGGAGAGGCAGTGCGTGCTGCACGGACTGGCGGGAGGGAGCCGGGGCAGAGCCCTCCGGCCAAGCAGAGCCCCGGAGTCTGGCTTGCAAAAGCGGAGGGGCCGGATGGAGTGTGTTCTGACAGCCAGTGGGACTTAACATCTGGAAGGTTATAAGCTAACAGCTCTGCTCGGAGAACAGGAGGGCTGGAGGACAACGGGAGGGAGAGTTGTTGAGCTCCAGACAACAGAGCTCAGCTTGGCGGGGAACAAAGGCGCTCGCCAGCGCCATCTCCCTTGCCCATCCCCCAGCCAAAATCCCAAAGGAAACCGGTTCCTGCCAGGGAACTTGCTTGCTCCGTCCAAACACCCAACGCTGTGCTTCTGTGGAGCCACCCCTCCGGCAGCAGGTCTGACTCCCTCCCACTGCCACAGGGCCCCTTCTGAAGTGGATCACTTAAGGAGAAGCGAGCTAAGCCTGCCCCTCCTGCCCCCGTGCACCTTGCCTACCCACCCCAGCTAATACGCCAGATCCCCAGCACCACAAGCCTGGCAGTGTGCAAGTAGCCCAGACGGGCCACGCCACCCCACAGTGAATCCCGCCCCTAGGAGAGGGGAAGAGAAGGCACACACCAGTCTGACTGTAGCCCCAGCGGTGGGCTGGGGGCAGACATCAGGTATGACTGCGGCCCTGCCCACCAACTCCAGTTATACACCACAGCACAGGGGAAGTGCCCTGCAGGTCCTCACCACTCCAGGGACTATCCAAAATGACCAAACGGAAGAATTCCCCTCAGAAGAATCTCCAGGAAATAACAACAGCTAATGAACTGATCAAAAAGGATTTAAATGATATAACAGAAAGTGAATTTAGAATAATAGTCATAAAATTAATCGCTGGGCTTGAAAACAGTATAGAGGACAGCAGAGAATCTCTTGCTACAGAGATCAAGGGACTAAGGAACAGTCAGGAGGAGCTGAAAACCGCTTTAAACGAGATGCAAAATAAAACGGAAACGTCCACGGCTCGGATTGAAGAGGCAGAGGAGAGAATAGGTGAACTAGAAGATAAAATTATGGAAAAAGAGGAAGCTGAGAAAAAGAGAGATAAAAAAAATCCAGGAGTATGAGGGGAAAATTAGAGAACTAAGTGATGCACTACAGAGAAATAATATATGCATAATTGGTATTCCAGAGGAAGAAGAGAGAGGGAAAGGTGCTGAAGGTGTACTTGAAGAAATAATAGCTAAGAACTTCCCTGATCTGGGGAAGGAAAAAGGCATTGAAATCCAAGAGGCACAGAGAACTCCCTTCAGACCTAACTTGAATCGATCTTCTGCATGACATATCATAGTGAAACTGGCAAAATACAAGGATAAAGAGAAAATTCTGAAAGCAGCAAGGGATAAACGTGCCCTCACATATAAAGGGAGACCTATAAGACTCGTGACCGATCTCTCTACTGAAACTTGGCAGGCCAGAAAGGAATGGCAGGAAATCTTCAATGTGATGAACAGAAAAAATACGCAGCCGAGAATCCTTTATCCAGCAAGTCTGTCATTTGGAATAGAAGGAGAGATAAAGGTCTTCCCAAACAAACAAAAACTGAAGGAATTCATCACCACTAAACCAGCCCTACAAGAGATCCTAAGGGGGATCCTGTGAGACAAAGTACCAGAGACATCGCTACAAGCATGAAACCTACAGACATCACAATGACTCTAAACCCATATCTTTCTATAATAACACTGAATGTAAATGGATTAAATGCACCAACCAAAAGACATAGGGTATCAGAATGGATAAAAAAAACAAGACCCATCTATTTGCTGTCTACAAGAGACTCATTTTAGACCTGAGGACACCTTCAGATTGAAAGTGAGGGGATGGAGAACTATTTATCATGCCACTGGAAGTCAAAAGAAAGCTGGAGTAGCCATACTTATATCAGACAAACTAGACTTTAAATTAAAGGCTGTAACAAGAGATGAAGAAGGGCATTATATAATAATCACAGGGTCTATCCATCAGGAAGAGATAACAATTATAAATGTCTATGCACCGAATACAGGAGCCCCCAAATATATTAAACGATTACTCACAATCATAAGCAACCTTATTGATAAGAATGTGGTAATTGCGGGGGACTTTAAGACTCCACTTACAGAAATGGATAGATCATCTAGACACACGGTCAATAAAGAAACAAGGGTCCTGAATGATACATTGGATCAGATGGACTTGACAGATATATTTAGAACTCTGCATCCCAAAGCAACAGAATATACTTTCTTCTCGAGTGCACATGGAACATTCTCCAAGATAGATCACATACTGGGTCACAAAACAGCCCTTCATAAGTATACAAGAATTGAAATCATACCATGCATACTTTCAGACCACAATGCTATGAAGCTTGAAATCCACCACAGGAAAAAGTCTGGAAAACCTCCAAAAGCATGGAGGTTAAAGAACACCCTACTAAAGAATGAGTGGGTCAACCAGGCAATTAGAGAAGAAATTAAAAAATATATGGAAACAAATGAAAATGAAAATACAACAATCCAAACGCTTTGGGATGCAGCGAAGGCAGTCCTGAGGGGAAAATACATTGCAATCCAGGCCTATCTCAAGAAACAAGAAAAATCCCAAATACAAAATCTAACAGCACACCTGAAGGAAATAGAAGCAGAACAGCAAAGGCAGCCTAAACCCAGCAGAAGAAGAGAAATAATAAAGATCAGAGCAGAAATAAACAATTTAGAATCTAAAAAATCTGTAGAGCAGATCAATGAAACCAAGAGTTGGTTTTTTGAACAAATAAACAAAATTGATAAACCTCTAGCCAGGCTTCTCAAAAAGAAAAGGGAGATGACCCAAATAGATAAAATCATGAATGAAAATGGAATTATTACAACCAATCCCTCAGAGATACAAGCAATTATCAGGGAATACTATGAAAAATTATATGCCAACAAACTGGACAACCTGGAAGAAATGGACAAATTCCTAAACACCCACACACTTCCAAAACTCAATCAGGAGGAAATAGAAAGCTTGAACAGACCCATAACCAGAGAAGAAATGGAATCAGTCATCAAAAATCTCCCAACAAATAAGAGTCCGTGACCAGAGGGCTTCCCAGGGGAGTTCTACCAGACGTTTAAAGCAGAGATAATACCTATCCTTCTCAAGCTATTCCAAAAATTAGAAAGGGAAGGAAAACTTCCAGACTCATTCTATGAAGCCAGCATTACTTTGATTCCTAAACCAGACCGAGACCCAGTAAAAAAAAGAGAACTACAGGCCAATATCTCTGATGAATATGGATGCAAAAATTCTCAGTAAGATACTAGCAAATCGAATTCAACAGCATATAAAAAGAATTATTCACCATGATCAAGTGGGATTCATTCCTGGGATGCAGGGCTGGTTCAACATTCACAAATCAATCAATGTGATACATCACATTAATAAAAGAAAAAATAAGAACCATGTGATCCTGTCAATTGATGCAGAAAAGGCCTTTGACAAAATTCAGCAACCTTTCTTAATAAAAACCCTCAAGAAAGTCGGGATAGAAGGAACATACTTAAACATCATAAAAGCCATTTATGAAAAGCCCACAGCTAACATCATCCTCAATGGGGAAAAACTGAGAGCTTTTTCCCTGAGATCAGGGACACGACAGGGATGTCCACTCTCACCGCTGTTGTTTAACATCGTGTTGGAAGTTCTAGCATCAGCAATCAGACAACACAAGGAAATCAAAGGCATCAAAATTGGCAAAGATGAAGTTAAGCTTTCACTTTTTGCAGATGACATGATACTATACATGGAAAATCCAATAGACTCCACCAGAAGTCTGCTAGAACTGATACATGAATTTAGCAAAGTCGCAGGATACAAAATCAATGTACAGAAATCAGTTGCATTCTTATACACTAATAATGAAGCAACAGAAAGACAAATAAAGAAACTGATCCCATTCACAATTGCAACAAGAAGCATAAAATACCTAGGAATAAATCTAACCAAAGATGTAAAAGATCTGTATGCTGAAAACTATAGAAAGCTATGAAGGAAATTGAAGAAGATACAAAGAAATGGAAAAACATTCCATGCTCATGGATTGGAAGAATAAATATTGTCAAAATGTCAATACTACCCAAAGCTATCTACACATTCAATGCAATCCCAATCAAATTGCACCAGCATTCTTCTCAAAGCTAGAACAAGCAATCCTAAAATTCATATGGAACCACAAAGGCCCCAATAGCCAAAGTAATTTTGAAGAAGACCAAAGCAGGAGGCATCACAATCCAGACTTTAGTCTCTACTACAAAGCTGTCATCATCAAGACAGCATGGTATTGGCACAAAAACAGACACATAGACTAATGGAATAGAACAGAAACCCCAGAACTAGACCCACAAACGTATGGCCAACTAATCTTTGACAAAGCAGGAAAGAATATCCAATGGAAAAAAGACAGTCTCTTTAACAAATGGTGCTGGGAGAACTGGACAGCAACATGCAGAAGATTGAAACTAGACCACTTTCTGACACCATCCACAAAAATAAACTCAAAATGGATAAAGAACCTGAATGTGAGACAGGAAACCATCAAAATCCTAAAGAAGAAACAGGAAAAGACCTCTCTGACCTCAGCCGTAGCAATTTCTTACTTGACACATCCCCAAAGGCAAGGGGATTAAAAGCAAAAATGAACTACTGGGAACTTATGAAGATAAAAAGCTTCTGCACAGCAAAGGAAACAACCAACAAAACTAAAAGGCAACCAATGGAATGGGAAAAGATATTTGCAAATGACATATTAGACAAAGAGCTAGTATCCAAAATCTATAAAGAACTCACCAAACTCCACACCCAAAAAACAAATAACCCAGTGAAGAAATGGGCAGAAAACATGAATAGACACTTCTCTAAGGAAGACATCCAGATGGCCAACAGGCGCATGAAACGATGCTCAACGTCGCTCCTCATCAGGGAAATACAAATCAAAACCACACTCAGATATCACCTCACGCCAGTCAGAGTGGCCAAAATGAACAAAGCAGGAGACTATAGAAACGGAAACCCTCTTGCACTGTTGGTGGGAATGCAAATTGGTGCAGCCACTCTGGAAAGCAGTGTGGAGGTTCCTCAGAAAATTAAAAATAGACCTACCCTATGACCCAGCAATAGCACTGCTAGGAATTTACCCAAGAGATACAGGAATACTGATGCATAGGGGCACTTGTACCTCAATGTTTATAGCAGCACTCTCAACAATAGCCAAATTATGGAAAGAGCCTAAATGTCCATCAACTGATGAACGGATAAAAAAATTGTGGTTTATATACACAATGGAGTACTGCGTGGCAATGAGAAAGAATGAAATATGGCCCTTTGTAGCAACATGGATGGAACTGGAGAGTGTTATGCTAAGTGAAATAAGCCATACAGAGAAAGACAGATACCATATGGTTTCACTCTTATGTGGATCCTGAGAAACTTAACAGAAACCCATGGGGGAGGGAAAGGAAAAAAAAAGAGGTTAGAGTGGAAGAGAGCCAAAACATAAGAGACTCTTAAAAACTGAGAACAAACTGAGGGTTGATGGGGGGTGGGAGGGAGTGGAGGGTTGGTGATGGGTATTGAGGAGGGCACCTTTTGGGATGAGCACTGGGTGTTGTATGGAAACCAATTTGACAATAAACTTCATATATTGGATAAATAAATAAATAAATAAATAAACAAATAAAATAGAAATTAAACTGTGTCATTACCTAATGGACGTACGTATTCAATGGCAAGGTAGAATTACATTATATTTTGAACTTTTTAATTTATCTTGAAGTTTGTGATTTCTTTTTTTTTAAGTTTACTTATATATTTTGAGAGAGAGAGAGAGAGAGTAGGAGAGGGGCAAGGAAGAAGGAGAGAAAGAGAGAGTCCTAAGCATGCTCCACACTGTCAGCACAGAGCCTGACACAGGGCTCGAACTCAGCAACCATGAGATCATGACCTGAGCCCAAATTAATAAGAGCCAACTGAGCCACTCAGGTGCCCCTGTAATTTATTTCTTTTGGGAAGTTCTGTGCAGTAAGAAGCATCCAGGTTAAGAAAAAAAAATCCAGTTTTTTTTAAAGAGTGGCTGAAATATAACTAATTTTTAAGAAATGAATTCCACTTATCTAAAAGTCACTAGGGTGAACTTTGGATGTGAGTCTTTTGAAAAATCAGCATAGTAGTGTATTGATATTAGAATACCAGGCATCATTTTGGAGGTATTACTGGTGAACTTTCCTCCAGATTTAAAGGAACAACCTCAACCCCTGCCTCAACTCGCACCTTCTTGAACTGCTGGAGAAGACAATCCCAACTACATGTGGCCTAGCCCAACATAGCACAGAACCCTCTGGACCCTCATCTCATGCCATGCCCTCCACTGCTACCATGTATCAACCAGAGCTTTCTGTTCTTCAATCTGTTAACTTCTTTCTTACCTCAGAGCCTTTTCATAGAGTGTTTTCTATGCCTCCAGTGTTTCTCCCCAGATTTTCCACCAGAAGATTTCCCAGATATAGCAAAGAGTCATAATAGTGTCATCAGTGGGTTAAACATCCAACTTCATCTTAGGTCATTATCTCATGGTTTGTGGTTCGAGCCCGGTGTCAGGCTCTGTGCTGATAGCTCAGAGCCTGAAGCCTGCTTTGGATTCTGTGTCCCTTCTCTCTCTGTCCCTCTCCTGCTTAGAGTCAAAGAAACTAAATTTTTCCACCTAAAGGGAGAATAAGAACCCAGGGAGATCTTGGTCGACAGGCCTGTCCTGGGAGAGTGGTGAAGAGACAGACTTTGATGTAAACACTGCTTCTGTCATGGTGGTTTGGCCCTGAGAACATCCAAAGTGCATGGGGACTACTTGCCCTTGCTAAATATCATCCAACTCAAGGGCAGCAAGGGGAAAGGGAGAAACTAAAACCCTCAGAAGTATTAAAGGTTATAGATCATGCAAATGATACTGAGAGCCGAGAGAGTATGAGAATTAAAAAACAAACAAACAAACAAACAAACAAAAACAGCTGCTCCAAATTGAAAGCTCACAGACATTCAAGAGTTACAGAAATCTCCCAATGACTGGCTGATGGAGGAAGAAAAGAATTAGGACCAAGATGGGTGAGGATGTTCTGTCTTTGTCAATAATCAAACAAATGTTATTTTTAATCAGTAGAGTTATGAGATCATGAAGAACATATATATTCAGAAGTATATTATGTTTATAGGCATATGTTATGTATAATAATCACATCTATAACTTCAACCTTTTGTGAAAATAAAAATGAAACTCAGAAAATGGGGCGACTGGGTGGCTCCATCATTTGAGCATCTGACTCTTGATTTCAAATCTGGTCTTGATCTTGCGGTTCATGGGTTTGAGCCCCACCTAGGGCTCTGTGCTGACAGGGCAGTGTCCAGTTCTGCTTGAGATTCTCTTTCTCCTTCTCTTTCTTACCTGCCCCCTCCCCCGGCTTTCTCTCTCTCTCTCTCTCTCAAAATAAATAAATAAACTTAAAAAAATAAAACTCAGAAAGAAGGTATATGGTATAAAAACTCATGCTGCATCTTCATTCGATACTTACCTGGCTAATTAAGGTAAATTAAGCCAGATTTCATTTTTCCTTTTCTTCTGTTCTTGCACTTTCTTCATTCGGGTGATAGTTAGCCTCAGGGTGAACAGACAGGTGATTTATGGAGCTTTGGGTGATTAAAAGGAAGTTGCTAAGGCAGACATACAGCAGAAGTGTCCAGACCCCAGGTCCAAGAAGGGCAGAAGGATGCAGACTACACATGAGAACCAGTGGAAAAGCACTCTGAGGTCTCTCCCCAGTGTGTGGGGCAGAGGACCAGGAAAGGTCATGAACTTACCATTCTCAAGGGTTTACTACATGTCTGTGGTAATGTTAGGTGTCTTACAAATTTCTCTCTTATTTATTCCCACAATAACTCTAAGAAGTGGAAAACTCAACTTATATACTTGAAATCCCATAGTTTGAAAGTTATACAACTGGTATGCAAATCTAATTGTGCCTGGCCCTAGCACTTTTCTCTATTCAGTTCTATCCCTCAAGGACAGAACAATGAATGGATGTTAGATTTTCACATGCCAATTGTAACATGGTCTTGATAAGCAGTGATTGGAGGAAGGAAAGAAAGAGGGAGGGAAGGAAGGAAGGAAGGAAGGAAGGAAGGAAGGAAGGAAGGAAGAAGGAAGGAAGGAAAGGGGAAAGGAGAGAGGGAAGGAGGGAAGGAAGAAGGGAAAGAGGGGGAGAGGGAGACACAAAGATATGCAGTAGAGAGAATTCAGAAGAGACTAAAAAACCGATTAGGCCATCCACAACCAAAGGCAGAGCCACACAGAGGTCCAGTTGGGTTATATCTCCTCTGGGCTCTAGCTGGAGAGCATTTCATTGTTGCCTCTGTCATTCATTTCATTAGAAGTTGCAATTTCATAATTTTCTAATTATCTTATTTCTTTCCCATTTATTCGTTGGAATCCTTAAAAGAAAAACACTTTCTATTATCAACTAGCATGACTTGGTTACTTGGAAAAGCTTTTTGAAAGGGAAAAGCAGGAAAAGCTTAGAATTAGTGTGCATTCAAGGTGATGGGACTCAGAAAACTTTGTGCTTTCCAGATTTTTTGACCAAGCAGACCAGAATGACTACCATCAAGTGAACCAGGCACAACCCACGCAGCAGCCCTAGGCACTCATGCCTCTGACTTTAAAGCTTTTGTATTCTTGTAACACAGGCCACGGAAACATGGGCATTTTTCTAAATACATAAGAAGTTGTAAGGCATTTTCAGATATGCTAAATTATTTTATGTAATTTATGGAGAGTATTTGGCAAAGGCTTATGGAAGAGATAAGAGATAAGAAGAGACACTCTCTTACAGAAGAGATTAAATGTGCTTACCCTCTGATAATAACCAGCTTCACATTCTGCAGTATATTTATACAAAGGAGTCTCACACTTTGATGACCACTTCGCAGGACAGACACATCTACCTGGCCAAGTATTTTCTCCTTCGTACTTTATTCATGAAAGGCATAAATCAGAGCTAGTAACTAGATATGATTTCTCCATTCCACCCCTACACTCAACGTTATGAGAGTCTCCTATGTTCCAGGGATAGTAATTGGAATATGGAGGTAATTGGCGAGACCCACTGAAAAGTCATTTCTGATCTGTCAGGTAATGTGTGTGCTCACGTGACTTGTCAGATTGTTGTTTTTTTAAAAAAATTTTAAATGTTTATTTATTTTTGAGATGGAGACAGACAGAGTGTGAGTGAGGGAAGGGGCAGAAAGAGAGGGAGACACAGAATCCGAACGAGGCTCCAGGCTCTGATCTGTCAGCAGAGAGCCCATTGTGGGGCTCAAACCCACGAACTGTGAGATCATGACTCGAGCCAAAGTCAGACCTTTAACCCACTGAGCCACTCATGTGCCCCATCAGATTTTTCTTCTTAATCAACATCTCCATTTGTGGCAAAAGCAAATCAGTATCAGCACCTTGCCAATGGAGACATGATTTTGAATCGTTTACTCAGAGTTGCTTGATTACAGCAGAATCAACGAGTTCTTTGAAATATCTGCTCTAGAAACTAATTTCCTCGTAGGGAGTTTTCCAGTTGAGTTGCTGCTGTCTGTGTGGTTGATAGTTTTTCTACTGAACACAGCTACAATATTTTTCATACCATGTGAATTCTAAGACAAGAGGTTATCAGTCTCAGTATATAAAGATTTAGTGTTGAGTGTAACTAAATTATTGTGGTAATTATTGTATAATATATACACATATCAAATCATTGCCTTACAGATCTAATACTTACACCGTGTTTTATGTCAGTCGTATCTTAATAAAACTTGAAAAAAGAAATTAACAAGATTCCATTAAATAATGTACTCTTACAGTTATACAAACATACCCACTGTCATTTTTTGTTTCATATTTTTTCTTGAAACTCTGATAATGTAAAAATGCCAATAAATGAATTCTAAGTATATGTGCATTGAAATCATTGTCATGTATTTAAGCTTTATTTAAAAAAAATATGCTTTCAACAGTGACCGAACAAACTTCATTTACAAACTTGTCTGATAATTTGTGACCTAAACCACTATTTCCACGTGTCAAAACAAGCTATACCCTGAGAAATGCTGGTGTATTCTATTATGTTTTATAAGTATTAAAACAAACGTTTTTATGGATGTGAAATATTTTGAGATCGTTTATTCAAATAACACTTATAAGATGAGATGGGTTCAGCCATTAGTAGTGATAATAATAGCTAATAAATATAGCCCTTACTCTGGGTCAGGTGTTGTAACACACCCTTTACATATACTAACTTATTTACCTATCATCGTAACCTTCTGAAGTCAGAAAACTGGGATGCAGAAAGGTTAAGGGGCTTTCCCAAATCACACAACAGGTAAATCAGCACTTGGATTTGAAACCAGGTAGTTCAGCTCCAAAGTCGAGGTGGTCAAAAACTACATCATGTAGTTGAACGCATTTGAAATCATATTGCAGGTAAATGAGAAATCATACAAATATGTTGATGATCCCTTGTTAAAGGAGTAAAGCAGTTTACAAACCAGTATTATATCAATTATATTAAATTCAAACACATATATTGTTAAATGTCGTATATATGCTTCTATATATTTCTATATCTTTATGTAAATACATATATTCACTTGTATACATACACCCTCATGCATACTCCTACATAGATATAAAAAGGAAAAAAACAGTTGGGGGATTATGTTATATACCAAAATTTACCAGAAGTTAACTTCTGCTTATGTGATTACCTGTGATCTTTTTCTGCCTTATAATAGTCTGTATTTTCCAAATCTTTTATCAGAAACATGTTGTTAATTTTGTAATTTTTTAGTATATGTGCTGCCGAAGCGAGCACGATTTTGTAATTTTTTTAAATGCTATTAAAAAAAAACCTTTCACAAAGGAACCACAAACTCTGTTGTTTTATAGTTTAGTTGTTTGATTATGTGTTATTAAAATAATATACACATAATAGCCACCAAACTTATTAATTTCTTCTCCAAACCTATTATAACTTGCTAATTTAAACACGGTGTTTAAACACGGTGTAGAAAGTCAAGTGTAGAGTTCTTTCCTCACTGCTACTCCCTTCTAACGCCCATCAAATGGCTTGGCCTTCTCATTTCTTCTATTCATCTGAGACTTCTGTTAGTCCTGTTTCATGGCCCTTTCTCCAATAGTGAGCAAGCCTTCACACCCCTATCGTGTCAAAGAAAATTCTCAGTTTTTAGAGTTTTCTATCTAACATGCTGACCCTTAACCATTCATGGATATTTAAATCTAAATTAATTCACACTAAATAAAATTAAAAATTCAGTTTTTTGGTCACATTAGCCACATTGCAAGCACTCCATAGTCTCATGTCACTGGTAGCTGCCATATTTGACAGTGCTGCTCCAGTGATATGGTGTATTGAGACTATTTTTCTTCCTCTCATTTATGCTGGTGAGTTGCAGAATGCGAATTTCAAATCCTGGAATATGCTTGCCTTTGCTTGGAGCTAAAGATTTCTATTTCTTTTGATTTCTACTTTTCTTTCGTCTTGCATGAGCGTCAGGAGATAAAGCTCTTCCACCGCAAACAACATCTTCTCGCCAATGGTCCATACAGGAAGATGACAGTTTCATTCCCCTGCAAGCAAAACTTTCTGGCATTTATTATGCTGAAACACTGTAAATCCTTCTCAGCTTCGAATTACAATACAGAGCACTAGTCACTTAAACCTTGGAGGAAGTATGCCCAATTAAATTGAAGAGGCATCCCCAAGTTTCTGACTTGGACAGCTGGAAAGAAGGTACCCTTGAATTTGAAGTGCCTTAGCATATTACAGTTAAGAAATCCAAAGATCCACGGTGAAGATAGTGGAGGCACCATTTTGGGACTAATCAGCTTGTAGTTAGTATGGCGGTGGTTCCAATGGATGTGATCATCTGCAATAAGGGGGAGAATTCATGTTTTCGTAGAAAAGAAATGAGATGGTGTATGTAGTTCGTAATTATATGCCTAATACATGGTTGAAAAGTAGTTTAAAAAAGTTAATTCCTGAATCAGTAAAGAAATGTGTTCAACCACCAAAGACAGATAGAAATACAAAAGTCTGTACAAATTAGAGACTAATTTTCTCATGTAATAAGAAGACCAGAGGTAGGCATTCTAAAGTTGGTTCAGCAGCTCTATGACGTCCTCAGGGACTAAAGTTTGCCATCCTTGTCACTCAACTGTCATCTTCAAGATCACAAGACAGTTGTGAAATTTGTGACCATTACACACATTGTAGGAGACAGAGCTTAATGTGACCCACGTGATCTCTGTGTTCTGGGATCCACACCCTTGTACAATCCTGTCCCTTCGAGAGTGGACATGACCTGTGACTAGCTTCTAACCAATAGAATATGCAAAGGTGAGGGGTTGTCACTCCCACGATACATTACATTATATGATACTTCATCTGGCTGGCAGACTAACTCTAAGGTTTTCTCCCTCACCTGCACTGAAGAAGCAAATTGTCATAAAGTAAGCAGCCATGTTGGAGAAACCCATGTGGAAAGAAACTGTGGGCAGCTCCTAGGAGCTTAAGGTATCTCCAGAAAGAAACTGAAGCCCTCAGTCCTGCAGTTCAAAGAAATGAATTCTGCAAACAATCTGAGGGAGCATGAAAGAAAATCATCCCCTTGTGAGCCTCTAGTAAGACAGTGTCCCTAGCCAATACCTGGATTGAAACCTGATGGGACCCTGAAGTTGAGAGTTCAGCCTGCATTTCTGGTCCACAAAAACTGTGAAATAGTAAATGTGTATTGTTTTAAGACACTAAGCTTTCTTCCTTCCTTCCTTCCTTCCTCTCTTTCTTTCTTTCTTTCTTTCTTTCTTTCTCTTTCTCTCTTTCTTTCTTTCTTTCTTTCCTCCCTCCCTCCCTCTCTTCCTTCCTTCCTTCCTTCCTTCTTTCTCTCTTTCAACTATCTCTGTCTCTATCTATCTATAGCTAAAGAAAAGCTGATAAATGAAATCTTATTGAGACACAATGCTTCAATAAATAAATCCTGGATTCTGTTCTCAGAGAAAAAGAGGGGAAATATATATTGGGGGGAGCTAAGAAAGCGATAGCTTCACAGAGTGTTCCTGTATTAGATCTCAATTTATCTTCTTCCTTTTAAACTAGATCCCCTTCTCCAAAATCTCCACATAGCCAGAGATGGGAAATGGTAGTATCCCATCTCTATGGAAATATTTTCCTCATGACTTGGCCCCAGGTATCAGGAAAAGTAAGGCTGCTTTATTTTCTAATAGGGTCCATCCTCTCATTCTGACAATGACATTTTAACTAGACTGCTCAGCAGCACAGGGTCTCTCTTATTCATAACCACCTATTAATATGTACCCAGAACACCAATTCGTAACCACCTATTAATATGTACTGGGAACACCAGTGAGTAAGTGATTAATTAAAATTTTCTGATTAGGGCTTCTGGCAGGAAATAATATAAATCTGGTATCTTACTGAGGATATAAGGATCCTTAAGTCGAGTTCTGTTCCCCACCCCTCCCATTTTCTATTTCTGTGTCCATCAGCAGCCATTTTGAAACAATGAAGTTAATACAGTGGAATTCATTCTCAGAGGTGACCCTTCTGGTAAGAGATGGTTTAGAACATAGCTTCTGCCTCCTCACTAATAAAAAAATAAATAAACAATTTGTAATATTATAATATTGAATTCTAAGCTTTAATTTTAATATGAATTTCAGATGTGGAATCTTATTAATCCTACTAATAACCGAAAGAATGTACGGACATATATCTTTGGTCATCAAAAGACTAAAGGTGGAAAGCATTAACATTATCAGTTGGAAAGGAATGGTGCATTTCATCTTACTTTTCTGTGCCTGTATGGGGACAAAAGAATACTCAGAGTAGATTGTATGTCGATGGGGGTGATTGGAAGGCAAATCAAAACTTGTCAGGAAAATTATGTGAAAGGAAATGGTAACTGGAAGATTTATAAGGGTGGATACATATATAGTTTGAAAGACGCAAACAAGATCCATTCCAATCTGACTTGCTCCTGACCCCTAGATAGCTATACTTAAGTCAGCTAATCTTCACCATCTCCCTGAAACTTAAACATTGGCACAGACCAATTTTAACAGCTACTATAATATTGCCAGCTATTATTTTTCTTTCTTTTTAAATGTATATATTGTTTAATTTTTCAACTAATTATTTACTTAAGATGGATTACTTTTAAAAAGGGCTATATGATAACTGTAATTTATTGTTACTGTTTTCTGTTTTTCCTGATAAGACCTAATTAGTGTGAGAAAGATTTTGTTTCTGCTTATCAGTAAATCAGATTGGAAGAAAATGCCTTTTTTTTTTTTTTTTTTGCCAGTGCCAAAGTTCGTGATCATAGATACAGGAAAACTGTTATATTCTGATGCCAGAGTTTGAAAATATTATGTCTATATTTTGGCTAAGACTCATGAAGACCAAGACAGGAATGAAGGCAACTTGCTGATGATGGTTTTGGATCTAATTCAAATGTTTTCCTAGATTTGGAAAGACCTTTTAAGGACATTACAAAGTCTATACCATAGAAATACAAAAACTATGGATATTAATAATTGCGTCTTTAATTGCTTGCTTTTAAATCCAGTTAAGATGATTATGTGTATTATCCCAAGCCATGGTAAAAATGAGCTTCCTTTGTTGCTATTTGGTTACAGTTGCCTACTTTTCTACCTTTTTTTTTCTTTGCATAGGACAACCTTATGCGTGTGAAGGGCAAATAAGAGGGGTCATATTTCAGTTCATGCTTCTCCTTTGCAATAGGGAATTTTCTTTCCCCACTGAGCAGGGTTTCTGGAAGTTGAGCTAGTCTGTTTGTAGTGCTGTTTCATTTGGAAATATAGCCATGAGGTAGATAACCAGACCCAAATACCCAGGACAGAGAACACCAAGAGAAGCCTGTCCAATCACAGACACCCAGAGGATTAATAAGAATCCAACTTTTCCTCTCCCTATCTTGGGTCAAAGTCACCAAGAGTGGCACCATCCTCAATGGAAAAGGAGTACAATTTCAATTTCTGTGGTCACTTCAGCAGCAAATGTCTTCAGACATATAACTACTATCTCTTCGACTTCTCTCTCCCATTTAGTTTCTTCTTTTGTTTTCCCTCTTCTGACTAAACATTCCCTTTCTTCTGTTCTCTCTTCTCTTCTTCTCACCATACATCTTAACTTTAACTTTCTTTTTCTACTCCTTCTATTCTCCATCTTATCTTTTTCACTTCCAGCTTCCTTTTTCCTTTCCTTCTCTTCTTACTTCAACCACTGCTGTAAAACATATGCCATTCAAAAGACTTGCCTGAAACTCCAAACCCACTGTACTTAGAGAGGATGATACCTTCTCTAATTCCATGCATTCAGTGGTGGTTACTAAACATTAAAGGCGTATCAGAAAAGGTAAAGGGCTCGTGGTAAATTGGATTAGTTCTTAATCCAATAAGGTAATTAGATTTTTCTCCATGAAATGCTATGGGAGCTTACAAGCAAACCTGGAAAACATTGGCCATATATTTTTTTCTGACTGACTTGCATCTTTCCAACAATAGAGAAGTCCTAGAGACTTGCCTAGTCAAAGGACGAAGTGACAATAGTTGTTAACTTTAAATTATGCACTGTCATTGATATGTTGGCTTAACAATGTGGACATATTTCCCATAACAATGCACCAGATAAACTATGGTGGTTCTATCTTCATTTGTCATTGGCCATATGACCACTCATAAATGGGCTCTAAAATAAAATGAATAAACAAACAAAAAGCTGAGTTAGTTCTATAAATACAGAGAACAAACTGATGGTTGCTGGAGAGGAGGCAGTGGGGATTGGGTAAAAATGGGTGAAGGAGAGTGGGAGATAGAGGCTTCCAATTACGGAATGAATAAGTCACAGGAATAAAAGGCCCAGCCTAAGGAATACAGTCGATGATATTGTAATAGCTGCATAATGGGACAGATGATAACTTTACTAGTAGTAAACATAGCATAATATTGACAAACTTGTCAAATCACTGAGTTTTACACCTGAAACTAATGTAACATTGCATGTCAACTATACTCAAGTAACAAAATAAGTACATATATACACATATATTTTTTTTCCAAAAAAAAAAAAAAAGGAAGATTGGTGTGTAAGGTCACAAATGAGACTCAGAACCGACAAGCTCAAAATTACTAACTGAATATTTTCCTTTATCTGCTTCTGTGTATTCAAGAAGGGCAAGAAAATAGCTTCACTCTAGTCTAAAATTTTCCATCTAAGAATTTTCTATTTCAGCATTGCCTCCTTGAACCTATACTGGTTGATCTAAAAATTTCTTTATTAAGCTTAATGTTTATTAACTTTATCTAATGACAAGAATTTTAATGAAGGATAGACATTACTCACATAGCAAAGAGTAGTTGACCTTTCTTTCTAAAGAAACTATATTTTTCATAAAAAGGAAGTAAAAATTAAACCATGTAAGCTATTTTTTTTTATCAAAGTTCATTTTGTCTTCTGAGGTTTAAATTCCTATACTGATTGAAGATTATTTTCTATCATTGCATTATTTCAATGAAGCTAACATCTATTTTAAAAGACCAGATCTTTTGCACATTTTCCAGAATAGCAACATGGGAAGCCTAAATAAAATTTGTTGAAAGAAGATTTTTTTAGTAAGACAATGTGTATGGTCTGTTCATTCTCATTAAATTGTTGTCTGATCATAACTCTACATTCACTGACATTTCTGTTTACCATCAGAGGATAAATAACAGCAATCCTTGCTTAGCAAGGAAAGAAAAAGTACTCAATCCTTTCCAGAAACATCTTGAACTTCCTAAAGTAGGGTGAATGGACTATGGGGAAAAATTATTAGCTCTTGGTCAAAGGAACAATTAATTCAAAACAGATTTAAATCAGGGCAGCCATAAGACATTGGGTCGGAAAGAGGAAAAGGAAAAGAAAAAATTGCTTTGAGTTTCAAGATAGTTTAAGGGATTTCTTTCAAGTCTAAAAACCACAACCAAAGGAACATAAAGCTTAACCAAAAATAACAGCACTATGATTCTTGGAAAAGAATCAAGTTGTTTTTTTCAATATAATAATCAGTACATATGAGGGATCTAATATACTGACAATCCCATAATATTTATATTGATGTTGCAATTGAGCAGTGTATATATTGGACCAAAGTCATGCTACAATAAAGCAACACAGCATATGGTTGACCACAGAAGACCAATTTTGCAATGTAACCTTCCATTAATAACAACATAGATACATATCATCAAACTGATACCAGATTTAAGATGGAGAAATTCTTCCCAAAGTTTGGTTTCAATAATTTACATGATTAAATGATTTCATTTTAAGTCAATTTCCTAATACACAAGAATGTCAAATTTTTGTAGCTTCATGTTTAAGGGAAATACTAGAAAATTCTATAGGAATTGCTGGTATATTCCATTAAGAATCTTCTGTAAAGATCGAATTAAACCATGATATTATGGATGCATAAAAAAGGTATTAAAAGTTAATTACATAATGAGCATATTATATTTCATATAAAATGTATGTCTATAAAATCATACAAATGTGTAGGCAGAAATGTATTATATTAACTTTGTATCTAATTGCAAATATCTACATCATTTGTAAGAAGAATCAACTAATTTCTTGGGTCTTGATTATAATCTATATCAGAATTTCCAAATTAATGGAACAAGATAGAAAAAAGTACTTAAAGCCATAAGTTATATTTAGGTGTTTGTCAAGAAGCCAGATTCCATGGGTTTTGAATATCTGACCCTTTGGCATGTTCCCACATAATCAACCCTTTAACCCAGACTTGGAGTAAAGGGAATAACAGTTATGTTTTTCCTTCTCTGTTTAACTTGGCTTAACTTACTGTAGAAAATCCTCTTTCCCACAGCCTAATTTCAAACAAATTGCAATTTTAACAATACCCTTACCGCGGCTAATTCAGTCATTCTGCCAGTTAAACTGATGAAAGGCCAACTTTAAATATCATTTCCTTTTTAGGTGAGAAAGTAATTAGGAATTCCAAACAACGATTGACTTTTATTTTTATTAGTCATTTTTTTTCCCCTCCCACCGCTGTTGAGCAAAAACTTCCTAGTCATGGGAAGATCCTAACAACAACAACAACAACAAAAAAAAACATGTAGGAGATAATATCAAGAGATCTTGGAAAATACACCTTTTTTCCTTCATAAGTAACCAAAAAGTAATAAAATACTTGACAATGGACCACAGGTAAACCTTTGAAATTGTAATTTTTCCAGGGTAAATTTGAAAGGGCCAAATGTCTTGTTGGATTTTTGTAGGTCTTAAAGAGAAAACATAGGAATTTAAGGAATCATTATATTTCCTAAATCAGAAGAGAATGGAGTGAAAAACTTATCTGCAAAGCTTTTGTTAGAAATTAGAGAATAGCTAGGGTTTGAAGAAGCAAGACAGTCTTATCCTGCATAAGAGACTTGAACTCGACACTACCCATGGATCAATTATTTCAGCCTTGCTCCAGGTTTGCTTTCTTCATTTGATAGAATAGCAGCAACCAGAAAATATGTCAAAAGTCTCCCTTGATGGGGCAAGGGGACTTCTGGTATTGCAGGCCTTCTAGACAAAATATGGGGTGAGCAGCTGGTTGGTCTCTGTGTCAGCATTTTCCAAATAGGAGGTCAGTGAAACACTGAAGTTCCCAGAAATATACAGTTGGTTCTACAGTGGTGGCGTTGTTGGGTCATTGCAGGTAACAGTGTTACATGATGACATATGATTTAGAAATGCTATTAATTTATTAATGGTTGGAAAATTTCCTGTGCTAAACAAATGCTTTAACTTTATTTTTTTTTTTAGTTTTTTTTTAATGTTTATTTATTTTTGAGACAGAGAGAGACAGAGCATGAACGGGGGAGGGTCAGAGAGAGGGAGACACAGAATCCGAAACAGGCTCCAGGCTCTGAGCTGTCAGCACAGAGCCAGACAGGGGGCTTGAACTCACTGACCGTGAGATCATGACCTGAGCCGAAGTCGGCCGCTTAACAGACTGAGCCACCCAGGCGCCCTGCTTTAACTTTATTTAATCCACTGTTTACCAAATTTGCTTTGGCAAATAACTTTCCTTTCTGTCCCTCACCATACATGCACATCAACACAGACCAGATCTTTAACAACCAACAGAACATAAGCATCCTGCAAAAAATATATTTTCACAGGGGCACCTGGTTGGCTCAGTCAATTGAGCATCTGACTGATTTTAGCTTAGGTCATGATCCCAGGATCATGGGATCAAGCCCCGCATCATGCTCCTCCCTGAACGTGGAGTCTGCCTAAGATTTTCCCTCACTCTCTCTCTCTCTCTCTCTCTCCTTCTGCCCCTCTCCCCTGCTCACTCTCTTTCTCTCTAAAATAAAATTTTTAAAAATATATTAAAAATATTTTCATAAATGATCTTTAATGGTTTTCATCATCGTCAATTGTCTGAACTATGGATTCAGTGTATTGGTGAAAAAGGAGGAAAATACTAAGGATTTTGGAACTCCCAAGATATATTCAGTGATCTAATACTATTAATGAAGGAGGGAAAAGCTCTAAATCTTAATTGCCATTTTTAGGGTCCTAAAATTAATCATGGAGAAACTTAACATTCAGTTATTTAGAGTAGGCCAACTGACAGAAAAGTGGAATCTTTCCCATTTTTCTCTGTATCCAAAGCAGCTGTCTGACATTCCTTCATTATTTTTTAATTGTTTTTTAAACTTAAATTCCAGTATAGTTAAAATACAGTGTTATATTAGTTTCAGGTGAACAATATAGTGATTCAACTCTTCCATATGTTACTTGATGTTCATGGTGATAAGTGCATTCTTAATTCCCTTCACCTATTTCATGAATCTCCTACCCACCTCCCCTCTGGTAACCATTTGTTTGTTCTCTAGAGTCTGTTTCTTGGTTTGTCTCCCCCTTTTTTTTTTTTCTTGGCTTGTTTGTTTTGTTTCTTAAATTCCACACATGAGTGAAATCATATGGTATTTGTCTTTCTCTAACATTTCTTTTAGCATTATACCCTGTAGCTCCATCCATGTTGCTGCAAATGGCAAGATTTCATTCCTTGTGATGGCTGAGTAATATCCCATTGTATATATACCACATCTTCTTTATCCATTCATCTACGGATGGACACTGGAGCTGCTTCCATTATTTGGCTATTGTAGATAATGCTGCTATAAACATAAGGTTGTGTGAATTCTTTCAAATTAGTGTTCTCTTGTTCTTTAGGTAAATACTCAGTAGTGAGATTACTGAGCACTTCTATTTTTAATATTTTGAGGAACCTCAAAAATTTTTGAGTAACCTCCCTACTTCCACAGTGGCTGCACCAGTTTACAGCCCCACCAACAATGCATGAGGGTTCTTTTTTTCTCCACATCCTCGCCAGCACTTGTTGTTTCTTGTGTTTTTGTTTTTGTTTTTGTTTTTGTTTATGTTTTGGCCATTCTGACAGATGTGCTATCTCACTGTGTTTTTGATTCGAATTTCTATGATGATGGGTGATGTTGAGCAACTTTTCATGTGTCTGTTGACCCTCTGTATGTCTTCTTTGGGGAACTGTTTGTTCGTGTTTTCTACCCATTTTTTAAATGAATTATTTGGTTTTGGGGTGTTGAGTTGTATAAGTTCTTTATATATTTTGGATACTAACCTTTTATCAGATATGTCACTTGAAAATATTTTCTCTCATTCAGTAGGTTGTCTTTTAGTTTTGTTCCTTTGCTGTGCACAGTATCTGAAATTCTTATTCAGTGTTGGGTTGTTGTAGGGACTAATATTTAAAGATTTTTTTTTCTTTATTTGTTTATTTAGCTAATTGACTTTAAGATCTCCTCTAGGGCATGAGATATTTTTTGTAACTATAGTCCCTCTTCTTTCTCATAGAAAACTAATTTTCCTAATTTAGATAAGATCATAAAAGCAAAGCCTGACCCTTATTTCAGTCATGACTGTTCTTAAATACAATTGATGTGTCAATTCTATATATAAATATGAAAACTGGTCCTTAGAAAAAATGTATTTAATAAGCCTTGACTCTTCCTATAGGATGGGATAAATGTTTGGTGAATGCAGAATTGGAAGGATATTGAGGATATTGAAGGTATTATGATGTCAGAAAGAATGTAATACGTGAAATTTTTTAAATCCTGGTTTGCTAATTTATTGCTCAATCCTATAGGTTCCAAAACAATTATAAAATGACATAATTAGAAGCCATAGTTTGTGGTTACTTAATTTTCCGTATTATCCCTATACTCTAAAGATCCCTATTTTGGCTGGTAAATGAGCAATCTCAATACTAGTAACTAAAAAAATCTATTTTTTGTTGCTGTTGAGGAAGAGCAAGAGAACCATGTTTAAATTTCTTTCTACACTTAACATTATGACTCGGATACATAATCATTTAATGATGTTGTTAACATTGTATTCACGCCAAAGTCAGGAGAGTCCTAACTGTCATTACTGAAAGATAGTCGAAAGGTACACAGCATAAAATTAAGATGTTTATAAGAAACATGCAGGGGCGCCTGGGTGGCTCAGTCGGTTAAGCATCCGACTTCGGCTCAGGTCATGATCTCGTGGTCCGTGAGTTCGAGCCCTGCATCAGGCTCTGTGCTGACAGCTGAGAGCCTGGAGCCTGTTTCTGATTCTGTGTCTCCCTCTCTCTCTGACCCTCCCCCATTCATGCTGTCTCTCCCTGTCGCAAAAATAAATAAACGTTAAAAAAATTAAAAAAAAAAAAAAAAGAAACATGCATATAACATGTATTCATTTAGCAGACAGGAGTCATGTGTATTAGTCACTAATTTGTTTCTTAATTAATGGTATGACTGTGGTACCAAGTTAATTAATATTTCAGAAAACTGTAACATTTTATTTCTAGACCAGAGATGATATCTTTCTCATCTTATGACATATGGCTTTGTCAAAATTTCATCATGACGAACCACATTTTGAAAAAATGCAAGTTGCTATATTTCTTTGAGATAGTACAAATCATAGCTCTTCAACAAGCTCTTCAACAGCACTTTTTTCTTTTCCTCCTCTTGACTCAGTTTGATCAAATAATAGCACTATTTCAAGAATATTCAATTCTCAGAAAAGTAAATGCTTTAAAAAAAAAAAAGAATTTGTTCAGTCTTAAAAGTCTTCCAACTTGTTCCTATATGTGTAGTGTCTTGGGTCATGAAATAATAATTGCCATATACAAAAAAAAAATTACTATTATAAAAATTAGACTATTCCTAAGTGATCAAAATAAAATGTTTAGTTTTATTAACTTATTATATCCAGAGCACTATAAGACTTTTCAACAAGGTTTTTTAGCTTCATATATTTTTTAAATTTTGCATGACTATATATATATTATCGATATATTAAATATAATATATACTTTATCACTACAGATATGGATATGGATAAACTATAGATAGAGATGTAAATATATATAGATATAGATTTATCAGTTAAAGCTAATTTCATGCCAAAAGCCACCCACTGAAAGGTGAGCTTTCCATGCCATGTGCATGGATTTTTAAATGCTTGCTTATTTATTTATTTACTTTTAATTTATTATTATTTTTTATTTTTTTAGAGAACACATGCGAGCAGGGAGAAAGGCAGAGAGAGAGGAGAGAGAGAATCCCAAGTAGGCTCCCTGCTGTCAGTGCAGAGCCCCATGCAGATCTCTATCCCACGAACTCAGGAGATCATGACCTGAGCAGAAACCAACAGTTGGTTGCTTAATGGACTGAGCTATCCATGTGCCCCCAGATGCAGGAATTTTTAACATTAGCTTGTTTGGTATGCTTCAACTTTCACAGTTTTGTAGAGATACAGAGATTACTACTTGCTCCCTCCTTGGCTTTTTGGGTACCGAGTGGCTATTATAGAAACCAGTTACGTATAAGTCATTTAATCAAGGTATTTCCCATAAGTATCATTCATCCACCCGTTCATTCACTAATTCACCAGTGTTTATTGCATACTTACCATGTGCTGAGCTCAGTGCCAGGTGCTAAGAGCAGAATGGTGAATAGACATACTAGTGGCTCCATGGAGTCTACTCTATGTATATGTCCAACATGTTGATGTTTTCTGTCAAGAAATTAACCAAAAGAATCAATGGTTCTTTTTAGTGTTTGCTTTTTTTTTTAATGTTTATTTTTACTATTTTTGAGAGAGAAAGAGAGACAGAGCATGAGCCGGGGAGGGACAGAGAGCAAGAGGGAGACACAAAATCTGAAACAGGCTCCAGGCTCTGAGCTGTCAGCACACAGCCCGATGTGGGGCTTGAACTCACCAACCATGAGCCAAAGTCAGACACTTAACCAACTGAGCCACCCAGGTGCCCCTAATGTTTGCTTTTTTTTAAGATTCTACAATTTAATAACATTAAAAAATTCTTCTTTGGACTTTAAAATTTCTTTACTTCAAATTAACTCAAAATATATTTGAAACATAAAAGAAACAAAATTTTTTATGAAATTACTAAACGCAATGTTTTATAAATTTGTTGACAACTGTGAAATTTGCTAATCATCCCCACACACGCAATATGGCTCCTCTATCTGCAGTAACAGTGGAGGGAAAAAAAGTAAAGCTATTCTATATTTAATCATACTTCCTCTAAAGCTCTGTATGACCAAAACATGATTTCTCATGGAAAAATAAATGTGACTGACTAATGTATGTTAAGAGAACTAATTCGTACATCAACAGTGAATTTTCATACACTAGATGGGTATATTTCCCCAATCCCATGTAAAAGGTTTCAGGTGTCAAAAATGTTTCATAATTTAGGATATATGGAACAATTGGGGGAAAATGCCTTCTTAGCCAATAATCATGAACCTACTTTCATTGGTGCTTGAGTTTATGTCAATAATAGTGATGATCAAGTAGGTTAATGGTAGCAATTTATTGACTGTTTTTTCTTAGTGTAATATAATTTATCTCAATTGTGATATTGGTATAAATAAACATTATAATAGTGAAATCCCATCACATTAGCATTTAATATGCAGAAATAATTCTATTCACTTCCGTGGCTATAATGCCATGTCACCTCACCCTCACCAACACATCTAGTTACATGTTTGGTTGATCTATCCTAAGTGTGCTATGTTTGATTTTGTCACATTTATCCTCATGACATTTGTACCGCCCCTGCCATACATCCATATCCTATCCACAAATAAATTTGAAGATTCATAATAATTCCAAATTGCTTGAACTTTTCTGTACTTATGGCCTCTTTTAAATCACCAGTTCCTCATTCCCTGCATAATGATTCCCTACATGGCAACATCTAACCTTCCACAGGCTATTAAACTTGACCCCTTTAAGATCACCGATGACTTCTTCAACATTAAATATAGCTCCTTCTTAGTCCTTGTCATTCCCAGTCCTACTTGCAGAAATCAATACTTCTCTAGGCTCCCAGAAATAATATGATGACACCCAGTGTGTCAGAAATGGTGCTTTGCAACAAGAAACAGAAACTGGTGCTGGCCATCTGAAATAAGAAAGAATTTTGAGCAGAATCAGGGACTTCATGATCAATGGGAAGCTGAGGACCTGCTCAGGAAATCTGGCAAGAACAAAGAGGCCACAGGATTTGCTGGCTGCCCAGTTCCCGTGGCTAAAGCAGTCTGTTTTTCTCACACACCAAGAACCTTGCTTATTTCAGTCTCCAAGCTTCTTTGTGTAAGAGTCCAAGTTCACTTCTTCAAGGAAGAGTCAATAGTCCTAGAGAAAGCATCTGAAGGACAAGCCAAACACATCATCATGCTTCCTCCTACCTGTAGTCTTTTTTTTTTTTTAATTTTTTTTTAATGTTTATTTATTTTTGAGACAGAGAGAGACAGAGCATGAACGGGGGAGGGTCAGAGAGAGGAGACACAGAATCCGAAACAGGCTCCAGGCTCTGAGCTGTCAGCACAGAGCCTGACGCAGGGCTCGAACTCACGGACCGCGATATCGTGACCTGAGCCGAAGTCCGCCGCTTAACCGACTGAGCCACCCAGGCGCCCCTCCTCCTACCTATAGTCTTAACTGTTTCCACAGAATCTTTCCACTCTTGGTTTCTAGGAAACTATATCACTATTATTTAGAGAAGGAGAACACCTCTGGCTGCATTTTCTCTGCTTCCTTTGCCAGAAGTACTCATTGTAGGCATAGCCTCCCCTCTCTTGCCTGTCTCTAAACTTCCTCTTCAGAGGCACACTCAACATTTAAAGAACACCTCTCCTGGTCAACATCTTTCATCAGCCTTGACTTCTCTTGACTTCTCTTCTACTCCCCACTTCTCCTCCCTCTCCTCTTCCTCCTCCTCCTCCCCCTCTGCCTTCTTCGTCTTCTCCTTCTCCTTCTCCTTCTTCTTTCTTCTTCTTCTCCTTCTTCTTCATCCCTACTGCCTGCTGGATATTTCCACTTGGGTCAATTATTGTCACTTCAAATGCAATATATTTAAACCTAAACTTGTAATCTTCCTTCTCTTTTCTCCTAAAAAAAACCTTAGTAGCACATTATCCCAACCATATACATCGTGTCAGCCTTCTACCTTAAGTTATTCCTAATACTTAGAAAACCACTGCTCTAATTTCCTATGTTCTCTTCCAACTCGTTCATCTGAGATATCAGTTTATTTAGTTTACTATTGATTGGTCACCCCATGTGCAGAATGCCTGGGTTTTGCAACAGGTCCTCTGAAGGGCTTCTTTTGAAATGTCAACAGTAAGTCAAATGAGGTTCAGAAACTACTTGAGAAATAGGCACTGTTTTTAAGATTTGTTTAAATTCTAGTTAGTTAACATACAGTGTAATATTAGTTTCAGGTGTACAATGTAGTTATTCAACACTTCCATAACACCTGGTGGTCATCACAAGTGCCCTCTTTAATCCTCCTCATCTATTTCACCCATCCCCCCATCCACCTCCCCTCTGGTAACCATCAGTTTGTTCACTATACTTAAGAGTCTATTTCTTGGTTTGTCTCTCTTTCTCTCTTTTTTCCCTTTGCTCATTTGTTTTGTTTCTTAAATTCTACATATGAGTGAAATCTTATGATATTTGTCTTTCTCTGACTGACTTATTTTGCTTAACATTATACCCTCTAGCTCCATTCATGTTGCAAATGGCAAGATTTCATTCTTTTTATGGCTGAGTAATATTCCATTGTATATATATTTTCCTTATCCAGTCACCAGTTTACGAGCATTTGGACTCTTTCCATAATTTGGCTATTGTAAATAATGCTGCTATAAATGTAGGGGGCTATATGTATCATATGTATCCCTTTGAATTAGTATTTTGTATTTTTGGGGTAAATACTGGGGAGTAAATTTGCTGGATCATAAGGTAGTTCTATCTTTAGAACTCCTCCATACTGTTTTCCACAGTAGCTGCACCAATTTGCAGTCCCATAAACAATGCAAGAAAGTTCTTTATTCTCTACATCCTCACCAACGCTTGTTGTTTCTTGTGTTGTTGATTTTAGCTATTTGGACAGTTGTGAGGTGGTATCTCTTCTTCCTTTTTTTTTTTTTTTTCCTGATGATCAGTGATATTGGGCATCTTTTCATGTGTCTGTTGGCCATCTGTATGTCTTCTTTGTAGAAATGTCTGTTCATGTCTCCTGCTCATTTTTAACTGGATTATTCACTTTTTGTGTGTTGAGTTGTCTAAGTTCTTTGTAGATTTTGGATACTAATCCTTTATTAGATATGTCATTTGCAAATATCTTCTCCCATTCCATAGGCTGCCTTTTAGCTTTGTTGATGGTTTCCTTTGCTGTGCAGAAGCTTTTTATTTTGATACAGTTCCAATAGTTCATTTTTCCTTTTGTTTCTTTTGCCTCAGGAGACATATCTAGAGGGAAGTTGCTATGACTTATGTTAAAAAGGTTACTGCCTATGTTCTTCTCTAGGATTTTTATGGTTTCAGTTCTCACATTTAGGTCTGTAATCCATTTTGAATTTATTTTTGTGGTTGGAGTAAGAAAATTGTTAAAAAAGGAAAGAAGAAGAAGGGAAGAAGAAAAAAGAAAGAAAGAAAGAAAGAAAGAAAGAAAGAAAGAAAGAAAAGGGAGGGGGAAAGGAAAAAGAAAAAAGATGCTGTAAATAGGGGCGCCTGGGTGGCTCAGTTGGTTAAGCTTCTGACCTCGGCTCAGGTCATGATCTTGTGGTTTGTGAGTTCGAGCCCCGTGTCAGGCTCTGTGCTGACAGCTCAGAGCCTGGAGTCTGCTTCAGATTCTGTGTCTCCCTCTCTCTCTGCCCCTAACCCACTTGCATTCTGTCTCTGTCTCTCTCAAAAATAAAATAAACATAAAAAAATTAAAAAAGAAAAGACGCTGTAAATAAAAAAAGTACTCAATAAAGCTTTAGGAGATCCAGGTTCTACTTCTGTACTTCCCACTGATTAGTGCTAGTAAACTATTACACATCCCCTGCTTTCAATGTCTTCATCTATGAGATGAGGCAGAGGGTGTGTGGCATAAGGTCTCTTCTAGTTCTAACACTTTATGACTTTTCTTCAGATGTTCCTGTTTTCCAGATGGTGTCATTAAAGCTAAATTATCAGAGGCCCCTAGATTTAAGGAGAGTTCTCAACAAGCACCCCTCTTCCCAGGTGGTGCTCAACATTACTGAAGGGGAGTAAAAGAGCCTGTGATTCTCTAATTTCCCCTTCCTAAGTAATCAGGATCTGAAATTCTGAGCAAGAGTTGGGGTACAGTATTTGGGAGTCTGGGTAAATTATAGGACAGGCATCTCTCACCCACGGGCTACAATATGTAGCACAAAATAATAATTTAAGATATCATCTTAGGAAGAATCTGAATCCAAAGCCAATTATACTACCCAAGACAATCAACAATCTAAAAGAGTTAGGCAGAAGGGAGAAAAACACAAATGAGGTGGAGAAATGTTCTAGGAAATTTCTCTTAGAAGAATTTTGTCACAGAATCATCATGATCTAAGCTAAAATCTTTTACCTGCCTGGTGTGTGTGTGTGTGTGTGTGTGTGTGTGTGTGTGTGTGATGGTAAAAACTAAAAAGCAATGGGCTAAAATGTAAATGAAATGTTAGAAAATGAAGGTGAAAATACATAAATTATTCTTTAAATGCTTTCAAGACATCTAATAGAGAAGGGGAAAAAGTACGTATTAGCAAGAGGTAGGTTGGGAAAAATATTTATTAAAAACCTATTTCATGGGGGCATATGGGTTGCTCAGTTATTTAAGCATCTGACTGACTCTTGGTTTCAGCTCAGGTCATGATCTCACTGTTTGTGGGATCAAGCCCTGCATCAGGCTCTGCACTGTTAGCGCTGGGGATTCTCTCTCTCCCTCTCTCTTTCTCTCTCTCTCCCTCTCTGCCCCTCTCCTGTTCATTCTTTCTCTCTCTCTCAAAGTAAATAAATAAATAAACTAAAAGAAAAAAAAAAGAAAAGAAAAACCTATTGCATGTATGACACTAGAGAGTCAGCAACATATATCATAAACACGGACCTAAAACTATACTGTGATGTTAATGTAAAACTAAAATTATCATATTTCTAGATCAAAATTAGACTGCCAAACATTGTTGATAAAAATATACATCATAAAGAAGAAAGCAGATTAAGGAAGATGGTGATTTACCAAATCTTCATGTAAAACTTCTATAGGTCTGCCTGAAATAGGCTGGCCTTGCTGTCTCACATTTGTGACCCAAGGATAAATTGTCCTTTGTGGCTGCTGAAATCATTAGGGGGCATGACTACCACGATGAAATTGAACACATTCAGGGGACTCATCTGACAAAAATGTAATCTAGGCTGCAGTTTATGACTAAAACTTTTCACAGAGTTCTGTAGTTTGAAAATGTGTGATTAACACAAAGTGGGACTGGTGCGCGTTATAGGTCAGTGGTAACGCTTTTCCTTTTAGAATCCCATCTGTCACCACAGCAGAGAAAATCTCGATGTAGCGTTGTCGCTCACACAATCTCCCCCAACATTTACGGATGTGAGAACTGCTTTGACTACTTTTCCTTCATTTATTTGTTTGTCATTCATTCATACAACATGGCCATGGTACTCAAGGTACTAAGAGATGAAAAAGAAAGACTGCCATGTCCTCCCAGAGTTGACCATCTGGTAGGGGATACAAACAACCAAATAATCACAATGCAATGCAATAAGCACTATTATTACAGAGTGCTATAGAAACACGAGAGTTGGTACCAGTCAAGAATTGAGAAATGGATTATGAACAGAATAAAATTTCAGCTGAAACAAGAGATAGGAGTAAGATGGGCAAAGAAGGAGAAGACTCTTCCAGGCAGATGTATTAGTAAAAGTAGGTAGGCAAAGTTATGCTGAGATAACAAGATCTCCAAGTATCATGGTTTACAACTACGGAGGCTGATTTTGCTTCCATTCTGTGTGTCCATCAGAGATAGGTTGCAGCTTTTCTCCACATCTTCTTTTTTCCAGGATGCAAGTTGATGAATCATCCTTCAGTTGAGACATTGGCTGTGTGTGGCAGAAGATATATATCCTGTTTAAGCACACAATGGCTCTTAAAGCTGTCATCCAGAAGTGACAAGTGCCACTTCTGTTTACATTTCACTGGACAAAGCAAATCATGTGGCCAAATCCACAGGACAAGGATGTATAATCACCCAATGGGCAGGGAGGGGAGCCACATTGAGAACTGGATGTAATAGCAGAACAATTAAATCATCTATCAGCGGTATAAACAAAGGAACAGACCCAACACAGAATTTGGTATAGCCTAAGACTTAAAATGATTTCAATTTGCTAGAGCTTAGATGATGAAGCAGAAAAGTGACCAGGCATAAAGCTGGATTAGTGAACATGAGCTGGATTAAGTAACCGCTACAGGGCAATTAACAAGTGAGAACCTTATCATAAATGCTTTGGGTAGCCTTTGATGACTGACTGGAACATGGAAACTAGATTGGAGACAGGCCAGATCGAAGTAAGAGGGACCAGTTTGAAAGTGTGGGTCTTAAGCCGGTTGAAAAATCATGAGACCCAAATAAAACCAGAAGGAATAGAAAAAGCCACTAAGATTTATGGAATGTTTGGAAAACTGACTCAGCAGTGGTTGGAGAATGCTTGGATATGAGAGGTTAACAGGAAAGGAAGTAAAGAAGCAGCTCAAGGTTTTTGTTTGTTTTTTTTGTTTTTTGATTTGGTAGAGTGATATTAATCCCAATGCAGAAAACACAGAGAGGGATCAGGTTTTGGAACAAGATGGGAAATCTGTTTGGGACATTTTGAGTGCGGCTCCCTGGAAGGCATTCTGCTGAAAGTATCCAGCAGACAGGCACTCATTTAGATCTAAAGTTATGGAAGAAGGAAAATCCAAGCCAGAGAGATATAAATACGGGAGTCATCAGGATACAGTTTGTGTAAACTAAGCTATAGAGTGACTGATGTCATCCAGGGTGATGGTATGAAAGGAGAGAGTATTAAAATTTAATGCAGCACAACATATTTTTCTTGTGCAGAGATTTTCTCCGGCCTTTATTGAAAGTGTACTCCCCATACTTTTATTAGTCCGCTGGTAGAGGAAGGGCCATCGTTCTCTGAGAAGGGCCCTAGGTGCTTCCTCAGGATCGCCCCCAGCACTCATCTTAGTGTGGTCAGACCAATTCACTAGTGAGTCGTGAGGTTTGCGTCTCAGTTCCCAGTTTTGCTCATAGCAACCATGTGTTCTTGGAAAAACCTTTAATCAGCCCTGTCTTAATTCTCTCGTTGGTGACACGTGGGTGCTAACACCCCTATTCCACACTGAGTGAGGTTGTCAGAATGGGCAAAGCTGAATAATATAGACGAAAGCTCTTTGGAAGCTGAAAAGTACCTTTTCAATACAAACTGGTATTATAATGTTCACTCTAGGAGGGGAAATTCCTAACTCTATTTCGAGGTCTCATAAAATACGCAGAAAATAGAAAGTTCTTTGCCAAACCTCATAAAAGAAAAATTGACAACATTTCTGACATGACTCATTCTTCCTTTGAAAACCAAGTATCAGATAAGGGTCAGCTCCTTTTAAATAGAAACTGAAGGAAAACAAAAGTTTTAGGAAGTCTTTTCCATGTGAGACTGCTGTTTTTCACGTTGCTCGTTTTGGACGTGTCTATTACTTCTATATGTGTTGCCCTCTGGCCCTAACCCTAACCTTAATCTTTGTCTTTTCCCCCCTCAGGCAGATACGCTTCAATGGTGGATAAAATAGTTCCATTTTCCAATTACGTTACCAAATCTTCAGCAATCTTTCCTGTGGAGCTCTGTATGAACCAAAAACTTTGAACACCATCGTACTTATAAAAAAAATTAATTCCAGAAGACTTGTTTAGAGGCCAGAAACCAGGAGTTGAGTGTTTGCACCCCCAATGGCCCAGTGAATGTGTTTCCTATGACTTATATTTTCCAACAGTAATTACAACCTCCTTTTCAACAATTTTTATTTATTTAGATTAGAGCCAACCTTCACTATCGTTGTTTATATGTTTTGTTATTGTCAACTCGGATGTAAAAACTCTTTAGTACCCACTATCCAAGCAGTTTATAAGACAGTTTGGACTATTGGTTGTATGTCAAGTGTTATTTTTTAAAGTGTTACTTTAAGTATTCTGTCAAGAGTAGGATTTATGCTTTCAGTGTACTGTAATCTCTTTGTTTTATTTTCACAAACCCAAATTGCCCCAAACCTGAAAGCAATCTGAAAGTTTTTGTATACCACAGAAAGTATTAAGTGTGACTTAGAGAGAAAAAGAAATAAAACCTTCACTATACATACAATTAAAGTTGAGTTTTGAGGAATAAAATGCTAACTATATATTAAGGGATATATAATTAGAAATTTTGGTCTTTACGGTTCATTTCTAATGTAATTTAGCTCTAGAAATAATATATATTAAGTATATGGGCCATCACCCACCACCCCCACCCCCAAAGTCACTAACTTGTCATTATATATCTTCTCAAAGTGTCCTCAGAATCTCTCTCAACACAATACAACAGGCAGCCACTACCAATCACTTAGAATTGGCAAAGAAGAGAAACTGATTTGCCACTCTGAGACCAACAGTCTAGATAGTGGTAAACACCGAAACATAAATGTATTTCATCCTACTGTATAGTAGATACATCTTGTATGTAGATACAATCTTTGAGTGTAAAAACAAATCTTTCTTGTAACTTAAATTATGCTATAAGCGTGAAACTCCTATACAACTACTTTTTACAGGTATTAACACGACTTATGGAATATCGAATTATTACTTTTGGCCAGTATCCTCTCTGTCACCCTTCACTACCATCCAAAAAGAATGAAGTGCTTGCTAATTGTTAATCATTAAATGCTCATCTAACAATTATCACTGCGCTCATTTCAAGTAAACTGTTATTTTAGAAATGGAAGAACATGTTGACTTAAAATCTTATGCAATTTATCACTGCCATGACTACAGCTTATTTTTTCATATTTCAGCTTATCTTTTCATTACTGTTTGTAAAGCAATAACAAAATGGACATTTATTATGCACTAATGTGGAAAGTTATCATTATTCTTCTGGAATACATCCTTTTGCTTCTTATTGAGAGGCGTTTGCCTCTTTTGTACATTATTTTAGGCTCTTTCAAGCGAAACTCCAGTAATTGCATTGAAAATCACATCAGGTAGCTTTTAAGATCATGCGGACGTGTGTTGACAAAATAGCTATTCCAAACTATGTACATTGCCTTGAAAAAAGTGTTTTAATGACTGGGAAATGAGATTTGTTAAAGAAAATGAGTTGACTGAAGATAAGCAGCTGTTTCTGTTTTAAATATTCCACCTGTTGAACCACATTTTATATCTGTCCCTTTTTCAAGTCAAATTTTCAACAGATTCATCTTTTAGTATTTATTTAACAATACATGTCTGATATTTATAGTTTATGATATATATATCATAAAATATACGTATAGTTTATATATATATGTATATGTATATATATGTATATGTATATATAAACTATATATATAGTTTATAATATATATATATCAAGCTGTGTGATGAGAGTTATACTGGACCTCTTGGCTGGGGGTGCTTGGAAACTTTATTACAGTGCACAGTTCTTGGTTGACAGCATGAAACAGATTTCCAACTGCCATGGAAAAATGCAATAATATCTCATTGTCCATAGCATCATAATGTGAGATCTTACCTAAATGTGAGGCAGGAAACCATCAAAATCCTAGAGCAAAACACAGGCAGCAACTTCTTTGATCTTGGCCAGAGCAACGTCTTACTAGACACGTATTGGAAGGCAAGGGAAACAAAAGCAAACCTGAACTATGAAGACTTCATCAAGATAAAATCTTCTGCATAACAAAGGAAACAATCAACAAAACTAAAGGGCAGCCTACAGAATGGGAGAAGATATTTGCAAATGACATATCTGATAAAAGGTTAGTATCCAAAATCTGTTAAGAACTTGTCAAACTCAACACCCAGAAAACAAATAACACAGTTAACAAACGGGCAGAAGAGGGGTGCCTGGGTGGGTCAGTCGGTTGAGCATCTGACTTTGGCTCAGGTCATGATCTTGCAGTCCTGGAGCTCAAGGCCTGTGTCAGGCTCTGGGCTGACAGCTTGGAGCCCGGAGCCTGCTTCAGATTCTGTGTCTCCCTCTCTCTCTGCCCCTCCCCTGCTCACGCTCTGTCTCTCTCTGTCTCAAAAATAAAAATAAACATTAAAAAAATTTTTAGAAAAAAGAAATGGGCAGAAGACATGAATAGACATTTTTCTAAAGAAGACAGCCAGATGGCAAACAGACACATGAAGAGATGCTCAACATCGCTCATCATCAGGGAAATACAAATCAAAACCACGATGAGATACCACCTCACACCTGTCAAAATGGCTGAAATTAACAACATAAAAAATAACAGGTGTTGGTGAGGATGTGGAGAAAAAAAGAACACTCTCACACTGTTGATGGGAATGCAAACCGGTGCAGCCACTCTGGGAAACAGTATGGAGGATCCTTAAGAAACTAAAAACAGAACTACCCTATGATCCAGCAATTGTACTTTTAGGCATTTACCCAAAAGATGCAAAAACATAGATTTGAAGGGGTACATGCACCACAATGTTTATAGCAGCATTATCAGCAATAGCAATGTTTATAGCAACATTATCAAACTATGGAGAGAGCCTAAATGTCCATCAACTGACAAATGGATAAAGAAGATGTGGTATATATATGCAATGGAGTATACTCAGCCATCAAAAAGAATGAAATCTTGTGATTTGCAATGATGTGAATGGAGCTAGAATATATTATGCTAAGTGAAACAACTCAATCAGAGAAAGACCAATACCATATGATTTCACTCATATTTGGAATTTAAGAAACAAAACAGATAAACATATGGGAAGGGGGCAGAAATAGAAAAGAGAGGGAAACAAATGACAAAAGACTCTTAGTGATGGAGAACAAAATATGGGTTGATGGAGGGAGGTGGGTGGGAGATTGGTTAGATGGGTAATGGGCACTAAGGAGGGCACTTATTGTGATGAGCACTGGGTGTGATATATAAGCAATGAATCACTAAATTCTACTCCTAAAGCCAAAATTGCACTGTGTGTTAACTAACTAAAATTTAAATTAAAAAAAATTTTAACTAGCATGAGATCTTAGAAATGTAGTTCCTTAAAAACAAATCTTAATATATTGGCTTTGTAACAATACTTAATATATTTCTTTTTAGACAGTCCACATTTAAAACTCACTTTGAATCAACTTAATAAGTCCTTGCTATGAAAACCTTTTATGGCTACTTATCAAAGGATCTTTAGGTAAAAAATAATTATAATTATCATAAATTGTTATTTGTTTATTTTTTTTATTATGAATATTGTATGATTGTGGGAGTATAATCATTAAAACACATTCAGATCATGGGGCACATGGGTGGCTCAGTCGGTTGAGTGATTCTTGGTTTCAGCTCAGGTCATGATCCAAGTGCAAGGCCCATGCTGCGCTCTCTGCTGACATTATGGAGACCGCGTGGGATTCTCTCCCCCTCTCGTTGCCCCTCCCCTCCTCTCTTCTCAAAAATAAAATAAAATAAATATATGTAAGTTATTTATACAAATCACTACTTAAACATCTAAAATAAATGGACTGATTCACTCAATATTAAGTGATTTTTTATTAGCAGTATTTCTTAAAAATACATGTGCCTAGTCCCACATATAGCCAAAACGTCAACCACGTAACATACACCTTTTCTTCTGCCAGATTTAGAGACACACAGATAATAAGACACAGTCCCTGTTTTTAAGGAGTTTATAATTTGGTGGAGCTTGAAGTCAAATAATCAGTCTGTTAAAAAAAAACAAAAACAAAACAAACAAAAACAAAAAAACAAAAAAAAAACAAAAAAAACCTTGAGCAAGATTTATTCACCTACTTACCTTGTCTGTTGACAAAACTAATTGAACAAATCACCGAAAAGAAAATTTTTTTAACAAATCATCGGCTGTAGTTTGTTTGTTTGTCTTTAATAAATTATAGGAAACTAATCTGGTGAATGCACTTGGAACTGTCTGGAATACATTACTGGTACATCAGGGATCTTTAACTTGGTAATGACATATCACATAATACCCTGGGAAGGCCCACAGAGACTCCACGTGCAGCTACGATTTACATGAGCACAGGTGACTGGTACGCCCAGAGCTGTGCAGTATGCAATGTGTACAATCTTCACCTGTCCTGAGAGCCTGCAAGTGACTTGGTATTAATGTTTTGATTAACAGGTTGATGATTAATATGATTCTCACTTTTATGTCACGATTGGCCCTACGTTTGCTAAGAGAAAATTTACTCTGTTCCATTCGGAGTGACTGTGTGAAACGAGACAGAAGTTCTAAATTACGGTTTGTTAAGATTGAACTGTGAACTGCGTTCAAAACCTGACCGATTTTTAGCAAAATCCTCAAGTACGTGCAAGCTTTGCTTGAAGAATAAAAGTAGATTCAAGGTTATCCCTACAATAGTGTCACTCTCATTTGCATCTCAAAGTGCTTTCTGGAGTAGCTGGTGAGGAATGACACCATAAGTGAGCACCTCTAGGACTGTCTAATCAGTGCCCCCTTCTGCCTGTACCACAGTCCCTACTAGAGGTGGACCCATGGGAATGTGGGGCACAATGTGTTGGGAAGACAAAAAAAGAGGAGGCCTGCTCTGAAAATGAGTTAGATTCACAAATACAGTCTAGTCAAGATGAAGTTCCGACCTTTAAGAATAGGAAAGTGAAAACAAACAAACAAACAAACAACCTTGAGACCCAGAGTCACGGGCAGCAGATTTGCATTGGCAGCTGTTTCTGGCCCGACTCAATGCCCCCTTTGGCCACCTTTCCATGGTTATTGCAAATGAAGACTTTCTGCTGACCAAGCCACTCGTCTTAGGTAAAGCCTAAAGGGAATGAATTCAATGTCAAAGTTCTAATTCTCTAGTAACTACATAAGCTTTATTTTACTCATCCATTCAACAAATACATATATATTAATTTCTAATGTATAGAAATTCTTTCTCAAACAGCTCATAGTCAAGTAACGCAGACTGTTGTAAACAAAATAGTGCAATATAACATCCTAAATCCTAAATCCATGTACGTGCAAAACAAAAAAGAAGTAGGCTCGATCTTTCTTTAGGGTTTGGGCATAGAGTGGGAGACTTCGCAAGCGACGGGAAGTTAGAGCAGCAAGGGGAGGAGGACCCATAAGAATGTCAGTGCCATGCTCGGCTTCTCTAATCTCTGGAATAGAAGAAGAAATCTCCATGGAAGAGTGTACAAGGGGCTGAGGTTGGGGCTTCTTCACAACAGAGCCAAATTCCCCTGCATCCTGCAGGTGGTAATGTTTTCTGAGAAGAAATACAAATTTATAAGAGAATAGAGTACAACATGGGTCCAAAGTGGACATGGAGATCAGAGAATGTGATCTCTGACTCCCCCTTGGACCACTGCGCTTTGAAACACAGATCAAAGTCAGAAGGTGTTCTTATACCTTGCAAGGCCACCATGTCTTTCTCTCTGCCATTTCCATACCAGCTACCTACACTCATCTCCCTTTCGGTTCTTCCACCATGCTTTGTTTCCTATCCTCAGGGCTCTTGCATATACTGTTCCTTCTGTCAAAAAAAACACCCTTCCTTCCCCAGCACTCCATGAAATTCCCAAGCACAGATCACATCTCAGCTTCAACTTCACTTCCTCTGGGAGGTCCCTGACCACCTATCCACCTCCCATCTGAGAAAATCAGATTGTCCCTTTGTAAGTTCTCATTCTTCCCTGTTCTTTGTTTTTTTCATAGCACTCAGGCTGTTTTTAATTATATATTTGGCTATTGTTTCCCACCTCACTAAATATGGACAAAATATTAAACTGTTTGGCTCCCCACTGTATTTTTTTAACATGTATTTAGTCTAGACTTTAGTTAATAAATAAAATATATGCTTAAATATATTTGAAAAAGTTATCTTTGATATACTCCTTTGTCATGACTCCTTCAGTGGTACCCTTCATTTCTGAATCTCAACATAGACTATTCAGATCAGATGTTTTATTTATTTTCCATTGCACCTTCTAGTATATAATCTTTAATTTTCGAAAAGGAAAATTATCTTTGCTTTTTCAAAAGTAAGGCTTAAGGGAAAAATCTTTACTGTCCACTTTTTCATTTTTGCTGTTCTTTTGATACATCTAACTTGGCAGTTATAAAAATTTTCTTCTGAGAAAGAAAAGATCTCTGAGCCACAGGCCCTTCTAAAGTGAAGCATAGGAAATTTCTGTTATAAACAGAGGAAGTTGGATGTTTCCTTTTCCATAACTTCTAAGAAAGTTATTATTGCTAACATCTATTCCCACCTAGGAATAAAAATAACTTAATAACAAATCCAAGAAATCCCTCACACAGAAATTTACTTGCTCCTTCTAAAGAAATAGATACTAAACAACATTCTTATCAACTTGATGGGAATATTTGCTGTTTGTACCTAATATAGGTAAGTATATTTAGTTATTGGCAAGTCTACACTATTTTCTGTGAATGCAGGATGATTTTATATTTATCAAATATTTGAATATGGTAATGACAACTAGATAATGAGTCATTGTAGATGAAACAGAATACATTATAGTCAAACACTTGCACAGGGCTCTGTAACTGTAGCTTCTCAAGTTTCCCCATACCATGTATAGTCCAATTCAAACACTTTTGAGATGGCAAGAGAATGCTAACAGTAAAATTAAAATTATATAAATATAACTTTCAAAATGTTTAATTTTTTCTGATAAGACACTTTTAGTATATTGTGGATTTTTAAAAAAAAATACATCTGTTTTCAAAAGTATTTTCTTCTTAAAAGTAACATATCTGGGGGCACCTGGGTGGCTCAGTTGGTTAAGCGTCTGACTCTTGATTTCAGCTCAGGTCATGATTTCATGGTGGTGAGATCGATTGAGCCCCAGGTTGAGCTCTGCACTGAGCATGGAGCCTGCTTGAGATTCTCTCTCTCTCTCTCTCTCTCTCTCTCCTTTTGCCTCTCTCTCCCACTGGTGCTCTCTCTCTCTCTCTCTCTAAAATAAAAAAGTAACATATCTATATAAATTAAATCAAAGTGATATTTTTAATCTTTTTTTTTTTAAACGTTTATTTATTTTTGAGACAGAGAGAGACAGAGCATGAACAGGGGAGGGGCAGAGAGAGAAGGAGACACAGAATCTGAAACAGGCTCCAGGCTCTGAGCTGTCAGCACAGAGCCCGACGGGGGCTCGAACTCACGGACTGTGAGATCATGACCTGAGCCGAAGTGGGACACTTAACTGACCAAGCCACCCAGGCACCCCTTTTTAATCTTTTTTATACTGACTACTTTGAATGTAAGCTGAACTTTTAGCTTCAGCTCTGACATGTAAAGAGCTAAGAAGCTGTCACTCCCTGTTTTCACAAAAAGAAAAATTCCAATAAACAGAATATCAGCTATTGTTTTAAACTCACCAGAGAACTGAGGTGGCACAGCAAATCACAATCCCAAAATCTAAAGAGATAGGAGAATTGGGGGATGACATAAACTGGTAGAAACATTCACATGATCATTTTGATTAATCACCAGATGTTGAGAATGGTCTGGGATGAGAGTGAGAAACTCCTGAAGGCCACAGTCTAATAAGGGTCCCCATACATGTGGATTTTACCTCCAGGCATCTCTTCATGTTCTCATAGTGAGGATCTGGGAAAAATAGTAGAGGGAAAGACAGAAATAATTGTGAAATATGCCCACTGCCTCCTCCATGACAAAAACCTATTCTCTGGGGAAAAAGTTTTGCCAGAACCTTATCTTTTCTGGAGGAAGGCATTCCTCCCACTCCAACCTCCCAGTATTATCTAAGGGAGGGACAAATGCAACCACTGGAAAAACACTATCAATGTCACATCCTAGAGTCACAGGCCCACTGACAGACTGAGATTCAATCATAAGATTATAGAACACTTTCTCATCTTCCACATCTCACCACCACACCGACAGAGCTCTCGCATAGCAGTAGTGGATCACAGCTGACATTGCCACAATATACAAACTCGGGGAAGCCCAGAGTCAAGAGGAGACATGAAAACAAACAAAAAAAAAAAACTAAAGGAATTTGAAGCCTCGGGCACCTAGAGCTAAAGCAAACTTCAAGCACCCCAATGTCTTTCCTAACATAAATTTTCACACTAAAGTCCTATTTTCTTCAATTTCTATTACACAGTGTAATATGTACAGCTCTCTCCAAAAATTACAAGTCATGCCAAAAAATGAAAGGAAACAACAATGATAAAAACAAGCAAACAAAAACCCCCACAGTCTAAAGAAACAAAGCAAGTTGGGGCACCTGGGTGGCTCAGTCAGTTAAGCATCTGACTTCAGCTCATGTCATGGCCTTGTTGTTTGTGGGTTCAAGCCCCCTGTCGGACTCTGTGCTGACAGCTCAGAGCCTGGAGCCTGCTTCGGATTCTGTGTCTCCCTCTCTCCCTCCCGCTCATGCTCTCTCTCTCTCTGTCTCTCAAAAATATATAAACATTAAAAAAAATACAAAGCAAGCATCAGAAGCAGACTCAGGTGTGACACCAATGTTGGAATCATTAGACCAACTAATTTTAAAACAAAATTAGTATATTGAGGGTGCTAATGAAAAAAGTGGACAACTTGCAAGAACAGATGGGTAATATAAGCAGAGAGATGAGAACTCTTAAGAATGAAAAGAAAATGGTAGAAATAAAAAATAGGATAATAGAAATGAAGAATGACTTGGACTGATTTATTAGTAAATAGGACTCAGCCAAGGAAAAAATCAAGAAACTTGAAGACAGTTTAATGGAACCTTTACAAACTGAAATTCAAAAACCAAAAAAAAAAAAAGAACAAACAGAATAGAACGTTCAAGGACAATGGGAAAATTTCAAAAGGTATAACATAATTGGATTACTAGAAGAAGATAGAACAAAAGAAACATTTGAAATAATAATGGCTGAGAACTTTCCAAAATGAAGGACAGAAAACCACAGATGTAGAAATTTTAGGGAACACCAAGCAGGATAAACACCAAAACAAGCAAACAAACAAACAAAAAAAATTAAAAAAAAACCCAAACACCTAGGCATACAATATTCAAGCTGCAAAACTACAAAGGCAAAAAGAAAATCTTCAAAAAAAATTGGAGAGTGGTTGGGAGGGAGGAAATACTAACTGTAGAAGAATGAAGAGAAGAATCATACTGGACTTCTCATCAGGAACACGCAAGAAGAGAGTCAGATATTTAAAGTATTAAGTGAGGGGCACCTGACTGACTCTCAGAGGAGCACGTGACTCTTGATTGCCACTGAGATTGTGAGTTTGAGTCTCACGTTGGGGGTAAAGATTACTTAAATAAACTTAAAAAAAAATAAAGTATTAAGTGAAAAAAAATCCACCCACCAACTATTACATATCCAGCAAAATTAACCTTTATAAATGAAAGAGAAATAAAGACTTTCTCAGACAAACAAAAACTGAAGAGATTCATTGCCAACAACCAAGTAAGAAATGTATAAAGTTCTTCAAAGAGAAAGACCATGATATAGGTCAGAAGCTTGGATCCACAAAAATAACATGGAGAAACAATAAAAGTATTTTTTCATTTTCCTATTTAAGTTTGTGTAAAAAAATGATTGTTCCTTTAAAGTAACAATAGTAAAAGTGTGTTGAGTGATTATAGCATATGCATAAGTGACATGAATGACATCAATGTCATAGGGATGGGAATAGGAATAGAGAATATTCTAAGTTACCTACACTACATAAGAACCAGTCTAGCATTAGTTGAAGGATAACTTGTATTAGTTAAATATATATATATGTATTTATATATATATATGTGTGTATATATGTATATGTATATGTGTATATACATATACATATATATGTATACATATACATATATACGTATATGTATACATATGCATATATACACATATGTATACATATACGTATATATGTATATATACACATATATACATACGTATATATATATTTAACTAATACAAGTTATCCTTCAACTAATCTTAGACTGCTTCATATGTAGTGTAGGTAACTTAGAATATTCTCTATTCCTGTTCCCATCCCTATGACACTATGTCATTCATGTCACTTATCCATATGCTATAATATATATATATATATTTATTATATATATATAATATATATAAATATATATATATATATATTTAGTTGTTCATATAATATTATGAACAACTTTATATATATAGGGGGGTGCCTGGGTGGCTCAGTTGGTTGAGCATCCAACTTTGGCTCATGTCATGATTTCATAGAATGTGAGTTCAAGCCCCACATCGTGCTCTGTGCTGCTAGCTCAGAGCCTGGTGCCTGCTTCAGATTCTGTGTCTCCCTCTCTGCTCTTCTCCCACTCATGCTCTGTCAATCTCTCTTTCAAAATAAGTGATATTCTATTATATATATATTAGAGAGTTTAGGGAAAACCCTAATTTTTTTAAAAACAAATATAACTGATATGCTAAGAAACAAGATAAAAGAGAATCATGAAAATGCTCTTTAAAACCAGGAACGGAAAAGCAGGAAGGAAAAAGAAACAATGAACAAATGTAATGAATAGAAAAAAGTTGCAGGTGTGGTGGATATTAGCTATACCAATAAATACCTTAAACTGTATACATACACTAATTAAAAAAAGGTAATTGTATGAGCGGATTGTCTACAAGGAACCCACTTTAAATATAAATGGAGAGGCTAAAAGGAAAGCAGTAGAGAAAAACGTACAACACTAACACTAATCTAAAGCAAACTATAGTAGCTGTGTGACTCTCAGACCAAGTGGACTTCAGCATAAAGAAAATTATCAGTATACAGAGTGGCTTTTGACAATAATAAGGTCAATTCTCCAATAAAGCATTACAGTCTTAACGTGAATGTGCAAAACAACAGAGCATGAAAATAGGCAAAGCTGAACTGAAAGGATAGGTAAACAAATAAATCCACTACTATTGTTGAAGACGGCAACATCTCTCATTTAATAATTAATAGATTAAGCACGCAGAAAATTAATAAGGATAAAAATGACCTGAATAGCTCCACTAATTAATTTGATCTCATTGATATGTGTAGAATAATCCACCCAACAATAACAGATTACACATTCTTTTTAAGCCCATATGGACCATTTGCCAAGATAAACCACATTCTTGGCCACAGAACTCACATTAACAATTTTAAAAGAATACAAATAACATTAACAGATTTAAAAGAATACAAATCATAGGACATATTTTCTCAGATCACAATAAAATTAAACTAGAAATTATTAGCAGACAGAGAGCTGGAAATTCCCCAAATATTTGGAAATTAAACAATGTATTTCCGAATACGATGGGTCAAAGAAGTCTCAAGTGAAATTTAAAAATATTTGAGCTAAATAAAAGTGAAAAGCAGTGAAAGATACTGAGAGGGAAATTTATAGTACTCAATTCATGTATTAAAAAAGAAGAGACGTAAAAATAAAATCTAAGCTTCTACCTTAGAAAACTAGTGAAAGAAGGTCAATTTAAGCCTAGATAAGCTGAAGAAAAGAAAGCGAAAATTAGTGCAGATGGCAATGCACTTAAAAGTAGGAAACAAAAACTTGAAAGTGAACCCAAATGTTGATCATGTAAAAAGATAAATAAAATTGATAAATCTCTTAGGTAAATGACGAAAAAAATAGAGAATACACAAATTACTAATACCAGCAATGAGAGAAGGGTTATCATTACTGATCGTATGGACATTAAAGAATGAGAAAGGAATATTATTAACAGCTTTATGCCCATAAATCTGATAACTTGGATGAAATGGACCAATTTCTTGAAAGACAGAAGTTACCAAAACTCACACAAGGAAAGATGAATAGTCCTACACCTACTAAAAAAATTGAGTAAAAAATTAATAACCTTCCAGAAAAGAAATCGCCAGACACAGATGGTTTCACTGGTGAATTTTACCAAAACTTAAAGGAATAAATGATAACAATTTCCAACAATCTTTTTCAGAAATAGAAGCAGAAGAAATATCTCCTAACTCATTCTATGAAGTATTACCCTAATATTAAAGCCAGAGAGACATTACAAGAAAGAAAACTATAGACCAGTGTATAGTATAGAAAGAGAGCATGCTCGATGGGATTCTGAAAAAAAAAAAAAAAGTACACTATCTCATAAAAACTAAGGGAATATTATTAGTCAATAATAATTTATCATTATTGGTTTATTAATTATACCAAATGTGCCATATTAATGTAAGATGTTAATAATAAGGGGAACTGAATGTAAGGTATATGGGAACTCTGTAATTACTTCTGAAGTTTTCTATAAATATAAAACTGTATCTTTTAAATAAAGTCCCTTTAAGAAATTGTGCTCTACAAAAGACACTATGAAAAGAATGAAAAGTTGCATCATAGACTAGAAGAAAATCTTTGCAAACCATATATCTGATAAAAAATTATGCCCAACTATACAAGAACTCTTGAGACTCAACAGTACAAAAGCATATAAGCTAATTTTAATTTTTTTTTTAACGTTTATTTATTTTTGAGACAGAGAGAGACAGAGCATGAACGGGGGAGTGTCAGAGAGAGGGAGACACAGAATCTGAAACAGGCTCCAGGCTCCGAGCTGTCAGCACAGAGCCCGACGCGGGGCTTGAACTCACAGACCGTGAGGTCATGACCTGAGCCGAAGTCGGCCGCTTAACCGACTGAGCCACCCAGGTGCCCCGCAAATAAGCCAATTTTAAAACGGGTAAAATATCTGAATAGGCAAAGAAGATATGCAGATACCAAATAATCACACGAGCAAAAATGCTCCCATTATTTGTCATGAGGGAACTGCAAGTTAACACAAAATGATACTCTAACACACATTATAATGCCTAAAACCCCCAAATCTGACAATACCAGTTGCTGGTGAGAATGAAGAGCAACATGACCTTTTATTAGCTGCTGGTTGGAATTCACAATGGTACGGCCACTTTTTTTTTTTTTTTTTAAGTTTATTTATTTTGAGAGAGAGAGAGAGAGAGAGAGAAGGAGAGTGCAAGCAGGGATGGGGCAGAGAGAGGGAGAGAGAATCCCCAGCAGGCTCTGTACTGTCCGTGCAGAGCCTGAGGTGAGATCAGGACCTGAGCCAGAATCAAGAATCAGACGCTTAACCAACTGAACCAACCTGACGCCCCTGAATTTTAGTTCTTCCTGCTTTAAAATTTTTATTCCATTCTCAAAATAGCTGTTGGAAATTGACATGACACATTTTCAGATGTCAAACAAAAGAGTGGTAGTGATGGACCTCTTTAAATGGCTGTCTAATGATTTAAATGGTCTATCAAAGGCACAGCAAAGAGGCGGTGAAAATACCTGGCATGATACTATAATATATGTCATAATACATGTGTCCAAAGCCAAGAGTGAACCCTAGCAAAACTGTGAACTTTGCAGATGATGGGTAATGTTGGTTGATCAATGATAACAAATGTATCACTGGGGGGGGGGGGGGGGGATGTTGATAATGGGGAGGCTATGCATGTATAGGCGTAAAGGGTATGTGGAAAATCTCGGTAGCTTCCTTTCAACTTTGCTGTGAGCCTAAAATTGTCCTAAAAAAGATAAATCTTTAAAAAATTAATTAAAAAAATATCACATTCAAACTCTAAAATAATAAAATTTATAAAAGATCACAATGGTTAGCTAAACAAGTATAGATTATATAATGTTACTAAACATAAATGGCCTCTTAAAATTTTCAGTCAGAATTAAATATATGAGATAAAGGCATTTATTACTCTGAAAACAAAATTACTTATTTTTATTTTTATCAAAAAAATTTTTTTAATGTTTGTTTATTTTTGAGAGAGAGAGAGACACAGCATGAGCGGGGGAGGGGCAGAGAGAGGGAGACACAGGATCCGAAGCAGGCTCCAGGCTCCGAGCTGTCAGCACAGAGCCTGAGTGGGGCTCGAACCCATGAACCGTGAGATCATGACCTGAGCTGAAGTTTGACACAATTGACTGAGCTACCCAGGTGTCCCAAAATTACTTATTTTTGAAGACTTAATTTTAATGGAAGATATTTTTTGGATCTAGTTACATATATAGTCACTGAAGATATGTCTTTGCAATAGTACTGTCCCCTTTACATCCAAAATGCCAGTTTTTATATGTAACTATGACTACCAATTTTTAGGGGATTTGTCCTAAGTCCATCTAAAATTCTTCCAATAGCATAAAACTAGTCAACTTTAGATTGTTTAAACCAACTAAACAATCTACTTGGAACAAAGTTTATTCCTGGAAAGTAAGTTTTTTATGGGATTCATTTTTTTTTTCCATTTAAAATAAAATAATATTTTTTAATCTCATGGGGAAAATTATATTTTAGTAGTACAGATTTCTTGTACTCGATTACACAATAGCATGTCGGTGAGGAAATGTATACTGCAATTTAGCCAGACAACAAAATGTTATCATTCTCTTTTTGAGAACTGGTCCCCATGGAAGCTGCTTTCTAAAAAATCCCTTACTTGGAGTTCTAAAATTCACAAAATCATCTTTACCAGCATTATTTGATTTTATTCTTGAAGCAATCCCTTTGAAGTACAGGTATCATGTTCTTCACTTTATATATGGAGAAACAGAGGCTCAAATGGTGACTAGTTCAAGTGCGGAATTAAGATGTCTGCAGTTTATTGTCCTCTACACCGCATTTACTGAGCTCCAATGGTGTACCCATGTTATGCCCCAGCTCTCGGAATAAACAAGGCATGCTATTGGACCCTTTCACGATCTATGGTCTCTCCATCCTGTAATTAAGGATGTTCTTTACATTGGGCTGAGGCAAAGCCCAGAGACAGCCCATTGGGCAGGTAGAAATAATACCAGCTTCTTTGGTGATAATCAGGTCAGGCTGCCAGAGCATGCTTGCTCCTTCACTCACCGCCCAGTGAGCTGGTGTTTGCAGTGCTGACATCGTGACCTTCTCGCGTCCACGTGGTCATTCTATTCTTGTGCCTTAGTCCTATGCCTGGGTCACATAAGCACATGAATATCACAGGACAGCCTTTCTCCACCAGTATTCCATGAAAGACTTAAGCCCTATTCTCCAATGAATGTTATATAACTAGTATCGGTCTAGATGTATATGAGAAAAGATAATTCACCAAATAATATTTATTTATTTTTGAGAGAGAGAGAGAGAGAGAGAATGAGTGGGGAGGGGCAGAGATAGAGGGAGACAAAGAATCCTAAGCAGGCTCCAGACTCTGAGCTGTCAGCACAGAGCCCAATGCAGGGCTCGAACTTACGAACTGTTAGATCATGACCTGAGCCGGGTCGGACACTTAACCAACTGAGCCACTCAGGCGCCCCAGAAGATTACAAATGTTTAAAAAACTGGACACAATTTCGAAATGGCAAGGTTCATATGAATGAAATAAATACGTCCAGAGAGTTTTACAAATCTGTTTTATTTCCTTTTTAGTTATCATATGTCATTCATCTTATTTTATAAGAGTTCCAAAAACATAGTGCAGACTATGTTTTATTCCAAGAATATTGAAACTCCCATAGGCTTTGAACTTGTTCCATTTTTTATATCCTCTGATGGCATATGTAGAAATACACTGCAGCATTTCACACAGCATGGATTCTGAACAGCTATTTCTTGCCTTGGTTTTATTTCAAAAATTTTTCTAATTAATTATATGTTTATAATGGCAACACTATTACACCTAATAATTGTGCTTCAGTTTCCCTATGAGGATCGTTGCTAATGCTAGAAGAAATAGTTCTTTCATAAATGTGTAAGTTATTTAAAAAACATCTATGGCTTGGGGCACCTGGGTCTGTTAAGCGTCCAACTCTTGGTTTCAGCTCAGGTCATGAGCTCACGGTTTGAGAGTTCAAGCCCTGCATTGGGCTCCATGCTGGCCGTACAGAGCCTGCTTGGGATTCTCTCTCATTCCCTCTCTGCCCCTCCTCAGCTCACTCTCTCTCTCTCTCTCTCTCTCTCAAAATGAATAAACTTAAAAAAAAAACAAACAAACATGGCTTAAAGACAATAGTAATCTTTGATTCAGCAGTTAAATTTTGGGGAATTTATCCTTAGTAATTACCTATTAATGTTTAGAAATATTTAGAGTACTTAATAGCAAGGAGAATGTAATGTCATTTTAAGAAAGAAAATATGACTTGATTTCTGACTTGAAGTTTAATGGCAGGCATATGAATGAATAAAATAATAAGAATATATCTGCCAAAATATTACAAAATGGTGAATGCTACATGAAATTTTAATTTTAATTGTTAAGTTTCTCTATAGTGATCATTTCTTTCTTCCGCTAAATTTGTGTTGCATTATTATTAAATAATAAATAAATGAATGCTATATGAAATTCAAGGTTATATTGAAATGATGACGTAGCTAATCTCCATTATCACAGTTACAGAATCTCAGAGATGGAATGGGGTAAAGTAAGATGTCACCTTCCCTAAGTATCTTCCCAGCACAACCCAGCAGCCCTGACAGAGGGTGAATCAGCATCTCTCGGTAATACTTCCAGGGAAAAACTGTATGGCTCTGTGCTCTTGGGCTATGATTTTGGATTATAATTCACTATATGAGAGATTTTTCACTTCACTAAGAACCACTTTGTCTAGAGAGGTTCTTGAAAACGAATTATCCCAATATAAATAATTAGTATTTAAGTTAGAACGTTTTTGTATGTAACAAAAGATATTAAAACAAGCAAAAGCAATTCAAGTCACCTGCTTTTTGGCTTTCCCAACGAATTTAATCTTTTATTGGCATATAAAAGTTGCTGTGTATTTAAAAGAGGTAATGTAACTACTTAAAAGTTGAACAAGAGAAGTTTCAAAAATTCACTTTAACAGAGGTGATCAATTTACCACAACTCTGATTATAAAATCAACTGTTTGATTATGACTGCTATTTAAAGTGCAGAGAAAAATGCTAGCAGCCTAAAGGAAGGCAATATGAAAGAAATAAATCATTAGTCTGGCTCTCTGGTAATACACTGAGAGAATATGCTTTTAAACAAGAACTATTAAGAAAACTATTAGAAACTATTGTAACCAGGAAAAAAGTTAAAAGGATACTTCAAAGATAATTGCAGAAATATACTTTAAGAAATAAGTGACTAAAAACCATTCTGGCAAAGCTATAGTAAAGTTTAACATTTTATTGGAGAAAATGTTAATTAGACACACAAACATATATATATATATATGTACAAATATGATATAGATATGGAGTTATATATGAATATACAAAGTTATATATATTACATATATTGAATTATATAATGTACATTTAATATGTTTTATATAGAGTGTGTGTAGAGAGAGAGAGAGAGATAAACAGAGGTGGAAAGAAAGACAGAGAAAGATAGAGACACACACACAGAGAGTGAGCTGTGAGTCCAAAAAGGGATTTATAACAAGTGGTTTGGAAATGAAATATCAATCAGTCTATGGTGAATACAGTATCACTAGTTGATTTCTTTATACTATTTAAAAACTAGCAAATGTGGCAAAATATTTATTATATATAAATATATAATAACAAATAATAAATATATAGATCTATCTTGATGCATGAAGAAACATATCAATATAAGTAGAAGCCTAAGAATAAACCAAACTTTGTTGTAGACAAATTCTTGAATATGTATTTTTAATAAGAAATATATTTTAGGGGCACCTAGATGGCTTAGTTGGTTAAGCGTCTGACTTCAGCTCAGATCATGATCTCACAGCTCATGGGTTTGAGCCCTGTTGGGCTCTGTGCTGACAGCTCAGAGCCTGGAGCCTGCTTCGGATTCTGTGTCTCTGTCTCTCTCTGGCCCTCCCCCACTTTCTCTCTCTCTCTCTCTCTTTCTCTTTCTCTCAAAAATAAACATGTAAAAATTTTTTAAAGAAATATATTTTAATAATTAATATGTTCATTTTAAGCAAAAATTGGTCTTTCACTCATTTTTAATTTTGTAACCCTTGTTGGAGGCTGGTTGATTTCTTTAAAATTATGATACTCTGTGAGACTATCTTTTAAAATGACATTGATCTTTCCAGTGGAAAAATAAACTAGATTCATTGAAAAGGAAAAGATAAAGAATAGATTTTATTTCCATTGTTTGGATACAGCACAAAATGAAGTGATAATTTTATAAGACTATCAATATTGCAAATGGAATAATGTAATCATTATCACAGTATCACAGTTACATACTCTTAGAGATGGATGAGGTACAGTTGGAGATCACCTTTCTTAAGTTCCTAATTTCTTGTGTTTATGACAAGATAGTCCTGAAATCCTTCACTGAAACTTCATGCAAACTAGAGTTTACATGAAAACTGTCCAGTTGTTAATAACTCGGTTGTAGTGGGTTGAATTGTGGCCCCTGAAAGATAGGTCCATCTGCAACCTCAGAATGTGACCTTAATCGGAATAAGGGTCTTTGCAGATGTGATTAAGATACGGATCTCAAGATGAGATCTTCCTGGAGTAGGATGGGCCCTTAATCCAATGACAGGTGTCTTTATCAGAGACAGAAAAGGAGAAGACATGGAGACACAGAGGGGGAAGTCCTGAAGATAGAGACAGAGTTGGAAGTGATGTAGCAACAAGCCAAGGAAGGCCAAGCATTGCTCCTTCTCAGCAAGGAGAAGCTCTGAGAGAGGCATGGAAGGGGTGCTCCCTCAGAGGCTCCCACCTTGGAGCCAACACCTTGACTTCTGACTCTTGGCCTCCCGACCTGTGGGAGAAGATATGTCTGTTGTTATAAGCTACCAAGTTGTGATAACGTGTTATGGCGGCCCTAAGAAATGAATTCATGCGGTGATTCTCAGAAGATGAATGAAGGGGAAGATGGTCTACAGATTCAGGGTTCTATAGCCCCGTCTTAGGTTACAGGAGTATGAGTATAGCTGAACAATAATAAAAGCATAGCATCAAGAACGTTTAGTTTGTTCTCTTTTTTCAATATCTAAAACAAGAGTATGTTCTTAAGGAGATTTGGAATTATCTTAAGGCTAATGCTCATTAAATTTATTTATTTTGAAATTAAAAAAATAATTAATTCCAGAGGCACTTGGGTGGCTCAGTTAGTTAAGCATCCGACTTCGGCTTGGGTCATGATTTTGTTGTTTATGAGTTCGAGCCCGGCATCGGGCTCTGTGCTGACAGCTCAGAGCCTGGAGCCTGCTTCAGATTCTGTGTCTCCCTCTCTCTCTGTTCCTCCCTGCTCATGCTCTGTCTCTCTCTGAAAAATAAACAAACATAATAATAATAATAAAATAAATAATAAAAATTAAATAATTCCAGTATAGTTAATATACAGTGTTATATTTGTTTCAGGTGTACAGTATAATGATTTGACATTGATTAAATTTAGTTGAGTAAGATGAATGTTGGGAATCTGAGTGAATCGGTTTTGTTTTCTAGACAGGCTAAGCTTGTGGATAATTCTGATATCTTCCTTCTTGTGTTGTGATGAATAAACTTTGCCTCTCAATATGGTGAAATTCATATCGTATCACCTAAAAAAAGAGCTAAGACCTTCTGATAATTGTTTTATCACCACAAAAATATGCTCTTGTGCCAAGCACTCACCCTAACGTCCACAATAAAAATAGCCATTTATACAAATACATTTATGTTTTCACTATGAATTTCTGACAATAAGAGCAGAAAGTGGAGGTGCTGAAATGAAGAAGAAAACACTGGAAAAGCTGAGCTATTGTCTTTCCCAAAAATAACAAAAACCACTTTTTCTTACAGAAGTTAAGACGTAAGTAGAAGACGAACTTTAGTGCTTTGTATAACTATTCAGTTTACCAGGAAATTTAAATAATTCTTGAGAGAATCCAGCTTACAAGACGTTACATTCACTGAGAAAGTTTCATTCCATGTAGTTATGGAATAAAATCAAGGCTAAATTAAGCAAGTCCTAAAAATAAAGTTTATGCTTAAAGAAAATAAAATTCAGACTAAATTAAGAGTCCAATGTTAATGTTTTACTAATTCCAGGTAATAGTTCCTGCAGTTTTGCAATGTTACAGAAAGTTTAAAACACACTTCTTGAATTATTTAATGTCCACAGTAATCACTGTTACCTGAAGTGAGCTTTTCTCTCTGCAATAGAAGCATTAGAGAAGGTGTACAAAGTGTTATCCTATACTGTTCAAAGAAAATCTGGTGGAAGAAGCATTACCTACACCTAAAAAAAATCGAATTGTACAACAAATTTTACTCCATCAACCTTAAGTGTGCCCCCAAACCATGCTTCCAAACTGTCATGGGAACTTGAAATCCCGTACTCTATTATAATATTCATCTAAGAGAGTCGCATTTATTTTTTTATGAAACTCCCTATTAGCAAGGAGAATTATGAAGTATTTCCCATTTTTAAAGGACACCGCAATGTCTTTCTAGGTTGGTTGAGTTAATTAAAAGGAGATGGACGGGTTAATAATCAGTATATTAAGTGTCATAGAGACGGTGAGCAAAATTTCCTCCTGAGGACAAACATGGTTTTATAACTAAGCGAGCAAGTAAAGTTTTCTACAAAAAATTTAATGTTCTCAAAATTGTATCTCAGTTGTGTATATTGAAACATATCCTTCATATAATAAGACCATTCTTCGCTTCTTTTAGGGAATACAATGAAAATGAAACCGCTTTTGGACATAAGATACACAAGAGGTATAAATTATACTTGTTATATGAACACAGGTGCACACATATTTTCTAGCTTAAAAAAGACAAAAAAAAGCATTGTTTACCCAACCCTTTGCTTCACGTGTTAAAGGACTAGCATCGCTAACTGTTTAACTTCTGTTAAAGGTGTTTGTTTTTGAAGCTTTATCTTTTCTTGTCAACCTAATTTTAACAAAGGTTAAATTACAGGCATTTAAACTCACAATGTTTATTTTCTACTGAATAGAAGATTTCTTCTTTAAATTTCTGCATGCCTATTTCCAACACATACAAAAGAAATGAAAAAGAATATACTTTTTCTGATTTTCATCCCAGCCCTTTAAATGTCCTCACAATACTCATGTGATAAAAAGCTCGCAACCCAGGAGGGTCTATGGAGATGATTCAGCCTTACTCTCACCCCACCTCCAAAGGAAAGTGAAAAACACTGGGTGCTGGAAAGCTTATACTTTGCTAATAGTCTCTTTGCCAAATTGGTGTGCGTGCCCTAGGTCTAGTTACTCACCATGAAATAGTTATACATAAATGCTCACAAGAATAATTTAAAATTTTAAAATTTTTGAGAAGTAACTGAGCAGCTCAGTGTAAAACACAGATAATTTACTGGAAATTAATGCGTATCTGAGAAGGGTTAATAGCCATCAGCAGCCCAAATTACAGTAGTCTTTTTATTGAAGCAAAAGAAGATAAAAATTACAATCAAATAAAATAAGTAAAATACTAACATTAATAATACGTTAACAGTTAATCTACTGCACTGTGATTTACCAAGACCAGAAGGAAGTCCAGATATCAGATTATATCATGTTTCATTTGCATAACCACAAAGCCGTATCTGTTCTTCACTCTCTTTTTTATTGTTTTTCTGGTATCTTTAAAAATAACCTATATGGATACCTTTCCTTCCTTAATATTACACAAAAATCCAATCTCCTCTCTCTTTTCCTGACCCACAACTCTGACTTCAAACATAGAAAATCCTGTTCTCCAGAGACCATTGTTTTCTGTTCCTCCATCTACCATTTCCTCAGATCCCTTTACCACAAAGCCCCATATCTCTGTGAGCCACATTTATGTAGTACATGTAGCTGCTGCTAATTTGCTTACCGCATCTGACAGGAGAAACCATAGGCAAGAATAATATGGCCAACCGGTCCATCATGACTTGGACATTGTAGGGTTAGGGGAAGACATCCTGAGTAAGATGGGAGATGAAAGACCCCTTCCTGATAAGACTGGAGAGATGGCAAACTAAGAAAGGATTCCAAATTTGCAGCATCTGACAGTCTAGAAGAGAATATGGGTGGTGGGAACAGAGGATTTGTGTTCAGTAAAATGTATTACCTTACAATCCTACCACACTGTTGGGGGTAGGAGGTGAGGCGCCTAAGAGTGTTATGGGGAAAGAGATAGAGACAATTTGCCCGGGGGAAATTCTTGTTTTATGTCCATTATCCTAACGTAATAATTGCTCTTATCTTTTTCATTCTCATAAATGGCTCAGTTTAGATAAGTCAGCCTTCCAACCTTCAGACCCATCACCCGTTCTGACTTTTTAATAATTTAATATAGCCAGGCCTTTTTATTTGCTCATTATAACTGACTTGTTTTGCTCATTTTCCATACCAAAATGCCAGATAAAGTTGATTACTAAATATGTTAAATTATTTTGCATTATAAATTATTTCTATATTTCAGCTGATGGTCTTAAAGTCCTTAAAAATAGTTCTATTACATGTACCAAATTAACTTTGTACAAAGAAAGAAAAATTAAGCCATGGCAATTTTGCTACTCTTACTGTTTTTTTCTATCTAGCCACAATTGTTCTTTAACATATCAAATTTCTAGGTACTTTAATTTACCCATTTTAATACCCAAAAGAAAAAGTTATTATTTGTAGAAGAAAAGCGTATAGGTAATAGGATAAAAATGCTCTTGCTGCTCCATTATAGTTAAAATAATTAATTTACTTGATAACTCGTCAAAAGTGCCTGGACACTTGCTATTTACTTTCCATGGTCTCTAGGCTAAAATAATTGTTTTGTAAAAGCAATAGTCTGAGTTGGTTCTTATATTTTTGATCTCTAACTTAGATTACAAATTTACAGGAAAAACAGAGAGTATTTGGGAATTCTTAATAGCATTTGTTGAATTACATAAAGCCATAATTAAGATGTATGACTGTAGTTGTGAATTTTCTTGAAGGTTTCGCTTGCCTTCTTGGTTCACCTTGTTGTGATCATCTAACATAATTATGTAATAGACCCTTTAAGCAGGTTCTATTTCTTTATTCTTTTTTTTATTACTGGTATTGTTTGGTAGGTTATTATCACAATAAGAATGTTGTCTTATTTCAGTGTTTTAAGTTTATTTATTTATTTTTGAGAGAGACAGAGACAGAGACGGAGCAAGTCCAGGAGGGGTAGAGAGAGAAAATCCCACGTAGGCTCTGCACTGTCAGTGCTGAGCCTGAGGCAGGGCTCAAACTCACAAAACACGAGATCGTGACCTGAGCCTCAGTCAGAGGCCACACAGGTGCCCTGAATTTTGTCTTTTTTTTAAAAAAAAAGTACATCACGATTCTTTCAAAAAGAATCTGAATCAAGCACTAAGCATTTTCTAAAATTTGAAAATATAAACCTTAGAAAACTTCAGTAAAGTCAGTAATACCCTCATCCCCATTGCTCTGGACACTAAATCACCCTTCACCCTTCCATCCATTCAATAAATATTCATATTAGGAGTCCCTGTTCTGTGACCGACACTATGCCCACTGTATGGCTTCACAAAGTTAGCCTCTCAATCTTCAAGTCTTGGTCTGTAAAATTGGAATAATAATTTATACTTCCACTTAGAAAATTACTAGCCAGCCCTGACATCTCAATTCAAACATCATCAGTTCTTCAAATTGTTCATGACCCTTCATGGAGTCCTAGAGCACTCTCTGAGTATTTCTATCAGGGCATTTGCATTTCTGCATTGCAATTATCTTTCAATTTTCCTTTCCATTTTTAAACTGTGAACTTCTGGAGGGCCATAATTAGATCACTTTTGTAAAAAAAAAAAAAAAAAAAAATCCCAACAGTTAGGTTAATAGGCAACTAATGACATATTATTGAATCAAGTGAAAGAATTAATTAATTAATTGAAGCATTATTATTAGTGGCATTAGTTTATCTCCTGAAATGGTAGAATGTTTCAATGTGTGAAATCAATGAATAAATCTGAAATATAGCTGATTGAATTAAATTTCATATTGCACTTCATGATTTAGATTTTCTTGGTTTACCAAACAGCTCATAAAGGGCATGGCAATAGAGCTGTCCTTTGCTGTCAGCCTTAGCCCCATCTCCCCACAATGTTCTCTTCTGGCTTGCTCTTTTTCTCCTTTATTCTTCTTTCTTTTCTTTTCTGTTTTCCTTTTCTTTCTTTCTTTCTTTCTTTCTTTCTTTCTTTCTTTCTTTCTTTCTTTCTTTCCTTCTAGTGGTTGTACCAATTTTATTACTTTTACTAAGTCATTTTATTTTCCTCACATTCAATGCAAAGAAATAAAACAATATAAAGAAAAATGTGTCCTCGTTATTATTCACAATAAAAAGGGTCTGCTTCCATTCTGCAGTCCTGGGCATATTCTATAATAAGCAGCACTTAATGGCCCGTGTGGATCAAAGCACCATTTTGATTCTGACCCGCTGAATAGAATCTCGTGCATATTTGGTGACTGGACTAACTTCATGGGAGTTGTGATGTATTGAACTATTTCTGTGGTATCCCCAGATCTCACTGAAAAAGAAAAGACCCTACACACACACACACACACACACGCACGCACGCACACACACAATCTGTCTATAAATTACATCTTTTGGCTCTTTTCTTTAGTGTAAGGTAGAAAAAGGGGCCCTTTCTTGAGTACATGAAATTCAAGTATTATTGTCGTCTAAAGATTGTTGGATTGCTATTGCGTCTGTTATGATGAAAACAGGGTGTACATCAAAACCACTGCCAGATTAAGAAACTTCCACAACTTGTCCCAATTCTTCAAATAATGGAGCAAGTTCCTTTTCTAAGCTGACAATTAGTTCTGTACTGGCATTGCTGCTGGCTATGAAAGTCACAACCAACTGTAAATGATCAAATTGAACCACCTGGTGGATGATACTTTTATTTTTTTGAAAGAAGTTTGCTCCTTTGGTCTGTTGCCAAGGCAAAGGTAGATAAGAAACCAGGTCTCAAGGCATGCTCGGGAGCTTTATTTTTGGCCACTTAAATAACAGGAACTCCATCTCTATCTGACATAACAATTTCATGGAGTCCTTCAACACTTGATAATTTTCTATACAGGAATCGCTTTAGGCTATCCGCCATGATGAACCCCTTTCTCTACAGGATCAATCTCCACACCTGGCTTTCTGGGCTGCCGTGTTCTCTCCACTGTGAATTCAGGAAGAGCTTCAAAGAGAGTCTCCCCTGAAAGCCGTGCTCACAGGATTTGTACCTCCTCTGTGCTCCAGGAAGCACTTCCTCTGCCTTTGAGGCCCGGTGACAGAGGCAACCTGCTCTTCTTCTAACCCCATCTCCGTGCCCTGAACTTCTGGCTAATTAACTCAAAACTGGTGGGTTTATTTATACCTTGGATGAGCAAATTCAATGTCCCATAACAAAAATATTGCATAAGCTAATAGGACAAAAACACACTTATGCAGTTTTTGCAATAATAAATTTATTTCAAACTTTGTTGTTATGCCAGTCTTGTAAACTGAACATCAGCCCTGCCCCTTCCTGTATTCTTGCAATGCAAGGATGCAAGCTGGAGCATGGAAACTACAGTTCCCAGAATCCCTCACCCACAGGATTTAGTTTGAATCGTGAGCTTCAGATGGCAGAGAAAAGGAGAAGTGCCATTTCCCTCTGGCAGCAGCAGGCACCTGCGTTGACAAAGAGACTCTTGAGATTTGTATCAGCCACATGCATGCCACACGCAGCTAACATCCTCAGTGGTATCTTCCTCTGATCTGTACTTTCCTCCTCAGGGTCTTCCGGGAGTTCTCCTAACACCTCTTTCTGCTTGAAATGCATGATGATTTCTGCTTTCCTGAAGAAAAAGATTCTGATATAGTGGTTATGCCAAAACTTAAATATTTGATAGCTGAGATTTTTTTTTTTTAAAAACCTTCTTGGTTGAATAGTTGAACCTCTTCCTTAGCACCTCACCTCCATCTTCCTTCTCTGCTTGATTTTTCTCCATAGCACAAAATCACTGTCTGACACCCTGTATCTTTTACTTTTTAATCTTTTTAATTGCCCGTCATAGTAAAAGTGCCATGACGACAAGGACCCTTGTTTATCATACTGTTGAGTCCCCAGTTTCTAGAACAGTGCCTGTTATTGTGATTGTTACTCAATACAAGTAGTTAAATAAATGCATGAATCTGAGGGAGTGCTTTTTCATTCTTCCTGAGTGTCAGTAAACAGAAAAAAAAAAAAAAAAAAAAAAAAGGAGAGAAAGCCCAACTAGGGTAAGAAGAAACAAAGCATGCATGTTTTAATTTCAAGCAAGTTCTTATCCTATTTGACTAGTCCTCCAGCCATGTTCTTCCTTCATTGTCTACTATGGTCACCATAAGTTTTAACTCACTTGAAAAGGGTAATAATCAGCCCAGCACTGAGTAGTGTTTTTCTCATGGTTTATCATTAAATTCCATTGTGATCTGGGGCACCTGGGTGGCTCAGCCGGTTAAGCATCGGCTCGGGTCATGATCTCATGGTCCATGAGTTCGAGCCCTGCGTTGGGCTCTGTGCTGACAGCTCAGAGCCTGGAGCCTGCTTCCGATTCTGTGTCTCCCTCTCTCTGACCCTCCCCCATTCATGCTCTGTCTCTCTCTGTCTCAAAAATAAATAAACATTAAAAAAAATTTTTTTTTTAAATTCCATTGTGATCTATAGTTGCTTATAATTTTAATCAAGAAGAATTCAATTTGGGGTTGATAATTTTGATATTTCAGAAGAATATTCTAAGTATATAAGCAGGTCCTTCACACGAATTAGGAAGAAAGCACTAATACCCCAACCAAGGGCAAAGGGCATACACTGACATTTCAAAAAACAAGAGATAATGACCATAATAATGACCACATAAGTATATAAATAAAGTATTTAAAATCGTTTATGAAACTAATACAATTTGAGATTCACTTTTCATGAAAATGTTTAACCTAAAATAAATGTCTAATTAAAATAATACCAAGCATGTGGAACATCCTTTGTACAAAATTCGTATTATAAATTGATTAAAGCTTATGAAATCATTTGGCAAGTGGCATTAGTAACCATAAAATAACTCATTTTCTAAAACCTAAATCCCTGGGAATGAATAAAGGAAAATACAAGGCAGTGAACAAACGTACTTACTTACAAAATTGTTCATACATTGTTAATTATGTGTTGTCAATAACTTCTATTTGTTTATATCTTGTCTCTTTGGTCTCTTTATAATGTCTTTGATGAAACTAGTCAGAGTTTAGCAATCAGTTCCTTTGTCTAAATTTATGTTAAACATATTAAATATTTCCTTTTTTTTTTTTTTTTTTTTTACTGACTCTTCTGCCTTGCTTTCCGATGGTCTGACTGGAGATACTTTTTTTTCTAAAAATGTTTCTAATAAAAATGGAGTATATCTTTAGACATTGTGTTATTAAGAATTTGATGGCTATAAAATCACCCTCCTCTCGCCCTACCTGCCAAATCTTGCAAGTCAATTTTGTTGGATAAACAGTTCTAAATTGACAGCTCTTTTTCTCTCAGCACTTTCTAGCACCTTTAAGGTAATAGTGTATTTTCTTCTACCTTCAATCATTTCTGTCCAGAAGTTAGCAAAATTGGCAGTCAACCTGTCATTCCATTGTAATGGAATTTTAAAAGTGACAAAAAAAAAAAAAAACCCAAATTAAGATAATTAAGATTATCTTAATTTGGGTTTTTTTTTTCACTTTTAAAATCTATGTATCTTTGGTTGGGTCATTTCATCAAATGCTTTATAAGTGGATTTTTAAAAACTGCATCTATCCTTTTTGAAAATTGTTGGACTAACAAGAGGATAGGACGATGGGAATTAAATTCTGGAAAACTTTATCAATTGTCCCTTTTAATATCCTTTTAAATACCTTTAAATATCTTTTTAAATACCTTTCTACTAGATGTCTATTCCTTCTTAGTAGTATCTTCACCTGTCCTTTATATTTTTACCCAACTAATTATCTAAGTTGTGTATCTAATTGTGTATCTAATTATCTAAAATTATCTAGATCTATCTAGATCTATTTTCCAGTTTATTAGTATTCTCTTCACTTTAATCAGCTATTTAACTCTCCCAGCAGAAGAATTATTTTCAATCATTATATATATATATATATATATATATATATTTTTTTTTTTTTTTTTTTTTTTTTATGTGTTTTTGTTTTTGTTTTGAGAGAGACAGAGTGGGAGCAGGGGAGGAGCAGAGAGAGAGGGAGACACAGAATCCGACGCAGGCTCCAGGCTCTGAGCTGTCAGCACAGAGCCCGATGTGGGGCTCGAACCCACAAACTGTGAGATCATGACGTGAGCCACAGTCAGATGCTTAACTGACTAAGCCACCCAGGTCCCCCTCAATCATTATATTTTTATTCCTGAGAGTTCCTTTTGGTTCTAGTTTCAGACTGGTCAAGTTTATATTCTGGTCTCTTTCTTACACAATGAATATATATTATTTTATAAAATATATTAAACATACTTATTTTATATTTTTTGAATAATTTCTCTTTGTAGGTCTGACTTCTAATTTATTGAGTTTTTTCTATAATATGGTTGTATTTTTCCTCATGTATTTGGTGACTTCCTTATTACAGGCTCAGTTTTCTTAGGGCTATATCTGTAGAAATTATTTGAAAACTTTCTTTAAAATGGATCCCCCCCCAGGGGGGATTTGTGTCTGCTTCTGCCAGGTTCCTTGTAGCATTCCCAATGCACGACCACTTTAAAATACAGGTTCTGCCTGCAGATTTTCAAGCCACTGAATTTGTATTAATTTCCAGTCCCAAACTGGCTTGGGATCAGGAATACTTAGGAGAGACTTGTTTTCCACCCACCCCCACCCCCCTCCATTCTGAGTCAATACCTTATGAGAGAGAGTTACCTTATGAAAACATGGCCTCCAAGATTCCTAGTAAGTGTGCTGTCACTTCCTCTTTGCATTTGGTTTTGTCTTCTAGGTCACATGTTGTCCAACAACCCAAGCTCTGGCCCACGGTGGATAAGCACATGACCATTAAACAATTGCCAGCTACCCAGCTACTGTGCTTGCCTCCCAGGGAAGTCTTTCTTTCTCACTGTATCTAGCTTGGGCTTGTTACACTTTCCGGACATCCAGCCTGGTGAGACCTTAAAGTCTTGTTTAATTTTTTATCCAGCATCGTCTAGTGTTGTGTCCCAGGCAGGGTTTCTCTGCACATCTGCCATAGTGTTGGAAAGGGAAGACCTGTTTTATTACTTGCGTTACTTTCATAATCAGACCCAAATAGACTATTTTAACAAGTAAGAAGAGATTTGGTAAGGCACTATTTCCCTTAGGTACTATTGCCAACTATTTAAACACATTATTTTATAAATATAAAAGCAGCAGCTATAACTGTCATTTTCACAAAATGAGATTTCAACAAGTCTGCCTGGGCATAATTTGCCTATTTTTTTTTTCAGTGTCAAAACAGAGTTAAAACAGAGTTACTCTGAAAGTTGAATACGTCCCTTTTTTTAATCTGTGGCACAGGAGATGCCTTTTGGCCCCGTCTGGTGGGACTGTCATTCAAGAGCATCTCAGTCTCCTTGGCTGCTTTTTCCAGTTTCGAGATCCACGTGCTCAGAAGGAGAAGCGTACATAAAACACTCTTACAAACAAAGCTCCAAGAAAACATCTTGGTTTTGGAAGTAAATTGCAAACCGAAAGCAAAACTGATCCCATTCAGCAGATGTTTCTGACACATTAGTAGACCTCTCAATCTAGCTCATTAGTAGAACACATCACCAGTTGGTGAGTGTCCTGTGTTAGAATAATGACAACAACTGGGGACATGGTCACACTGGGCTGCTTAGTGAGAGGCATATTATGCTTCTTATACCATATTTTGTGGCTTTGCATTATAATAGAGTAATGCAGGAAGCAGCAAAGTTTTTATGTTACAACACTTAAAAGGAGAGAGGATACCTTTACTGGCTAAAGTGTACTTTTCATTTCATTTACCATTATTTAAAAAATTAAAAATACGTCTTTGCACACAGAGGGCTCTCTTTTCTATGGGTCAGTAGGTCATGTTGCCTTGGAATGTTTCTTTTAACATTGAAGGATTGATAGATGTTCACATATTTATATTCACATATAAAAATTATCATTTTGATTAAATCCTCTCCTTTATAAGTAATATTCTATTAAGACTGTGATATTTTTAAACTGTATTTTAACCCAGCTATAGGGGAACCCCTTGAGATAGTGTTGTCACCCTGTGGAGGAAGATTTCTTGGGAGTTTCACTTACAGGAGCTCTGGGGTTGTTTATACATATAGTGCCTAGAGATAAAAAGTGTTAGAGAATTTTCAACTCTCTGTATAGCGCATTCATTTAATCGATGATTGTTTTTTAAATGTTTATTTATTATTCAGAGAGAGAGAGAGTGGGGGAGTGACAGAGAGAGAGAGAGAGAGAGAGAGAGAGACCCCCAAGCAGGCTATGCATTGTTACCACAGAGCCCAATGGGGGGTTTGAACTCGTGAACAGTGAGATCATTACCTGAGCTGAAGTCGGACGCTTAACCAACTGAGCCACCTAGGTGCCCCAATGATTACTTTTTTTTTTTTTAACGTTTATTTATTTTTGAGACAGAGAGAGACAGAGCATGAACGGGGGAGGGTCAGAGAGAGAGGGAGACACAGAATCGGAAACAGGCTCCAGGCTCTGAGCTGTCAGCCCAGAGCCCGACGCGGGGCTTGAACTCACAGACCGTGAGGTCATGACCTGAGCTGAAGTCGGCCGCTTAACCGACTGAGTCACCCAGGCGCCCCACCAATGATTACTTTTTAACATACCTTGCTTCAAGAGAAAACAAGAAGAAATCAACCTTTATGACATTTGAAGGATTGGGAGAAAATTACCCAATTGTGTTTTCCTTAATAGTTTCTTCTGTGAGATGCTTTGCTTACCAATATACTCCCAATGCTTTGCCTACCTCTTCAGCAATCTTCCTAGCTCTGTTCTTCCCTTCCTTCATTCTTTCTCTCTCTGTTTCCCTTTTCTTTCTATAAATACATAATTCATAGAGAACATACTACCCTTATTTAATTAACCAGTCTATTAAAAAATAGAGCTATTGACTTTTGTTCCCCACTGCTTACTTGGTAGCTTAAAACTAATGTCAAACAAAGAATTTAAGAGAATATATACACAGTTTGAAGTGCAAGTGTTGAAAATCCAAACCTATTGCATAATTGTGTCAGGAATATGTCCCTGTTCAAAGAATTCTCAACACTACCTTGAAATATTTGTTTCTGGGCATCATACTCAACCATCAAAATGATCCACAGGTGTTTGTTAAAAAGCAGGTTTCTGGGACCTACCAGTACCCAAAGAAACTGATTTTTTTTTTAATTTTTAAATGTTTATTTATTTTTGAGAGACAGAGTGCGAGTGGGGAAGGGGCATAGAGAGAGAGAGGAGACACAGAATCTGAAGCAGGATCCAGGCTCTGAGCCGTCAACACAGAGACCGACTTGGGGCTCAAACTCAGAACAGTGAAATCAAGACCTTGAGCCAAAGCCGGACACTTGACCAATTGAGCCATTCAGGCGCCCCATCAAAGAATCTGATTTAATACATCTGAACCAGGGTTCTTTATTTTGCATAATTAAGAAGCTCTTTGGAACATAACCAGAGTAATTCACACCTCAGGATTATGAACCAGATGGCCTGAGTCTGAGTCCTGTTTCTGTCACTTGTTAGCTGTGTGCTTTTGGGAAAGTTACTTAATCTTCCTATACCTCAATTTGTCATGTGTGAAGCAAATATAATCATAGTGCTTACCTCAAAGGATTACTGGAAGAAAAGAATGACCTAATGCATGTAGTGCTTTGAACTGTGTCTGGCACATATTTAATATCTTACCATGCCAACTATTACGATTCTTCTTGACAACTAAAATGTTAGAATCCCAGAAGTCATCCATTCTTCTTTTGATAACTTTGGTTGTTGTTAATGTTTTCAAATCAACTTTATTAGACAAATGTACATACGATAAAATACACTCATTTTAAGTGTGTAGTCCGATAAGTTTTAATACATGTATATACCCTCAGAACCACCGCCACAATCATGACATAAAACATTTTCATCACCCACAGAGTCACCTGTGCCCCTTTGCTGCCATCTTCCCACCCTGGCCCCAGGCAACTACTAATCATCCCTCTGTCATTACGGATTAACTTTGCCCTTTCTAGAATCCCATACAAAGGCAATCATGTAGGACATGTATTCTTTTATGTCTTCCCCACTTCCCCCAGCACAATGTTTTTGAGATCTATCCTTGTTATTCTTTGTATTAGTCGTTTCTTTTTTTTTTTTTCTGTTGCTGAGTGGTATTCCATTATATGAATATATCATAATTTGCTCATCCACTTATCTGTTGCTGGACATTTGAGTTGTTTCCAGTTTGGGGCTATTATAAATAGTCCAGATAACCTTTGCTAGAAGCTGGCACTAGCTTTTCTATTTAAAAAAATAGTAAAATAAGAGGCTCAGAAAACAGAATCTGTCTTTATATGGTCAATTATTTTGGAAAGTCTAGAAATCTTACAAAGGCATGGTAGGGAATGGAGACTTAGCTAGAGAAGAAATAGCAATATTGAAAAATAAGTGTGTTTTGAATTAAGTTAGAATGATAGCTTAACCGTAGCTATGGACTTTTTGTTTTGTTTCCACAGACATCATATCTGTGTATGGCTGAAATGTTCCTTTTACATGTGTCAGTTTTTACTTAAATGAAATATGTTTTACGAGGTGAAGAGTTACACTCAATAAATATCTTTGAGCAAGTGTCTCAAGTGTTTCCTTTGCAGTATTCATCAACCCATTCATCTTAAGGACTTCTACATCACTGTCTCCACTCTACATTTTCTTGTCAATTTTCTGAAGTCAACAGCAGTAAATATATGGAGGTCTGTAGGCTACGACGTTGGCCGCCTTTTGAAGCGCAATTCATGGAATACTACTGGTGCTACGTAACGATATTGGGGCTAAAAGAGTCAATGTGACTAGTACTTTAGGACATGAGCCTAGAATCTGGGGATCTGTTGTATCAGTATGTTCAACAGATTTTGCAAATATGAGAATCGAGAAAGCCGCTCCATGGCACCAAAGTACAGGGACATTACACGGACCTAGAAAAGGGTGGAATGGCGTCTGTTGCAGTCTCGATGAACTGAGGATGTCCGAAATCACCAATCCGGGTTCCGTTTTGCTTCATAGTTCCTCCTTTCAATTTCTCTTTCCTCTCACATTTGATAATAAGCAGCCAGAAAAGCCCAAGCCACGCGTTCAACACTTTGCTTAGAAATCTCCGCTAAACGTTCAAATTCATTCTTTCTGCAAACCTGCAGACTCCAGTTCAGCTAAGTGTCCTGCCAGTGTATAAGGATAAGCCTTTCCTCCAGTTTCCAGTAACGGATTCGTCATCTCCATCTATGTCCTCACTGGCAGCGCTTTTAACATCATAGTTCGACCAGTCAGATCACGACACGTTAAGTGCTCTGTAGAATGCTATAGGCTTTCCCAAACATGCTTCTACTTCTCCACCACGTGGGGTCCTCACTAGCAGAGTTAACAGCCATGTTTTCACTAACAGCTCATTCAAAGCAACTCAGGCTTTTAAAAAATCATATTCAATAAAATCCTTGCAGGCTTTGCTGATGCCCCATTTCAAAGCCACTTCCCCATTTCTAGGTGTTACCACCGCAGTTCACTCTCCAGTACCAATGTTGCCCACTGCTGCTGCAACAAATACCTGCAAACCTAGTTGCTTGAAACAAACAAACTGAGACTCTGAAATGAGTCTCATCAGATTAAAAATCAAAATATTGGCAGGGCTGCTTCTTTTCTGGAGGACTTCAGGGAGAATAGGATTTCTTACCTTAATCCCGTTTCTAGAGGCTGCACACATCCCTTGGTAATAACCCCTTTGCATCTTCCAGCCCAGCAATTGCTGGTCAGGTCTTTCTACACTGCATCCCTCTGACTCTAACCCTGACTGTCTTGTCTCCATTTTTCATTAAAAAATATTTTTTAATGTTTATTTATTTTTGAGAAAGAGAGAGACAGAGTGTGAGCAGGGGAGGGGCAGAGAGAGAAGAGAGGGAAACACAGAATCTGAAGCAGGCTCCAGGGTCTGAGCTGTCAACACAGAGCCCAACACCGGGCTCAAACTCATGAGCCATGAGATCAGGACCTGAGCCAAAGTTGGATGCTTTACTGACTGAACCACCCAGGCTCCCCTCCAGTTTTCATTTATAAGGACCCTTGCGATTACAGTGTGTCATATGGCTCATCTAAGATAATCTCCCCATCTCAAGGTCAGTTGATTAGCAACCTTTTTTAAAAAAATTTTTTTTTCCTTTTAAAGTTTATTTATTTATTTTGAGAGAGAGAGAGAGAGAGAGAAAGAGAGAGATACAGCAGGGAGAGGGGCAGAGGGAGAGAGACAGAATCCCAAGCAGGCTGCACGCTGTCAGCACAGGAGCCCCATGCATGGCTGGAACTCATGAACCATGAGATCATGGCTTAAGCCGAAATCGAGAGTCAGACGCTCAACCAACTGAGCCACCCAGGCACCCCAAGCAATCTTAATTCTATGTGCAACCTAATTTCCCCTTGCCATATTGTAACATAGTCATAGTTTTCAGGGATGGCATGGGCATCTTTGGGCAAGGAGGGCACATTATTCTGCCTACCACCCTATTTACTGATAACAAACACCATCTGAGACAACATGGTGAACATTTCTGTCACCATTAGAATCTCTTGGAGTCCAAACTGCTTCATGAATGTCTATACCAGAGCTGGAAATTTAGGGACTCCAACTCTACATGGCCTTTTCCTAATTAATACTTCACATTCTAAAAGGGACATTTTGGAGTACTAACATGGCCCCCATAATTACAAGTTACTAATGTAAAGTCTGTCTAACTAGTTGTATTTCAAACGAATTGAAAGTAAATAAGCATAAATAAACATTTAAAAAATTTAGGAAGTAAATAATCTTAAGAAGGAAGAAAAAAAGAGTAATAAAGGGGAAAAAGATAATGAAGTTATCTTTCTTGTGTTTGACAAGTTATCCTGATTTGATAAACAGTACAATCAAGTAGTTTGTTGGCTAAAAAATAAAGTGAAGCTCTGCCTGTGACATATATTTAAAAAGGATATAAAATACAAAAGTATACAATGTTTCTCATATCTTCCCTCCTGCCACATTGCGCCGGCCCCCCCTCATTTCTCTCTCAATTCCCTTTGGTTTATGAAGTTGTGTTTGGTTCTTAAGTGGACCAAGAAGCCAGCAGAGATGACTGAATTAGTCTCATTACTTTATTTAAACTGACTTGGTAATAATATTCCAGAAAAAAAAAAAAAAGATGCTCGTTCTCAAAATTCCTAGATTTCAACAGATTCATGCAACCTGTTTCTAGGTCTAGCATACTTAATGCATTGATATTAGATCAGGGCTTCTCGAACTTTAATATGCCTAAGACTCACCTGAAGATGTTGTGAAATGAATATTCTGATTCAGTAGGTTTGGAGTGAGGTCCGAGGCTCTGTATTTCTGACAAGAAGACAGGTCATGCTGATATTGCTGATATCTTGAGTAGCAAGGCGTTAGATCACATGTCTGGTTGCCATTGTCATTTGTAAGTGTGCAAAGAATACACATTTAAATGTTTCTGTGCTATCATCAATTGTGGATACAGGAAAAACAAAGCATTTTGAGAAGAAAAACTTGAGCTTTTCTGCCAAAGCTGACAAGAATACCAAGGATTGCTTTCAACCAAATATTTGTCCTTGTTAACATTTTTATTAAGTTGTCATGACAACTTTCTGATTCTCAATAAAGTGGAGACAAGTAGGCTTTAACCTACACATTATCTGTAAGACAGAAGAGCAGACCTGGAAGATGATGAAACACTCATATATGCATTTAGCCACTCAATAATTATTTTACTGAATCCCTCTTAGGAACCGTATACATTGCTACGCACTTGGCTACAAAGATTCCTTCCATAACAGCAGGGAACTCTTAACCTTTTGTCAGGGCGTATCAAACATTCAGATTAGAACATGTTTTTCACAATCACCCGGCACCCTAGATTGGCTGCTTTTCCCACACACCCCATTGCCTGGAAGTCGTAAAAGATGGGAGAAGGAGAATACAAGCTGAGAGTCTACCCTTGGTAAAACTGGTAGGCCCCTGCAGAGAGGACTGAAGTTAAACGTACTATGGATTCTGGTGTGCTATGGGATACCAGGATGGTAAAGGCAGAGAAGAATGGGTTAAGCAAGTCGTGTTCCAGGATGAAAGGAATATTGACAAGAGTAATGCCAGTAAAGAAACACAAAAACACAAACGCTGTTTTTATACAAGTCTTCCGTGCAGCAACTAGAAGACAGGCCAATGTGCTCACAAGTAGTTCTCCAGATACCTGTACATCATAAGGTGTAATTCTGTTGTAAAAATATGTATATACAGTTGTAAAATATAATGTAGTTATAAATGTAATATAGTTGTAAAAATTAAGGTTTTGTGCTTTCTACATAGACACAATGAAGATCCTTCGTCATCTCAATACATTATGTATCTATCATATCTGGTTGTGTAAAAATATTGTTTGCATGCCTCTACCTAACTGGTTTTCCAGTTCTTCCTGTTCTTCATTTCTCCTTGAGATCGCTTGTGACAATCACACAATGCTAACATAGTCACCTACTGCAGTTTTAGTGAACAATGCATTACTTGGTATTTATTTTTATTTTTTATTCTAGGTCTTAAATTCTAAGAGCACTGAAGACAAAAGCCCTACTGACTTAAGACATTTTCATGGGTTGGTTATAGGGGAAGAGAAGGTTTCAGATATGGTAGAACCAAAAAAATTCAAATTTATAGCTCTGAACTTTTTGCCTGATACTAAGGCAAAGTTTATTTAAATGCCTTTTTTAAAAAAATTAAATGACTTTTTCCCCCCTTCTTTGCTTATTCTGACTAATGTCTGCCATGAGGAGAGCATAGTCGACAAGGCTGGGAGAAAATTTTGCAAATGTGGTGAATCTAACATGAGACCAGATTATGTGGTGGGGTTTGGGAGAGATTTAAGAATTGTAGATAACCAAGAACAATGTTTCAGAGTTACTGAATTTGAAGAAGGATCACACGGTAATCATGATTAATTATGAATTCACAACGAAATAGCATAATGACATTTTTAAGTCAGAAAATTGACTCAAAATCAATTATCAGAATTTATTTTTCTGTGCTGGGATACACACACACCCAGCAGAACTAAATGCACTGAACCAAGCTGTATCAGAACTCTATTGGGAAGATGGTATATACTGTGCAACCATAAGGTTGCATTTGCAAAGGCGTAGATTGTTTTTAAACCTTTAAACCAGGACAGGAAAACCATCTGTGCTGAGATTAACTTCTCAGCAGAAATGTTGGAGGTTTTAACTACTGAAAACGACAGATCTTCCGGAGCAATGCATGGTGGAGAAGATTTGGGGGGCGGAGGGGGGAGCAGATTTTCCTTGAGTTCCCTCCTTTTGTTTTTGTTTTGTTTGTTTCTCTTTCTTTGTCCCTGCCCCTTCGTCTCAGTCTCCACACAGTAAGTGCTGGGATGGCGATGTGACGGCTGGAGAGGCCAGGACTCAGGTCCCCAGCCCTAGTCTGGGCGTAGTGGGTGGGACTCCAACACTGAGCTGATTTTCCAAAGCAGGTTTTTTCGAAGCTTTCCGACAGTTTCGCTGCTCTCGATCCCAGGCAAAAAGCCGAGAGCAGCTGGGGAGCCGCCCTAGGCGACCCATACCTGCGGCAGGCTGGGTCGGGGGAGAGGGGGCGGGGAGCGTCACGAGCCTCGGCAAGACCCAGACCCTGAGTGACCTCACCATGGTGCGTTTTAGTCGCTACTTTCTTTTTCAGTCTTTCGGTGTACAGAAGGGGAGGGATTCTGAAAAGAACTTGAATGCTGTAGGGAAAGGGATTATAAGGGATCCTTCGGGGTCAGCAGGCAGATACGGAGACAGGGAGGGACCACGGCCAGAACCGATTGAGTGTTTGGGAGCAGCGCGGGGAATACGGTTTGCAAGGCACGTCGCGTCCCGCCCAGCCTGTTGAGCAGGTAGACGGGAGTGAGCCCAAGCGTGAGTACTGCGGTCGCCTGTGCGGTAGGTGCACTCGAGCACGGACTGACAGGTGCCGCTGTAGGGTCCCCTCTCCCGCTCACCCTCGCTGGTTCCTGACGCCCACTCTCTTTCTGCGTTGGCAGTGGGGATTTGCGAGGCGCGCCCAGGAGCTGCCGGAGATCCCGAAACGCAGCCGCGAGGTCTGGGAAGCCAGCGAGTAAGTGGTCGTTGCGCGCCCACGCGGGTCGGGGCTCCCCAGAGGGGCAGGCCATCTGCCGGGGCTCCAGGGCTGGGTTCGTCCCCCTTCTCCTCCCTGGGGAGACTTCCATGCGCTCCCAGCTGCTCAGCCCCCGGGGGCCGGGGCGCGGTTCCCACGCTGGGGAGGAGCGAGGGAGCAGAGGAGAAGGCGCCCGGGGGCCCGGCTCAGGGCCCGGGGGAGCTGCGGGGCCAGAGGGAAGAGGACTGAGGGGGTAGGCGCCGGGCCGCGCAGCGCCAGCGGCCGGGCTCGCACGGCCGGGGCGTGAGAACGCGCGGGGCGCGCTGGGGCCGCTGCTCTCCCACGGCCGGGGCGCCCGGGCCTCCGGCGCACGCGAGGTTCAGCTGCGGCAGAGCAAAGGGCGGCGGGGACCTCAGAGCCGGCCGGGGCTCGAGGCCGCGCCCCGGCTTTACCGCAACTTCACCCCGCCGGCTGCTGCGTGGGCGAGCCAATCGCCCTTCTGGAGAGCAAACCGCGAACGATTGCTGAATTGCTTAGACAAAGCATCCAGCAAACTTCCAGCCGGGCTGCTCGGGGCTCGACCGAAGAGTAAGTGTGTGCGTGTGCGTGTGCGTGTGTGTGTGCCCGCGCGCGCGCGCGCGCTCGCGGTCTAATTTGGCAGTCTAATTTCTGTTTTCATTGTGACCGCCGCGCTTCGGGGTAATGGTAAGCAGGGGATCACAGCAGCCTCTGCGCGTCGGGTCTGTGGCTGCAGCCTGTAGTGGTGAGCTGAGCAGCTTCGCTGTGGCGGTCGGTCGTGCGAGGGGCTTCGGTGCATCGTGATCATGTGATTCAGGCTATGGATTTCGTGCGTCTTTCTTTTGCTCGCTTATTTTCATATGGTTCTTCCTTCATTTTGCACTTGATAAAACAGTTTGTGTCTTCTGAAATAAACCACAGTGAACCTCTCACTTAACGGTAACTGGTCAAAGGCACCTTGGTTTACAATATATTGAAAATCCGTCTGAGTTTTAAATAGAAGAGGAGCTCTCTCTCTCTCTAGATATCTATATACATATGGGTTTTTTTGAGCTTTTGTTTTGTATCAGTAGTGATTTTTTTCAGGCTCAGCCCTCCATTGGTGATATCATTAAAGGTCTGCCTACTTACTTGAACTACTCTTGGTGGGAACGTCATTAACCCTCTGGTGACAGATACATAAACGTTGAAGCACTTAATGGTGGAGATTTTCATATCTTGGTTCATAGTGCAGAAGTAATCTGTTGCTTTTCCGAAAATGGCTATGTTTTCTTTTCAAGAGGGGTCATTTCAGGTGCTATGTTATGAAGAGTGGTAAAAATCAAGAGCAACAAAAATATCACAACAGTATGAAAATCTAAAATTTCGAAGCAAACTTTAATTTGTCAAAAAGCCATATAAACTCTATTACTTTTTTTGTGAGATGGTCTGTGTTCTGTTTAGTTATTAACCAACTCAAGTCTGTATATCTGCTTCAAAGGGTCATGCAGCCCCTGATACTGTATTTAAACATTTGAGTCGCTCTATTTTTAGGTGGTAGTCCAGAGGGATCTTTGACTCAACAGAAAAATAAGAACTACAAAGTTAAAATGTATAAGCTTTACTTCTTGTCACAACAATAGGCTTTCTACATAAAGACTGCAGACATAAACTAGGAAAATTCTAGAATAATTAGCGTTGTAATATTTAAGCATTTCATATAACACTTGCATGTTTTTAAATGTATCAGGCAACTTAGGTTGGTGAAGTTTGTTTAGTAGAAATTTGTGATGAATAGATAGGTACATTCTGTTTCTTCTTGTACTGGGAGATCTCTTTCTAGTGTATGACATAGAAAATAAAAATTATATTTTTCTCTATTTGGAACCCAACAAAAAGATAAAGTGCTTATACATGGTGTGGTGTTTCAAAGTATATGAATATAAATAATCTCTTAAAGGCCCTTCCAGGTATAATATATCTAAGATAGTTTTCTGTCATTTAGAGAATGTGAAAGAAACTGTAAAGGTATTTGACTTATATCTGGCAACACCAAAGGAGAAAGAAATGTGGTAAACTTCAAAGCCTTAGTCCTTATATCTCTTATAACTATGGTTTATGAAACAATTTTGTTCTAAGGTGTCATTTTGAAAAACTGTTTTAATTAATATTGCACTAAAAGCTAAAGAAGTGATTAAACCATTATCATATGATTATGAATATGTAAATAAGATATTTTTGTGCCTAAATGTTAGCTGTTTTGTTGCAGACATTTTTCAAACAAAAAAGCCTCAAATCTTTAGTTAATATCATTTTTTTTAATAAATTAAGATTAGATAACCTTGAATTTTGTCAGAAACCATGTCAGGGAAATTAAATCTTATATTTACACTTATACATTACATTTGCTAACAATTCATAATGACTATAGAGGGGATAATACTGATTTTTTTTACAAGTTAGTTTAAAACAATATAGATACCCAAAATGTCTGTAGTTAGTATTTTTTCAAAAATAGAAAAAAATTCAAATTAGCCTTAATGAATTTTTCCAGGTAAAGAGAAGTGGAAAGCTAAAGCAGTATTTGAATAAAGCAAAAAGCATGTTATTGATGGGAAAGTATTTTGGAGGAAATTAGTTATTCAGAATATTTTCTATATGTCAGATTTGCCAGGAAGTTGCTTAGCTTTTCTCTTTCATTTGCTAGGATATATAACTTTTATGGCACTAATTTTTACACCATTTGATTATAAATATTCATCCAAAAGTTGTTTAAGCAACTTTTCTTAAACATCACTACTTATTATTTTTCTGCATATTTGCAGAAAGATATTTTCTTTGTAAAATATTAATAATTGCAATAGTTTTAGTCTCCAGAACATCTAGATTTATTCAGTAAGTATTTATTAGGTGTTTATCCAATAAGTTTGTTTTGAGTATCTCTATCTTGACCTGATACAATAAGAACTTTGGGCAATTTTAGGGCTTTCTATGAACAAATTTAGTTGTTCATAGACTAGTTGACTTATTTGGGGTTGGGATAAGTTTTTGGCTATCCTGAATCATATTTGCTTATTTTATTTCTTTCAAACAGTTTGGAAGCGTCTGACCTATTTCATATTTTTTTTCTCTTTCCTGGGTTCAGGCCAAGAGATTTTATCTTCCTATAGCCATGAGGGTTATTGAGTATGAATAGTTATTTGCAAGGAGTGAAGATAGGCCAGCTCCTTCCTCAGCCTACAGTAGAAGAGAATGATTATCTTATAAAATCTGAGGGTCTCTGGTCATGATTCCCCCTTGCTACAAAAATGTGATTTTAACTGCTTATAGTTACTCATGTCAATGACCTGAAATGCTTTCTGGCAATTCATACTTTTTTATAAAATGTACTCTCCCTTTCAGAAAATCAAAGGCAGCTCAAATTAATTAACTCACAGACCACCTCCTCCTCCTCAGTGTAGTAGGAATTAGCAAGAAGCCAACAGAAGATGATGGCTTTGAGAGGGAGCACCCTGGGGAAAGGAAGTTGGGCGAAGAAAAACTTCTTAATCCTGAAATTTTTTCCAGGTCTGACCTGTCTACATATATATCTCCTTTGTCTGCACCACACTGCATTAAAAATTCCTGTTAAGATGTCTGTATTGCCTACCAAACTCCCATCTCTTTCAGGATATTCAAGCGTTGGATCCACAGTGCCTGGTACATAGTAGGTGTCTAATCAGATTAATTATGTTGTCTTTGTAATGATTGAATTAAGGTTTTTTTATGTCTTGATGCTATAAGTTATTTTGTTTAAGGATATAATTTTTTAAAAAATATATTTGTTTTCCACTGACCTTCTGTGGAATATTATGGTCTTCATCATCCAGAGACACTGCTGTGCTTTTCTCTCATGGCATGCAGTCTGTTCAGAACTGCTTGTAAACTGTTATTTCTTTTATCATCATCCAGTTACCCTTTATCTTTTTTTTTTTAAGTGTATTTATTTTTGAGAGAGAGAGAAAGCAGGGGAGGGGCAGAGACAGAGGGAGACAGAGAATCAATCCCAAGCAGGCTCTGTGCTGTCAGCCCGGAGCCCGACACGGGGCTCAAACCCACAGACTGTGAGATCATGACCTGAGCCGAAACCAAGTGTCAGACACTTAACTGTGTGAGCCACCCAGGTGCCTCTACCCTCTATCTTTTTAAATTTACATCCTTCACTCATGTTACCCTCGCCCCATTACCAGTGCTTTTTGATATCCTGAACATTCTCCTTTCCTCAGGAATCTAAAATAATGAAGGGTTTTCATCAGCTGTCATTGTTCGAAGACTCATTCAACATCTACGCGTCTGGCTTTCACAGCACCTTGGCCTGTTCTACTTCTGCTGGTCTCCTGGAGTCTGCTGGTATTTACCCATCTGGGTCTTCTCGTCGCTCAGGATTGCCCCAGCTGAACAGAAAGCTAAGAGTTTCGTGTCCTTTCTTCCACAGCCTCTTATCCTTCCGATCCTTCCACTCATGCACAACTACCCAACATCCTTCTCTCCCGTTATTGTTCATTGGCCACGCCCAATTTGCGCATGTTTTCCTCTCTTTACTCACCACACTCATCTTGGACAGCAATGTCAACTCTGCTGCAGACTTCAGATCTCTAGCCACTGTACCTACCAGAATCTAGTTCATTCTGACTTCAGCTTAAGGGATGATTAACAGTGCTAGGAAGTTCTTTTATCCTCTCTTGGATAATTCCGTATCAAATTCTCCATCGTGCTTGTTCTAGATGTTTCCAGGTTTTCCAGCCCACCCACATTATCCTGATTTTTTTCATTCTTAGTGGATGACCTTATGTCCAGATTCATAGAGAATAGTAAGATCAGTCTAGGCAAACTATTTGTCAGGAATTATCTGGAACTTAGGAGGCATTTCTTTATTTGACCCATCCTAAGCATAAGAACTATTTTATTTTGTTTTATTTTTAATTTTTTAATGTTTCTATTTATTTTTGAGAGAGAGAAGAAGAGAGAGAGACAGAGCATGAGCAGGGGAGGGGCAGAGAGAGAGGGAGACACAGACTCTGAAGCAGGCTCCAGGCTCTGAGCTGTCAGCACAGAGCCCAATGCGGGGCTCGAACTCGTGAACCGTAAGATCATGACCTGAGCCGAAGTCAGACAATTAACTGACTGAGCCACCCAGGTGCCCCAAGAATCCTTTTCTTATATTGAATGAAACTATTTAACACTGCAATATTCTTATCCTGATTTTTACGTCTTAGAGCACTTATACAAAATGCTTTTATATATGACAACTCCTGTGTCTCTATGGTAATATCCGGTTCATTCAACTCATCCTTAATTGACACGGTTTGTAAGTCTTATCATCAGGGAATTTCTCTTTTGGATGCATTCGTGTTTTTCTTAAAATGTGGTGCCCCGAGCTAAACATGGATGAGTGGACGGATATCATTGGATATATCTGATTATCTCCTCTGGATACCATATAGTAAATCATCCTAAAAATCGAATCTGTTTTTCCCCCCACTTTTTTTTACATCCACACTGTACTGTTTAATTATACATCCTTTTATCCATACTCTTCTGAAGATACACTTCTACTCAGTTATACATTTGGCCACTTAAGTTGGGACTTTTAAAGATGCTGCAATTAAATTTAATTTTTACCTTTAGTTAGCCTGTTGTTCCAGAAGGTCAAGGTGTTTTTGGATTCTGATTCCTTGATGAAGATTAGCCATTCTTCCCAATTCAGAGGCCGTAACAGATTTGATTATGATACAGTTAATGTCTTCATCCAAGTAACTGTTAAAAATGCTAACTGGAAGGACATCTGTCACAATCCTAGATACCTTCCTCTTCTTTATATGAGTCCGTGAGTTAGTAGTCCTCTTTACATGGATGTCCAACCAGTTACATCGTCAAGTAACTCTCTTTCTTTGGAGTCTGCATTCCTTCGTGTGGCCCAGGAGTGACAGGTGATAGACTTGGTCAAACTTCTTTCTAAAATGCATTTCCACTTTCTGCAGAATAGATCCCAAGTACCCTTATTAAGAACAAAAGGAAGGGGCGCCTGGGTGGCTCAGTCGGTTAAGCGTCCGACTTCGGCTCAGGTCATGATCTCACCGTCTGTGAGTTCGAGCCCCGCATCGGGCTCTGGGCTGACAGCTCAGAGCCTGGAGCCTGCTTCAGTTTCTGTGTCTCCCTCTCTCTCTGACCCTCCCCCATTCATGCTCTGTCTCTCTCTATCTCAAAAATAAATAAACATTAAAAAAAAAAGGAAATAACACTAGATCAATTTAGAATGATATGCTCCTTGAGACACTTCACTAGCTTGTAGGTAACAACACCTCACATTTTGAGTTGCCATACCGTACCATAGATTTAAAAATCTCTTGGGAATCATGCCTGGAATGAAATGTCAAGCTCTCTAGGCTGTAGTTGGTGGAATTCACCTTCTCTATTTTGAAAATTGAGGCAATGACTGGATTCTTTGTTCTCTATCAACACTCTTCTTCATTGTAATATTTTTAAAGATGATTTTAACTCTCCCCTTCTTTCATCCGCAAGTGCTTTCAGTACGTTGTAATGCCGTTTCTTCAAATGAATGGATTTAAACTCATTTAGAATATTTACCATCATTCCATATCTTGAACCTTAAATTTGTTATTTTGATTTTGGTCTTACTTTTGCCAGTATGAAAATTATTTTCTTGAGGAATGGGGATGAAATGAAAGTGGAGTAATTCTGCTGGACCAGTCATGTGCCATCATTTGAATTTTCTCACATCCCCCCCAGTCTTTGAACTCCTCATACACCTAATGCAAATGCCATCATCTCCACTTGATCTGGTAATAATAAAGAATTGAAAGAACTTTTTTTTTTTGAATTTGTAATTTTTGGAAGCTTCGGCTTATTTTATGTATTACGATACTCTTCTCAGAGGCTCAGTCCCTTTTTTGTACTTCTCACAATAAAGTTTATTATGGATTATGGTTGTCACTGTGGGACATACAAGCACAGTTTATGACACAGCCCCCGACTTGAGGGAATTTAAAGTCTGCCCGTAGAGATAACAGAACCCAGAAATAGTCTCAGAATTACACACGTCAGCACTTAACAATGAGCTTAATATTCGTGGTGCCTTTTTAATAAGTTCTGAAGAACTTGAAAGAGAAAGCGCTTTGCAGGATGGAAACATTGAAGGCTTTCTAGAGAGGATCTGGCTCTTAGCTGAGATTTTAAAAGAGGACCCATGTAGGACTTTGCAGGACCCGTAGGACTTAAATATAGAGAAGCGTGGGAAGAGTGTTCTGGGCAGAGGAAAAGAGAGGCGCGGTGCCGGAAGCAGGTGAGTGGGATGAGTGCGGGGTGCAGGTGTGCATGCGCGTCCACGTGGAACCGGGGTGTGAAGGGGGAAAGGGCACACCGAGACTTCTCAAGCACAACTTGGCAGTATTCCTTTGTGGAAAATCCTTCTACTCCTCCCTCTGCTTCTAGATCCCTTTTCCCTCTGCTCAGTTATCGAGAGGCCCATACCTACTCATCCTTCAAACCTCAAACTAGGCTCTACTTTCTCAGAAACTTTCCCTGACCTTCTGAGTCTCCGTGGAGTGTTTTGTTATGTTTTCCTTCAAGGCCCTGCACTTGCCCGTCATATGATCGTATCGTCCTGTAATTGCTTGCCGAATTGTCCGTTTTCACCATTACACTCCTTCCTATTCGGTGGCCAGAGGCGCCATTGCTGTTTAGTTCTCATTCTGTTCACAGACACCTAATAGAAGTGTCCCATGGATCATAAGCACTCAGTAAAAATGTGTGATGTGAGAGGGGCCTGCTTGGAGTGATGAGGCTATGCGGGGACTTATTTATAAAAAGATTTAAGGTAAAGAGAGGTTAGATTACAAAAGGCCAGGATGTCAGGCAGAGTTTTCGCTTTATTAGGTAATGTAGAACCATTTTGTTTTTTGAGTCTGGGGACAGGATACGGTATATTCCTGACTTCTAATTAGACCTTCATAAATCAATTAAAACTATTCAAAGCTTGATACGCATTTCTAGCTTTAACGAGGGATTATTTGGCTCCTTACCTTGCATCAGGTGTTTCCATCTGTGAGGTCGGGAAACCCTGTGACTTTAATGCCATGTGTTTTATTAGAGAAGTTTTGTTATTTCACTAGTCTAATTTTGTTTGTAGGAACTGAAATTATTAGCTGCTAATTGTGCTCAATTTTCAATCATTTTGCAGCTTCAGATACTTACTATTATAAGTAGTCAAATGTTCTTTGGTTTATATTGTTAACACACAGGACAAGGGATTTCAATGTTCCACTGACATAATATAAACATTTAAGTTGTGTATTTGTGAACCTAGAGTTTAATTGATACAGGACAATGGGCGATTACAACTGTAGCATGGAAGAGATTTGGGTAAACACATTAACATTGTCAATACTTGATATGTAGTATTTAAAACAAGATATTCTTACACCAGATTAACATTCATTTGTAAATATGATTAGCAAAGGCACTTTTCTCAGTGAAGATTCTTTGGGTAAAATTCCATTTTTTAAATGTTTTAAAATATTCACAGTCACTAATTATAAGTAACATTCCTCTTTCTCCACTTCGACCCCAAATAATAATTTAATATGCCATGCATCTATTTCTGGTTCTTTTTTTTTGTAGTGACTGATTTACAAGTAATTCTTAAGCTCATGTTGTGTTGTCTTATGCTTAAAAACATGTATATCGGCAATAGTATATAGAAAAGTTGTGATATTTCTTGCTAGAGTTTGTTCCTTGGGTTAGATACTAAATTATACCTAGTAGAATTTGCTGTCTTTCCCCCTCTCTTTCTTCCCCATCCTTGGAAGCTATAAGAATTTATCTTGACTTAGACTGGGTTACCACGTGCAACTCACCTGATGGCTTGGCCAAGGGCAAGAAGGTTGTATAAGAGGTATGTATATAAGGGGTATCATAAGACCATCTACCACAAAAGTTTTTCTTCCACTTGTCCTATAGTAGGGACAACTCCTTTGGATCGATGTAGTCCTTTGGATTTTATTTCTAGGAACCCTAGAATAACTTTGTTACTCAGAAGAGGAGTATAAACTTGTTTGCCCCATACCGAAAGTCACATTTATTATGTTGCCTTCTACTGTCAATCAAGAGCATGGTTTCGTTGATGTAGACTTTTAAATATAAGAGAAAAAGAAAATTGAAAGACGTAGTATGCGTGACATAAATAAGAAAGGTAGATACCAGTAGGGGACATTGGGTGGCAATATGGTGCTCAAACAGGAAGAGTAAGGTTAAAAAAAGTAAAGAAGGTCCTGAAAAGAGTTGTTTCTTCACACTTTTGTTTCCTGTCCGAACTGGGGGCAGTTAGAACATCTCCCTCACCAGCATGTTGTGGCCTTGGTTATCTACACAAATCAAACCAGAGTCATATTGGTTGAGTTATTTTTATCTTAACATTGGATCTGTTTCAGTACATAGTGGAAATGGGTAGTTGTATGTTGTCTTAGTCTATTTTACACACAGTGAAATGGTACTTGGCTATGTTTCTTTACATTAACTGTCCTCGATAAATAGTCATTGGTCATTGTATGAGTATTAAGAATTTGCTGCATGCCACGTGTTAAAAGCCATTGTAAGTGATGTAAAAACATGCAGTGTTCATAATTTCAAGCAGGTATTCTGACAGCTTAACTTTTCTGTCTAACTCTGCTGTTCAGTGTTTGATTATTCTCTTACTTGAAATCTGTGTTATAGCCATATTGTCTTTGCTGTAACTGGACACCAAACTCTTTTTTTGTTTCTGTCTTTGTCTTTTGAACGTATTTTTCTACTCCTTGGAATACCTTTCTTGTTTTCTATGCCTTATTATTTCTTACTTATTCTAGAAGACTCAACTCTTTTTTTTTTTTTTTTTTTGATGAAGCATTTACCAATGTACCATGTCAGATTTAGATGCAGATTTTCTGGGTCCCCATCACTTGTCACATGAGATCACATTTTAATTGAATTTCTGTGTTTTTATTCTGTCCACACCCCAATCCCTACATGACACATTCCTTAAGGATCTAGTGGTGTTTTGTTTTTGTTTCTTTTTGTTTTGAATTCTTGAAACCTCATGTCTTAGAATGCAATGATAAAGGTGCTTAATAAATATTTCCAAGATATATGAACACATAAATGAATGGTTGGATGGATGAATGGATACATTGAGGGATTCTAGTAGAAGAAAGAGTAAAGATTTTAAGGGAAGATGAGGTAATTATAAAGAATTACCCTGGAGAAAGCATGTTGCTTTAGAGTCTAGAGCCATGCATAGACTTTGAAGAGGAAAGACATTGTCTTGTCCAGTATCACAGGGAAGGATCCACTGGATATAGAATTAGTGTCACATTAAGGTACAGCCTGTGGAAGAGTAAAGTGGTGTTACTCAACTGATTTGTGAGATATAAACCGAAAGTATATTATTTGTAAGCACTAACTGTGCATTTGGTATAAGAACCCACAATAATTATATAATTGTCTGAAATAAAAAGTAATATTTTCTTAATATGAAAACAAAATATATAATTTATTATATTAAAACATATTAAAATATATTAAAACAAAATATAAAACAAAATCAGGTTTTTTGAAGTATATGAAAAAATTCCAGCCTTACTCTGGTACACAGTTGAAAAGGGAGGAGTGATTTAATAGTGTTTTCAGATAATTGTGGGAGAGCCTGAGTGGCTCAGTCAGTTAAGCATCCGACTTTGGCTCAGGTCATGATCTCACAGTGTGTGAGTTCAAGCCCCACATCTGCGCTGACAGCTCAGAGCCTGGAGATGCTTCAGATGCTGTGTCTCCCTCTCTCTCTGCTCCTTCCCTGTTCATGCTCTGTCTCTCTCCCTCTCTCAAAAAATAAATCAACATTAAAAAAAATTTTTTTAAAGATAATTGTAGATTTTTCTGGTGTAAAAAATTTCAAAATTTGAAATGATCATAACTTAAAGGTTACTTGCAATATGGGATACGAAACCACTAAGATCTGTGTTCTGTGAACGGATCCTTTATTAATATATGATTTTGTAACATCATGGTCATTGGAAAATACGGGTTCACTGAGCTTTTCAGATCTTCCAAATGTTGACACACTTTGCATTTTATCAAAAAACCACATTTGTTAATATCGCCGTGGCTGTCATCTGGAAAGAGTTTTAAGTATTGGGAGGATGTCAAGTCCACCATGGCAGGCGTAGATGGTACATTTGTGGCCTGAGAAAGTCTTCCAGTGTCATCTTTTCAAGCCAAGAGTGCATCCTTAAATATATGAAAGATACAAATACATTTCCCTTTAAATTGAAATAAATATTATCAACTTCTAAACTAACAGCTGAGTGAAAATTTAAAATTTAGAAAACTTTAACATAATTTAATATTACTACAAAACAAAACAGCAGAGTATAGTTGCTTTTTGTGTATACATGTAGGTGTAAGGAAGACTTGGGAATTTTAAAATAATAACACTGCACAATGATGAGGTTGCAGAGATAATAGCGAGTGTAACCAGTGATTTCTGAGAAGAGCACAGTGCAAGTTCTAAGAACAAACTGAGTTAATCCCTGAACACACATATATTTGTACACTAAATCCGCTACCTTAGAGAGTTCTTCACAAGCACACATTCCATTAGCTGGGAGAATGAGGACATTGTTAGATGTTGCATAGTTGGTGGAAAGCTGCACTGTGTGCCTTTGAGAGAATGAGAATGAAAAGCGCACATAATATCTCAGTACTGTAATGAAAACAGCTCCGATCTTACACACCCTTTAAAGGGTCTCGGGGGCATCCCCAAGAAGTTACAGACAACACTTTGAGAACTACTGTGCTGCTGCCTTAGATCAACCAAGCCTTGAACAATGTAGCAGAGAGGTGCCAGACTAATTTTGTACCTAATTTCAGAAAATAGGAGTCAACATTTTATTAAGCACATACTATATTCTAAGCACTGTTAAAACGGAATTAAAACGAAAACTTTACCGAGCCCCTTGAGAAATGTCTTACCTTATCACTTAATGTCCAGGTGACGAAATGGAGTCAAGAGCGGAAAAGTAATTTGCCTTAATGTCATACCTTCAGTTAGTGGTGGAACCAGTGTTTGTAGCTAAGCAGTGTCCATCCTCTTAAATACTATGCTTCACCATCTTTCCTGGATATATATGTTTTTCTGGTGGTTTGTAAATGATTTTGCATATGATCAATAGCATATTTGCTTTTACAGGGTCAAATGAGACTCTAGAGTTAGGTTTCAAAGACCTGTGAACTTCCAAATTAATGCATGAAACAGAAAATTAATGCATTTGAAAGAATTTTGATAGAAATTCAGTCAAATGAAAATAAAGTATCTTTAAGTTTTCCTTCAGTCTAAAGTTATGATTGCAATAGTCAGGCAACTCTTTTCTTCACATATATTAACTCTTGAAGAATATTTTGTTGGATGTATAATTTAAGGGAAACAGGTTTGTTTTTTGTTTGTTTCCTTTCCTCAGTCCTTAATTTTTTGTTTCATTATTTGCTAGTTTCCATGATTCTTTCGCTGTTTTTTTTTCTTTTTATCTTTGAATTACGGAAGTTTGGTAACAATATGCTTAGGTGTGATTTTCTTTGTATTTATCATGCATGAGGATTGCTGAACTTCTTGGATCTGTGAGTTAGTGCTTTATCAAACATGGACTATTTCTAACCGTTTCAAATATTTCTTCTTGTATCCCCACTCTCTCCACCCCCCCCCGCCCCCCGCCGGGAGTCTAAATACATGTATGGTAGACCTTTTGACATTGTTCTATAGATGTCAGGTGCTCTGTATTTTTGCTGTTTATTCTGTTCTTTTGTGGTTCTGTTGGAGTTGTTTCTATCAACCTGACTTCAAGTCGACTGATCCTCTCTTCTGATGTTAAGCCAATTAAATGGAATTCTTTGTTGCAGATTGTATATTTTTCATTTTTAGCACATTTCCAATTATTTCATTTTCTTTGCTTTCTGTTTCTCAGTGGATACTCTACTTATGCACACGTGTACATTAAGCTGCAAGTACAGAAGACTGAGTCATTATAAATTGTGGGGCTTCTCCGGATTCTAATCTGTCATACGGCAGTTAAAAGTTTGATAAACAATTAACCAACTTGTCTTGACCCCTGCCTGGGGGAGATTCTGTAACCTTCCACTACTTCATCTGGGTTGAAAATAGCCCCTCATCTCTCCTAGACCTTTTATTTACTTACTTATTTATTTAGGAATATAGTTCATTGAGGTGTATCTGAGCCCTTGACTTTAAAAAAAAAAAAAAAAAACTTAACCAATGTATAACTTACATACAATACATCCCACATATATAAAATACCCAACTGGACTCTATTTGATAGATGTATACACCTGTGAAACTACCACCAAACTCAATATAAAAAAAGATTCCCATCACCCCTTAAAAGTTTTCTTGTGTCTTTTTCCAATCAATTCCTCCCTCTTCCTCTGTCCCCAGACAATCACTGATCTGCTTTCTGTGCTTACAGGTTTGTTTGCAGTATCTAGATTTTATCTGAAAATGAGATATTCCTGTATGTGTGGTCCCATTCACACAACATAATGATTTGGAGATTTAGCTACGTTGTTGCATGTATCTGCTGACTAATTAATAGCTCTTTACATGTATGGCTATACAACATCTTTCTTTATTTGTTCACATGAACAAAGACATTTAAGTTGTTTCCAGTTGTTGGCTATTACAAATAAAACTGCTGTAAATGTCTGCATACAAGTCTTTGTTTGAATATATCTTTACCTTTCTTTTGGGTAAATGCTTAGCGATGGAATAGCTGGGTGGTATGAGAAGGCATGTTTAACGTCTTAAGAAACCACCGAACTGTTTTCCACGGTGGTTGTTCCTTTTTACATTCCCACCAGCAACATATAAAAAAAATGCCAGGTATCTCACATCATCACTAAGTCTTGACATTGGCAAACTTTCAAATTTTAGACATTCCAGTGGGGTTTTGCCTCATAATTAATATTATTGAACATAGAAACAGACATTTATGGGCTATTCTTATATCATTTTTAGTGAAATATCTGTTCAGATCTCTTGCCCATTTTTAATTGAATTGTTTGCTCTCTTATTTAGTGGTAAAACTTTATATATTCTGGATTTAATTACTTTGCTGATATATATGTGGCGAATGTTTTCTCCCAGTGTGTGACTTGTCTTTCTGTTTATTTAATGGTATCTTTTGAAGAGTAAAATATTTAAAATTTTGATGAACTCTAATTTATCATTTGCTTTGATGTTTCATGATTTGTTTTTTCTATTTAACCATCTTTGCTTTGGGGCACCGGGGGTGGCTCAGTCAGTTAAGAGTTCAACTCCGGCTCAGGTCATGATCTCATGGTTCATGAATTTGAGCCCCACGTCGGGCTCTGTGCTGACAGCTCAGAGCCTGGAAACTGCTTCAGATTCTGTGTTTCCCTCTCTCTCTGCCCCTCCCCCACTTGTTCCCTCTCTCTCTCTCTCTCTCTCTCTCAAAAATAAATAAACTTTAAAAAATAAATAAAAAGTAAACATCTTTGCTTCATACAAGGTAAAGATTTTCTCCTATTTTCTTCTACAAGTATTACCATTTTAACATCGACACTTATGGCTGTGATCCATACAGAATTAATTTTTGTATGTGGTGTGAAATATGGGTCAATGTTCATTTTTTTCCATATGCACATCCAACATCATATGTTGCTCCAACATCATTTATTGAAAAAAAAATTTCCTCGTTGAATTGCCTTGATATGTTGGTTGTATAAATGAACATCCAAATCTGGATCTGTTTTTGGACTCTCTAAGAGTCCATTGATCTCTGTGTTACTCTTTCAAACCAATATCCAATTCTCTTGGTTATGTTAGCTTTATAATAATTTTAAAAATAAAGTGTATAAATCTTCCCGTGTTGCTTTTCTTCTCTAGTATTGATGTAGCTATTCTGTGTCTTTCATTACCTCTTAGTATCATTTTGTCAATATCTACCAAAATGATTCCTGGGATTTTCGCTGGGATTGCATTGAATCTGTAGACTGTTTATGAAAAATGGATACATTAACAGTATTAAGCATGATATACCTCTCCATTTCCTTGCCTTCCTTATCTTATCTTACCAGTGTTTGTGGTTTTCAGTATAGAGGTCTTGCAAACCTTTGGTTTAGATTTCTTTCTTTCTTTTTTTTATTAAATATAATTTGTCAAATTGGTTTCCATACGACACCCAGTGCTCATCCAAACAAGTGCCCTCCTCAACGCCCATCACCCACTTTCCCATTAACCCCCCATTAACCCTCAGTTCATTCTCAGTATTTAAGAGTCTCTTATGGTTTGCCTTCCTCCCTGTCTGTAACTTTTTTCCCCCTTCCCCTCCCCCATGGTCTTCTGTTAAGTTTCTTAGGACCCACATATGAATGAAAACATATGGTAACATATGTCTTTCTCTGCCTGACATATTTCACTTAGCATAATACCCTCCAGTTCCATCCACGTTGCTACAAATGGCCAGATTTCATTCTTTCTCATTGCCAAGTAGTATTCCATTGTATATATAAACCACATCTTTATCCATTCATCAGTTGATGGACATTTAGGCTCTTTCCATAATTTGGCTATTGTTGAGAGTGCTGCTATAAACATTGGGGTACAAGTGCCCCTATGCATCAGTACTCCTGTATCCCTTGGGTCAATTCCTAGTAGTGCTATTGCTGGGTCATAGAGTAGTTCTATTTTTAATTTTTTGACGAACCTCTACACTGTTTTCCAGAGCGGCTGCACCAGTTTGCATTCCCAACAGTGCAAGAGGATTCCTATTTCCTCACATCCTCTCCAGCATCTATAGTCTCCTGATGTGCTCATTGTAGCCACTCTGACCAGTGTGAGGTGGTATCTCAGTGTGGTTTGGATTTGTATCTCCCTGATGAAATGTGACATTGAGCATCTTTTCATGTGTCTGTTGGCCATCCGGATGTCTTCTTTGGAAAAGTGTCTATTCATGTCTTCTGCCCATTTCTTCACTGGATTATTTGGTTTTTGGGTGTGGAGTTTGGTGAGTTCTTTATAGATCTTGGATACTAGGATGGTTGGATTTATTTCTAAGTACTTTATATTTATTTATATTATTACATATAGGTTTTTAAAAATGTTATTTCCCAGTTGTTTACTATGAGTACAGAAATTACAATGGAGTTTTGTAGATTAGCATACATAAGTACATAGGTATAACTGCAACCTTGCTAAACTCACTTCTTAATCATAGTTGTTACAGACATACCTCATTTTGTGTTTCACTTTATTGTGCTTCACAGATCCTGTGTTTTTACAAATTAAAAGTTTGTAGCAACCCTGAATCTAGCAATTCTACTGATGCCATGTTTCCAACATTTGCTCACTTCATACCTCGGTGTCACATTTTGGTATTTATCATGATATTTCAAGCTTTTTCATTATTGTATTCGTTACAGTTATCTGTGGTCAGTAATTACAACTCACTGAAAGCTCAGATGATGGTTAGCATTTCTAAGCAATAAAGTACTTTTCAATTAAGGTATGTACAGAGACATAATACACATTTAATGTACACTTAATGGACTACAGTATAGTGTAAATACAACTTTTACTTTTATTTGTACTGGGAAACCAGAAAAATAATTCGACTCACTTTATTGCAATTTTACTTTATTGCCATTGTCTGGAAATAAACTTGCAATGTCTCTGAGACATGCCTATATTTGGTAGATCCCTTGGGAATTCCTATGTGAACAGTTATATATACATATAGCAAACGGGGACAGTTTCACTTCTCTTTTTTTTTCTTTTATTATTAATTTTGAGAGGGAGAGAGACAGAGTGTGAAGGAGGGAGGGGCAGCACAGAGCCCGACCTAGGGCTCGAACTCACGAATCATGAGATCGTGACCCAAGTGGAAGTTGGGCCACCCAACTGAGCCACCCAGGTGCCCCTTCACTTCTCTCTTTCTAATCTTTGTGTCTTTTATTTCTTTTTCTTAACTTATTGCAATGGCTAGGATCTAACTTCAATGCAATTGATTAGGTGTGGTGAGAGGAGGTATCCCTGCGTAAGTGTTAAATCTTTAACTTGGGGTATGACTTTAACTGTAGTTTTTTTAGATACCCTCTGATAGGTTTTTTAAAACTATGATTACGTAGTGTATCGAGTTAGTTCTCATCATTGGGGCTTGAGTGGGAGTCTCTTGTGATTTTCTACAACCTAATCAGAAGTGAAGACTCTGTACTGTGACTTTGAACTAACTTGATACAGTATGTAGTTAGTTAAGTATTTCTGTTTACAGAAGACTCTGTACTGTGACTTTGAACTAACTTGATACAGTATGTAGTTAGTTAAGTATTTCTGTTTACAGAAAACTACCAATAAACATAAACAAAGAACAAAAGATTTCATATTCTCAAAATCCTTCTTTCAAACTTGCTGTTTTTCAGTGTAATCTGCAATCAGTTACACTGTAGTATTTCCTCATCATAACCCATTGTTTTCTTTACTTTTACCCTACTATTCTTATTGAAAATTGTCTCATAAAAATTATAATTTTTTTTTAATCTAAAAGTCAGATGATATTTTCTCAGTCCTCCTGGTGTGGACTGAATTGTGTCCCCACCAAAGTTCCTATGTTGAAGCTCTTAAAAATCCCCAATGTATTTGGAAGTGGGGCCTTTGGGAGATAATGAGGCGTAGATGAAGTCATGAAGGTGAGACCCTCATGATGGGATTAATGCCCTTATAAGACGAGGCAGCTTGCTCTTCGACCATGCTGGCACCTGACCTTGGACTTCCAGCTTCTAGAACTATGAGAAATAAATGCCTATTGTTTAAGCCACCCAGTCTGTGGTATTTTGTTGTGTGTGTCAGACTGAGCTGACTAATACACCCCCTTCCCCTCTTCAGACTTGCAAAATGCACACTTCTTTTTGAACATGTGTTCTCTTTTGTTTCCATTCTCATCATAGTTTTCGTAATTTTTTTTTAATGTTTATTTATTTTTGAGAGAGAGAACGAGTGGAGGAGGGGCAGAAAGAGAAAGACATACAGAATCTGAAGCAGGCTCCAGGTTTTGAGCTGTCAGCACAGAGCCCAACATGGGGCTCAAACCCACGAACCACAAGATCATGACCTGAGCTGAAGTCATATGCTTAACCCACTGAGCCACCCAGGTGCCCCTTTTGTCATAGTTTTCTGATTGCTCCTTCTCCATCTTAGTCATAATGTCCTTCTCCAACTCTTAAATAATGAATGTTCCCCCAGAGTAATGAGTTTGGCTATTTTCCCTTTCTACTTGCATCCCTTTGACAATGAACAGTTTGAATTAAAGTCGACTTTAATAGCTTCCTCAGTGTGGCAGACCACACACTCCTATCTCTAATCCTTAATTAAATATTCCAGTTTTCAAATGCATCTCTGCATAGATGCCCTGCCAGCAGTTCAAGATGTGTACAAAACAAAATTCAACATCCCTTCTCTCAAGCCTACTTCTGTTACATCTTTCTATTAATGGCACCATTATCTTTCCAGATAAAACCTCAGTCATCTTGTTCTTCAGACCTAGTCATTGGCCATGTGATGCCAACTTTAATTTTATAATATCTCTATCACCCATGCTTTCCTGCCCTTTCCCACAACTTCCTTCACTCACATTCACTTATACTGTTCTCCCTCTCTGGCATGAGTTTTTACTAATGACTTTGTGCCCAAACCCTAGTCATTTTCAAAACTAAGCTCAAATTTCCTGCATTCCAAGAAGTTTTCCCTGATCACCGTTTTGCTGCTGTTGCCTAAAAGCAATGTTTTTTATAAACATCATTAATTTTCTATCTCTACTTATTCTCCACCTTTTATTTTAGCCATTTAAGAAAATGTATATCACCCATACTAGACTTTGAAAGAAATAGTTTTATCTTTTTCAGAAACTTAGTGAATATTGATTGAATAAGGTTGATTTATTAATAGCTCATAAAACTTGTTTTCAAGAGGCAACACATTTTATATGTTCCAATCTAGCCTCATTTTATTTCTATTTTATACTTTCTTGTCTGTGTTTTGTCCTTTATATTGGTTATAATTAATAGCCTGATAATAGCGTATTTTATTGATGAAAGAGTTCATATTTATTGAATACCAAATAATACGTGATACTGTGCTCAGTGCTTCTGATAAAGCAGTGAGGTATTGGACACATGTATGGTTTTTCATTTAGCTAACTTAACAGAGAAGTGGACAAAGAGCATAGGCTCTTGACCAACCCCCTGCCCCATCATGTCCCCAGGGGCTTCCAGAGAAACATCTTTCTTGGGGTCTTCAGGGTGGAAGTTTTGAGGGAATTGTAGAAGATGGAGGTCTTTTTCAAAATACAGCCATTACATGCCCTCCCCAGGGATGCTATCCACCTAGCACCTCCATGCATTCAGCATCTAAGAAGCTCTCCAAAAGTCTGTTGGTTAGGAATTTTCATGGAGACTTCATTAGGTAAGAATGACTGTTAATGATTAATTCAATCTTCGGACTCTGTCTTCTCTCCAGATACCACCGTGGGATGGAGAGTTCCAACCCTCTAATCACTTGGTTGGTTCCCCTGGCAACCAGGCCCCATCCTGAAGCTATCCAAGGAGACTTATCACTTTGGAGATTCCTTGAGTTTTAGTAGTTGTGTGCCAGGAAACAACAGGCAGAAACCAAATATATATCCCTTATTCCGTCACAGCACGGCTGTGTTCCAATGAAACTTTATTTATGGACACTGAAATTTGAATCTCATATAGTGTTCGAGTATCGTGAAATATTCTTCTTTTGATTTTTTCAAACGTTTAGTGACGTAAAGACCATTCTTAGCTCTAGGGCCGGACAAGAAAGGCAGCAGGTTAGATTTGGATCACAGGCCATTTTATGCCAGAGTCTGCTTTAAAGGGTCCGAAAGGTCCAGTGCGTTCCTGAGTGGTGGTTTGTCTTTATCTGCCCTTGCCAGCCCTGGCCCAGTATGGGCATCTCCTTCACTGCCTGAGCCTTTACTATTGGTATATCTGTTCCTGTTCTTGTGTTTTCTCTCTTTGTTGAGAGAAAAGTGCTATATTTTTATGGCTTTATTAGTTTGTGGCCCTTTTTCTCAAGGATTTTGAGAAAAGTTTCAAGGGCTGGAGTAGAAGAATCATGAGGGTCACTATTGTGTCTTCTTCCAGAATTTTCTCTCCAAATATGACAAATTAAAGCCCAGATAAGTGCACTTTTGTCTACCATAGGGTGAATTCTGTGCCGCACGGATTACCCCTTTATTCCCTTCAAGGATGAGGCCACTTTGATATCTCCTCATTGTTGAAATGTTAATTCAATTGCTCTGCAGGTATGACCGTGAAAACCAGAATCCACTTTATTTACTCTTGCTAGAAACCTTGTCATCTCCTATTTTAATCAGACTTTGGGTGACTTACCTAGATTTCACAAATATCCTAAAATTAACATTGCTGGTTAGTGTTTCATATCTTCCTGCCCATCTCTTAAGCCTTTATACAAAATAAGTAAATATTGAGGAGATAAGTACATAAAAGAGTTAACACTGAATCAATATGGAGAACAGTTGGCTTATAAAAGCCACGATTGGAGGCAAGAGTGTTTGTGTAACAATACTAATCATTTGTCAATCTAACGTTCTAGGAAAAGAAAATCAGATACCACAGAATTTCTGTTTAAGCTCGGTTGTTATGGGTTTATTTTGTTTAAAAATGTTTCCACATTAGAAATAGTGTGGATTTATGGAAAATACTATGTACTCCACTGATGTCAGGCTTGCCTGATTTATTTAACAGGTTTGGTTTCATGAGTGGAAAAAGAGATTTAAAATCTAGCATCGTCCTTCAATTTTTATTCTAATATCATATTAAAGAAATTTGACATGCAACTTATTAGCTAATGGAATTATATAAGATAAAACCAAATTAGAATCTTACTAATCTGGGCTGTGCTGTAAACTCTATTATTTTGTAATTCAATAAAATAAACCCTAAGTATTGACATAGATGTTATTTTTCCCCGGTATGTATTAATGTATTTCAAGGGGAGAATGTTTTCCAAATTTGTAGAGTACCAAGCACCTGCTATATATTAGTTTTATATTAGTTTCCTGAAACTGGTTTTGACAAGTTATTCTATATTTCTGAGAAAATAGAATAAATTTGTCATTCTTCTATTTAGTGACTTCCTTTAGCATGGTTTACATCTTGCATCTTGTACAGTGCCTTTGCATAGATTTTTTTCTAATCCTTCCTACATCTCTATTTAATCTTTTTTTTTTTTTTTTTTTTTTTTACCATTTTACAATCGTGGTAACAGAAGCTCAGTGAAGTTAAGAAACCTGCCCATGGGGCGCCTGGGTGGCTCAGTCGGTTAAGCGTCCGACTTCGGCTCAGGTCATGATCTCTCGGTCTGTGAGTTCGAGCCCCGCGTCGGGCTCTGTGCTGACCGCTCAGAGCCTGGAGCCTGTTTCAGATTCTGTGTCTCCCTCTCTCTCTGACCCTCCCCCGGTTCATGCTCTGTCTCTCTCTGTCTCAAAAATAAATAAACGTTAAAAAAAAAAAAAGAGAAACCTGCCCACCTGCCCTCCTGCTAAATAGCAATTGCGATAGTCAACATTAATCATTACATGTTGGGTCCAGGTGCTTATTCTAAGTCCTTTACTCTTATCCGTTTGTTTACTTTCACAACACATTTATGAGATAGTGGCTGTTCACGTCCCTATTTTCCAGATGGAGAAAGTTGAGGTGCAGTTACGAATCTAACTAAGGTCACAGAGCTAGTGGATGGTAGAGGCAGGGAGCAGACACAGACCATCTGGTCCTTGGTCCTGGAGCCTGAGCTCATCACTGCTGCACTAACTCCACTACCTCAGGGCACACCTGTGCGTGGCACCAACATTCGTGTGAACTGATCTTCCCAACCACCAAGTCTCTATCACACTAAGTATCTTCACAGTGATACAGATAATGAGTAAACAGAGAGTCTCAGACACTAAAAACAACCCACCGTTGCAGGAGAGGGAAAATAGGTATGTCTGTGCATGTATGCAGGTTTATCAAGTCGAACATGTGCTTCCAGGTCTTCCTGACGGACCAACATTAAAAAGAAAAGAAAAGCGAGAAGTAATGATGTTAAGATAGTCAGGAGTTTTGTTATGCTACTTAAACGAAATGTACCAATCAGCCCAATTGTTTCATCATCATGGACGTGTTTTCATTTTAAAAGTTTCATCCAGTTGTAGTACCTAGATCATAATGGAATCTATAGCGTCCTCAAGAATGCGGCCTCATTGGGTGTGTTTTCCAAGTAGTTATGTCCGCTTTTCACCTTGCAAACTGAAATCAAACATTGTCGAGAGCACAGGCATTTCTGAAACAACACATTACATATGTTCCTGAAAAACCTCGCATGCTGCAGAACCACACTAAAAATAAAAGGACTTGTGGGAAGAAAATGTGTTAGGGTAAAAACCAGTCGACACCCTGAGCGCCAACAAAAGCAGTAACAATCATAAAAACTGTATAAGCTTGTTAAGGAGACCAGTTGAATTCTGAGGAATCCTGCACGAAAGCAATTATAAGCCTGACATTAGGGGAAAGGGTGAAAGCAGTTTGATGGGAAGGGGCTATAAGAAAGTGCTGAGCCTGCTGAGTGTCGGAGACGGGGAAAGAAATAGAGGACAAGCGTAGTAAGTACTTCCGAGATAGGACACATGGTCAAACGGAGCTAGGAGGAAGACCATGGGGTAGATGGAGACCCAGCATGACTACTCCTCTAGACCGACTTTGTTCACCTCTTTATGACTGTGTCTGAGCCAGTTCACATCACAGAAATACACAGTATTTATCTGAAAACAGATAAAAAACCAAAATGGCTTTTTATGGGGTAAGAAGGAATTCCATTTCTCATTTCACTCCTTTCACAATAATTGTTATATTTTCAGTAAATATGTTTTTAAAGGACCAAGCCTCTAAGGAACTATTTTAGTAAAAAACAAAACAAAACAAAAAACCCCCAAAAAACTATGATGGCAATTACAGAAATAGCTGCAGGAAATTGTTTTATATATCACAGGAACAAAAGATTGAAATGGTTATCTGATTTCCTCATGACTGACATGACCTGCCATCAGTGGTAATGATATTGAAGACATACTAACTGCGTGTATTCAAGTTTCGGTGATAATCACACTAGAGAGTTTTAAACATAGAGATTTAGGATTTATAGTCCCAAAACTTTTGCTGTATAAAGTATGCTGTAAGCATTTTGCTATAAAAACTGAGAATCCCATAATGCTAATTCTCAGAGATAAAATCTCCCTACTAGAGTATACTAAACTCTGCTATCACTTCAAAGATGTCAGAGAATTGCTCCCTATTCCAATGAAAAAAGATTGTGAATCACACCCCTATTATTCTTAATAAAGAATTAATACAGTTTGTTAAACTGTAATTATCAGTATTAAATACAATTGTGGCAATTATTATTAAACATAGTTTGAATCGGTACCGTGGCTCTGACGAGGTAGTTGCTATCAGGTGAAGGGGGATTTCTGGCATTTTGGGCCCTAGCATTGACATGGCCATTGCCTTTATTTGGGATTTTTCTTGTTTCTTGAGATAGGCCTGGACTGCGATGTATTTTCCTCTCAGGACTGCCTTCGCTGCATCCCAAAGCATCTGGATTGTTGTATTTTCATTTTCGTTTGTTTCCATATATTTTTTAATTTCTTCTCTAATTGCCTGGTTGACCCACTCATTCTTTAGTAGGGTGTTCTTTAACCTCCACATGGCCATTGCCTTTAGAGTTGATTTCTTTGTGTTTGTGCTGCTGAAGCGAGCACTGGAGTTGACTTCGTTGTTGTGGGAAGATTAACAGTATGGGCTCTCTAGTTACAAAAATTCAAGGTAAGTATCCCCTACTCTTCATCCAGATAGAAGATGCACCTTACACTTGCATGTAAATGCAGTCATGGAAGGTGAACACTCTCTGCTGTGACATAAACTGGAGTCAGCTTTCCCACGTCTGGGCTTCTGAAGCAGGAGAAATTACTTTCCAAAAGGAGATTTTTAGCAAGAGAGTTGGAGCATTCTGACTCCCACAAGGTGTTATGTAATAGTGAGAACCCAAAATCTGGGCTCGGTTATGATTGAATAACCGATGTTGTGGGAAATGGATTATGGACCCTTGATTGCTCCCCATGGGGCCTAGAGTCTTTCCTGGGCTGTGGTATTGAGAAGTAAGATCAGAGGAGTATGTCCTCACTGTCCTTCAGACCCCATATGCAGTCAGTAGCCAAGGGCTGTAGATTTTTCTATCTGAAATATTTCTGGAATTGATCCACTTTTTCATCTTCAGGGTCACTATTTTAGTCCAACCCAGATCAGCCACCTGTCCAACTCTGCCACATTTCTCATTCTCCGTTCCAAATAATCTTTAAAAAATACAACCTAATATGTTCACATCCTTACCTCTTAGATTTCAGTTAGTTGCCCTTGGAATAGAGTTTTCCTTTGTTTAGCAAGGTTTGGAGAGCCCTCCACAATTGTGACCTCTCACTGTCTCAGCTCCCTCCACCGTCACCCTGCTCTCCCTGACCCCATGCTCTAGCCATTCTGGAATTATTTCAGTTCCTAGAACATGGCTAGGTCTGTCTTGACCTCCAAGAATGCTGTTCTTTCTGGAACTCTCTTCACCTGCTTCAGGGTCATAGCTCAGCTCAGATGTCTCTTCCTCCTGGGACTGGGTTTGGATCCCTGATTTGCACTCCTAGAGCACCATGCACTTCCCCTTTCATTAGCACGCATCACACATGGAACTGATGTGTCAGAAATGGTTCTCCTGCTGGATTGTAGACTCCATGAGGGCAGGTGATGTCCTTCATTCACTGCTCTGTCCCTGTGTCTGTAAGAATTCCCGACACACAGTAGGTCATCCATAAATACTTGTTGAATAGAATGAAAAGTGAATGCAGTAGAAGGTAATCCGGTGTATCAAAGAATCTGTGGGAGTGGAGATTATAAAAAAGAAAATGCAAATAGCTCAACTCAAGTATGTTACAAGCCAAAAGGTTCATGAGCTTTAACTTTTCAGAGGTCGTCGTTGACTTGAGCAAGGTGCATGGCAGTAACCCAGTGGAAGCAAAGGCCAGGGAGTTGTAGACTTAGGAATTACTATTTTGTAAGGAAGTGAACCCAGCACATAAGGCCTGATCTTTCAAGAAGTGTGACCATAATGAGCAGAGACAATGGCGAGGCGAAGGAGGCATGGTGAGATGAGAGAGTCTGACATTTGCTTGCTTTTTTTGTTTTTTTTTTTCAAACTTAGTCCTGGAGTAACTTGGACATTCTCAACCAGTTTTTCTAGTACTTTGTCCTGCTTTCCTGATATATCACAGAGGAATGTCCTATAAATATTTCCTACTGCAAAATGAAAAGAAACACATTTTGAAAGTTTGACTTACGGAGTTTTAATTTTTTTCAATTTTTGAAGAACAAAAACTGAAGATTGTCAGCCTACCTGCAAAATAAGCTCTTTCCTTGACATCGGTTTATGAACGTCATGATTAGTTTGTGCTGCTGTGTGCAGACTCTACCCTTACCAGGGCACTTTGTGTTTCGAGCCTCTCTTCTCCCTTCAGGTAAACTTAAAATTTTGGACTTTGGAATTTGATCTTAAAACACTTATATCTCTTTAACCCCGGATTTTGGCACGGCTAGGTCCTCGGCCTGATATTGGACACTCGGTGTAACTATTGACTTCTACTAAGGAGACTTCAATTCTTAGGCGCCCCCTTCCGAAATTTCTAATTTGAAACCTGCTCTTTACGACCTGCTGTTCTATTTAAGTTGCTGCAAAAGGGGCTTTCTGTGTCAGAGTCCTTACTGTGAGTGTTTTCCCTCAGGTCTTTGATAGGGAGAAAACAAGATTCTTGTGTATAACTCTGGAGTTTAAATGATGGACAGGCCCCTTACCTGAACAATAATGCATCCAGGTTATTAATATGAGGCCAGTAGCTGAGTCCTTTTTCTCACTATAGAAGAGTTAATCACTTACTAGCTAGAGGGAGAGAGCATTCAATATGTTCAGAGGCTGTTCAATCATTAACCTTGGGGATAGCAAATAACATCTCTGGGTTTCTGAGAACATATATCCCACTGCTTGCCAAGGCCTTGTCACCAAGCTTATTATTTTAATTAATTTGTTTTTCCCTTACTGTGTTACCCTCATTTCTATAACCAGCTGTGGCCTGAGTTCAGCCATTGACCAAACCACTTCCGAAGTCACTGCTAATGTTACACATCAAAATCACCACTCGTTTAGTCGAAGAACGTATTCTGTATTCCTAGCAGGCAAACACAAGACAAACATAGGTTTCCAAGGTATCAGCACTGAGAGCATCTGTTTCATAATTTAATTTCATCGGTTGAACAGATGAAGAATGCTAATTAGTTTGTTTATACATATGTGATTTAATGAGACTAAACACTTAGCTGAACTTAAAGTAAGCACAACTTGTTTCCTGTTGCTGTTTTTTCTTAATAAAAAAACAGCATTAGACACATTTTCTGGAAATTATAGTGATGTGCAATACAGGAGAAGAAAGAATTTCAAGGTTGACTGGTCAGTTTTATCCTTCTGCAATGAGATTTAACAGGAAACAGAGTCAAAATGTTGGGTTCAGAGACAAGTGTTGAAATCCAACATTAATGAGAAGGTTAAACTTAATGGGAGACTTCAGGGCACCCGGGTGGCTCAGTCGGTTAAGTGTATGACATCAGCTCAGGTCATGATCTCAGGATTCCTGAGTTCAAGCCCCACATCAGGCTCTCTGCTGTTAGCACAGAGCCCACTTTTGATACTCTGTCCTGCTCTCTCTCTTAACCCCCCTCAAGAATAAAAAAAAATAAACATTAAAAAGAAACTTAATGGGAAGACTTTATCATAAACTCTTTTATGTCAAACTCCTAAATCCCAAACTAAAATTCTAATATGTACCAGAATTACTTATTTTAGAAGTTCTGTACCTTCATCAGATCCAACCTAAAATCTTCAAATTTTTTTGGCTTTTTTTCTTTTTTTGTGTGTACTCTCTTCTTCTAGTTATATTTTGATATGACTGAAATCATGGCATTCAGTTAATATAGCTCTTCTTCCTGAAAATTAACATAAAGTAATGTATTATAATTTTTATAGTTATTTAATATTATCTTCTACACTGTCTTTTTTACTTACAAGTTATACTAAACTAGATTCACATGGGCTACTATATTTTGGGAGTGGAGTGGTGGAGGAGATGAGGAAGTGACTCTGGTCCTGTAGTCCAAATTATACCTGGATTAAAATGCTTCAGTTAACCTGCTCAGCTTTTTACGACCAGGGGTCAGCAAGCCATGGCCTGATCCAAATCAATAAGGCCATTCTGAGGGCCAAATCCACAGCCTGTTTTTGCAAATAAAGTTTTATTGGAACACATGCATACCATTCCTTTGTGTATCAGCTGTGGTTGCATTCATGATGTAATGGCAGGAGTTAAGCCACTGATAGAAACTTGCAAAGTTGAAGTTATCTACTCTCTGGCCCTTCACAGAAAAGTTTGCTGTCCACTGGTATAAAGCATGTATGAGGACGGGAGTGAGTGAAGAGTAATAGTTATGTTCGGATGCATCAAAGACTGAGAAACATATATTTGTGGAATTGAATCAAGATAAGTGTGCTTGAGAGCCTTGGAGTTTTAGGTCTTTCAAAATCAAAGTAACCATTCACTCTATTACCAAATTACCTTTGGGTCATTCTAGCCTGCTGAGATAGCTGCTTCTTTTATTCTGGCAGGAAATGGCCTTTGCTTGTGAATATATAGGATCTTCCTTGTGTCTTCTTGAAGATTCGTAAATTACATGTGATCACAGATTTGGGGGATTTTAAGTAACAGAGAGTAGCACCCGCTTCTTCTGGCCTGTCAGCATCCATAATCTTCGCCCATACCTAATACCTCATGACGCTCCCGAGGGCTATCACGTGGTGAATTTAGCTTCCTTATTTGCCCCAGTTCAGAAAATGAATTGCCCATTGTTCTAAACTTACTAGAGAACATATCTGTGTCAAATTACAATCTGTTGCTGGTGTACATGAAGAACATATTAAGAGCATTAAGGCACACAGAAAAGAAAAAAATAAGTAATTGAACTCCAGTTCTAACGACTGAAATATAAGGTTTTATCCTGGATGATTCAACTACCACCAACCAACGAGCAGGAGAATTAAGTTTTTGTTTGCTTTTTAATATAAACTTGCAAACCATATCTTTACTCCTAGTTTATGAACTAAGCCTGATTATTTAGAAACTGGCCTAGGAGTTTGGGTTGATAGAAAACACATTGGTTCTGGTATCAGATGGACCTACATGTGAACCCTGGCTCTGTCACTTTCCAGCACATCAAATGAAAGAAAATAGCCTAAACTTTTGAGCCTCTGGATCGTTGGGGATTGTGTCGTCTGGCTGTTGGGAGGATCGATGGAACAGTTCCCGTGAGGCTTGACTGTAAATACAGAATCCCCAGCACCGTGCCAGGCACGTCGTAGGAAGTAAGTAAGCTTGGGCTCTTTTGCACTCCTTTTGTGTTTTTGCTTTTCAAAGAATGAAGATGGTTGGTGGACCCAGTTACTAAAGACTTAGTATTGCTGACAGTTCATGAGACCATTTGAGCGACAAATAACTAATTATAAATGGGTTGTAAACTGTGGGTGGGAGGATTTGCAGTCACGCGTCGGCAAAAACAAAAGTATGAAGGGAACATGCTGAAATAGCCACGTATATGATTTCCGTGGGCCCCTGAGAGGTTTACTCCAGTGTCCTCTAGATTTGGATCCGGAGACCCCTGCAAATCCAGTGGCATGTGCTTAGGGATCAGGAGTTCTTGGAAAAAAATATTATTTTCTTACATTTTGATAATATTTTAAAATTATTTTGCTATTTATAGAAACAAGTGTCTTCTTTTGTAGAAATCATTTTTTTAAAATTTTTTTAACGTTTATTTATTTCTGAGACAGAGACAGAGCATGAGCAGGGGAGGGGCAGAAAGAGAGGGAGACACAGAATCTGAAACAGGCTCCAGGCTCTGAGCTGTCTGCACAGAGCCTGATGCGGGACTCGAACTCACGGACCGTGAGATCATGACCTGAGCCGAAGTCGGCATTTAACTGACTGAGCCACCCAGGCGCCCCTGCAGTAATCATTTCAGTTAATTTTGTTTTCCTCTAAAACTCAGTATTTCAGCCAAAAACATATATTTGAGCATCATCACATACTTTTTTTTTTTTTTTTAAGTATTGGAGACACTAGTTTCTGCTATTCTGATTTTTCAGGAAGGGAAACATAATGAGAATGTAGTAGGACTTAGCACTAAGACACAGATTTATACTTGGCTTCTGTCATGAAACCATAAAGTTCCACTCTTGTGAAATCAAACTTAACGAAGTGGGCTATCTATAAAAATGGAAATCAGTAGTTTGCGGTAAGGACATTTTGGAGAAGATTATATTCCATTTGAAGAATACAAAACCCGAGTATTTAGTATACTAAAATGCACACATATTAAATTAAGGTCTTTACTAAATGTTTCATCCATATAGTAGCTGACATGTCCACCAGAATTTTCTTTTTACTTGAAAATGGCATATGGACCTGTGGTCTTTGCCTTTTTTACACCTGTCTTTTCCGGTTTACACAAGTACACGTCCTCACTTCCCTTTCTCTTCTGACTCTCCACTACCCGTAGACACCGCAGTCACCAGTACCTTTGATCTGATAGTGGCTTCTGTTTGTCAGTCCCGCATAAAAAGAACAGCTCATCGGGAGGCTATCCACAGCAGGGCGAGAGGCTACCAACACCATGTTCTGCACGAAGCTGAAAGATCTCAAGATCACAGGAGAGTGCCCTTTGTCCTTACTGGCACCGGGGCAGGCTCCCAAAGAGCCCGCAGAAGAGGTAGCAGGAAGCTCAGAGAGTAGCAAAACAACTCTGCCCATCTGTCAGGATGTTCCTGAGAAGAATGTACCAAGAAGTCTTCCTCAAAGAAAGACCAGTAGGAGCCGCGTCTACCTTCACACTTTAGCAGAGAGCATTTGCAAACTGATTTTCCCAGAGGTGAGTGCTTGCTCTTTTGAGATTTTCCTGATATTTTGAATATTGTAGAAGAGCATTTTTTAAGGGGAATGTAAACACTTGCTTTCTCACTTTCAAGGATATATGTATATAATAGATGTAGAGTATTTCCTAGAAACATCTAAAAACACTTCTTAAAAGCAAACATGTTCTTTCTTAAAAAATATTTTTTCTTAATGTTTGTTTATTTTTGAGAGAGTGAGAGTGAGCAGGGAAGGGGCAAGAGAGAGAGACAGAGAATCCAAAGCAGGCTCTGTGCCAACAGCAGAGAGCCCAGTGCAGGGCTCGAACTTGCAGACTGTGAAACACTTAACTGACCGAGCCACCCAGGCACCCCAAGCAATCATGTTCTTCAATTGTGTTTATTCTTAAATGTTTAAGATTTTGAATTCTTTTCTAAAGGATCCTGCCTCGATGGCCTTTGTGACTTTGAGCAAGTGCTTAAGCCCTCTTATCCTCAGCTTCCTTATCTATAGTACCTACTGCCTAGAGTTTCAATGAGCATGAAGTGAAATAATCCATAGCTCTTGCCATACCTTAAGTGCCTGGTAGTTGTTAGCTATTATTTTTAAATTAAATTTCTTGAAGAATAACTTATTTTCTGCCAGTTTTCTTCTAATTCCAAAGAGCATCGTAGGTTCCCTGCCAACTTGTTGAGGTGGGAAAATCTCCCCTTTCCTCCTCTGGCTCTGAGTGTGACCCAGAAGTCTCTGTTCAAGCCAGAGTCCTTGAGCCAGAGTCATGGCCCTGTGCTTGCAAATTACCTCTGACACTTCTCAGTATAGCTCTGTGAGCTGTGTAGCCTAATGCCTCTTCAAGATCTGAAGCACCTTCTGTTCATCCACCTATAGGAGAACCTTGGGGCCAGGGCAAATATCTAATGAAGTCACATATTAGGAATCACAGAGTATATGGAGAGCTCCTCTCCCCCTGGGGGCTAAAGAGAAGAGCAGCTGAAAAGGTCTTCATGATGTCTTTCTCCTTCTGGCAGTGTTTACAGTTCTATGTAAACTCACTTCATCTGGGAGATTGGCCATTGATATAATCTGACTCCAGCTATAATAATCCGTTGAAAATGTTTAATTGACCCAGCACCAACCCTCTGCTTTGTGTGGAGCACTGAAGAACCACAGATTGCTGACTTTTAGAACTTACTGGAACTTTAGAAGTGATTTTGTCTTACTCCCAGGAAGGATTAGAGAGGTTAAGTGACTTGACTAAAGTCACCCAACTTTTGCAGGGGTAGAGCAATTACTGCTGTCAACAGTATGCCTAGAGTGACTGTGAAAGAAGAGACTAGCACTGTAGCTTGAAAATGGAGAAAGCAGAATCAGCAGAAAGTTGAGGGAACTTACTTCAAATACAGTATTAGCACAATCGCGCCTTGGTTAATGGCCTTTGAAATGGGAATACTTCATTATTCTCACCCCACCCAAGTCACTAGACAGCCAGTTTTGGCTGGGATGAGCGATGTCGCCTTTCTCAGGGTGCTGGTTGGCATCATAGTCCGGGAAGTGATTGAGACTCTTATTTCCAAGAACTGAGTGAGATGAACAGATGGTGATGATGGGGATGCTGGAGAGCTTCCATGCTCTCCTTGGGTCCTGTCATTACCATCCTGGCTTCATTATTTTGTTTGATAAATTTTGAATTCCTGCCATAGAAGTCAGACACATTTTGGAATCTCTTTTAAAAACATTCTGAATACCAAATATAAATGATATTTTACTTTTTTTTTTCTTTTTCCTTTTTCTAGAATAATCTGTGTTGTTTGTGAACTCATAGGAACAAACACCAAAATTTGACTGTAGCATCATGTAGCAAGGAAGGCAAAGCTATAGGAACTCTAGAGGGTAAAAGAGGTACATTTGGCATTAGCAACTAGAACTCTGACAACTGAGACCATTTTGCCTTATAACAATAAATGTCCCAGTGCTGGATGCATTTGGACTGTCTGGTGATCAGTGTAGATTACTCCATCAGCCATCCAAATGTCAGCATGTCTTTGATCAAATACAGCATTTTTTTTTGTTTTTGTTTTTACTGATTCTTTTTTGAGTGGACAGATTTAATGCTTAGCCTACTGTTTAGTTTCAGTTCTATCAGGGACCCAAAGGGGAGACTCAAAACAGCATTTGACAACATTATAGCTCTTGCTTTTTAGATAATCCGATTTAACTCCACAATCATGGCTTTTTTTTTTTTTTTTTTTTTTTTGGCAGGGGGTGGGACACAGATCCATAGCAAATTTAGAGTGGGGAGGTGTCATTCCAGAATAGTAGAATAGAAGGTCCTGGAAAGATGCTATTGCTCATCCAATGCAGACTTTTCATTTCTGGTTTGTTTGTTTTTTTTTCCCAATAAATTCTAGATTTGTTTCTAAGCTCTATATGCATTTTAAAACTGGAAGTCCTTTTCATAACTCATTTTATTGAAACATAAGCTTGCTCTATTTTGCTTAACAGTGCTGCCTCACTTGACCAGTGGAAACTCTAAGCGTGATATAAATAGTTCTTAAGGAAAAAGGAATTTCCTAACTTGGAACATAACCAGAAAATCTTTCACTTTCCTCTGGGCAAACTACAGAGTCAACAATGATATATACACATATAGATACATATGGTTTTTATATGAAATGGAAAACAAAAAAAAACTGGCAGTGCTGCTATCCAATGTTGTACTTGCCACTTACGACCTAGTTAAAGAAAACAAGCTGTTAAGAGAGATTAATTGATAGGCAGGTATTTACAAAGTATGGAGACTTACAGAAAAATAACTTGCCACGTAGGGAAACTCATGAAATACTCAGAAATCTAAGAGAGTAAAAGTGTAAGTATTTGATGAAAATTAGTAGTTCTAAGAAGGGAACTTAGTACACGTTAAGGTAAATCCGAGATTTGTTTCAAATCAGTGACCAACTGACCTTGGTGAAAGCTTGGATTTAAGGGATTAGAGAATTAGAGAAGTGGGGGGTGGGGGGCGGTACAGGGATAGCTTCAGAGTTTTCTAGGCCAGGACATGTAAATGAAATAGGCAACATAAATTCCCATTTGTAGTTGAGGGCGGGGCAAAACAGTGGGGTGGCTGGGTGTAGGGTTTGCGAACAGAACAGAAATTTGCTTGGCGAGAGCCATACTGAGATTGAAGTGTTGGCAGCACATCCAAGAGGATTTCCTGACCCAGAGGAAGTGATCTACAATTTCTCCTTGGAAGACCCGGCGTTACCAAACTGGAGTCTGCTGTTTGGATTTCGGTTCAACTTGACCTTGTGTTGTGGCTGTCAGGGAGACCACCCACAGAGGGCAGAGCCCGTGAGCCACAGCCCACATCCAAACTCAAATTAGTCTGGGCTCATCGGTTCTTCTAGGCTTGAGAAACTTCTAGAAAATCAGTCTCTGTTTCCAAAGCGTAAATTCGCCACACTTACCAGTAATCGTGTTTTTGCTTGAGAAGAAGCTTACAGTACAAATGTGTAAAATCCGTGTCTTCAATTAAACTATTATTTAAGAGAATGTTTAAAAGCTTTCTTTTCAATTTTTAGTTGGAGCGGCTGAACCTTGCACTTCAGAGAACATTGGCAAAACACAAAATAAAAGAAAGCAGGTAAATTGAACCACTTACTTTAGCTGTGTGAACTCCCCATTACAATCACTGATACCATTGCCAATGGCCATCACTTAGTAAATGCATCACCGTGTTTCGAATCACTGCCAGAAACTGGATTAGGTGTTTTAGCTGCTGCTAATGTGAAAGGAAGTGTCTTAATTTTTCACAGTTGATACATCTAAGCTCAGATTTATGTGAAATGTTTAGGATTTTACAGCCGTTTAGGAAAAGGCAGATCTGAGTTGCAAGCCTGGGTTTTTCAGAGCCTGTGGCTTTAACCATGTTGCCATATACCGCTGCTTTTGACAAGTCATTAAACCTGTTCTTTCCTACTAAGAGGTAATCATCCCCACAGTACTTAACATGGAAGGCATGGATCCCGGATGCTCAATACAGACTCTGTGCCTGAAGGATACTGCCAAAAGGTAGAGCAGGGTCCCAGTGGCCCTTGCCTCCCACGGGTTCAACTTTCAGCTGCTGGATCAGGAGGAGATTCAAGAAGAATCAAAGTTGGGAGGCTGTTTAAAGGGATGGGTTGCCTCAGGGGGTTAACAGCAGCGACAATTTATCAATCCTTAGGGAGGTGTTTCCATATTTTCATAACCAGTTGGGTTATATTTGTGTGCACTGGCTGAGTGTCCGTTCCTTTTATACTTTTTTCTTGTAGTCTGAAAATTTTTTAAAGAATGCTTTCTGTAAAGGCTTAATATATAACGTGATTTTTTTTTTTTTTTAGAAACCTGCTTTATATAGTTGATTTTTCAAATATATCTTGGCACATCCACTACTGGTGGATAATTTGATTGGCTTTTTTATTCTTTGATTCCATGCAATCTCAAGGATTATTCCTTTTGCAAATAATGGAATAAGTACTCGTATTCAAATTTGCAGAATTGAACATTGCAGCTTTGCAAACCAGCACCATTGTTGGGAATGTTTTATAAATTCATTCATCCGTCTATTTCTCATGAGTGGATTATCTGCCCATAATTTTCCTTGTTGACTAACTGGTCCCAAACTGCAGGCAGCAGGCAAGCCAAGAAGGGGTCATGAGGGGTCCAGAAGGAGAGAGTGTGAATCTGTGTGTCTGACAGAAGCTTTGTTTACACGAGTGATAGGAAAAGCATTCCAGAATGCCTCTGACCTTAATTCTCAGTCAAGCTGATAAGATAGCCACAAGTCATTGTAGCTATGCTACTGTGCCTGTCTCCTTAAGACTTTGGCAGCCAGTTTGCTCAGAATTTATTCTCAGGGCTTTGTGTTCTGAAATGTTCCTAAACTAGATGCAGGGGTTCAGTTAGGATGTACTCCCAGCGTTCTATCTCTTTAAAAATTAAAGAACTTAAAACAAAGTCATTTTCTTTGGAAATCTTGAAAAATTTTTTATCCCTGCCGTTATTTCTTCAAGAGCTGATCATACTTTTAAACTGCCCTAATGATAATTACTCAGTTGTTGAAATAAAATAACAAACCTTTTTTTCTCATGACTGCCTGCTCATATGCTAAATGGCTTCTCTCTGCTTTGCTTTTTTAGTTTTTGGATTTCTTTTTTGTTCCTGTTTCTCCCCCATCTTCATTTTGGAAAGTCAGCTGCCATTTCTACTGTTCTCAGCTTGCCTGACCATAAGTTAACTCTTTTTTTGTGGAACGTTCAGTATCTTGTGTGATTTGAAAAGCAAAGAATAAATATATTAAAGAATAAGCTGTCTTTAAATGAAAAACTGGAGCTCCCTGTACCCCACCTTTTAAGTAAATGAATTTTAGTACAGTCATTGTGATATCTCTCTCGGTTGGTTTCACAGAGAGCTTTTGCTTTGTTTCTTTCCCTGGGATCTTTTGACCACATCATCATATCTGTGCATGGCTGGTGTGTGTGTGTGTGTGTGTGTGTGTACAAGCACATACACATTTGCTGGTACATATGCAAGCTTACTCCTTTTTTTTTTTAAGTTAAAGATAGCAAACTTATTTTTAATTGTGTTATGTGCTATTTGAACTAAGTTTTGCTCACATCGCATATCATGGATGCTGGGAACTGGCAGAATTAGAGTCCCCTGAGCAGAAATGCTCTCATTCTTTAGGAAAAAGAAAAGAAAAAACAGAGATTGCTTAAATGATAAAAATAAGCAAATCTGAAGAGTGATTAATATAAAATAATATATAACAAGAGGTTATAAAATTATGTGAACTAAATAGAAAATTAGATAGTGACCCTCAACCAGTTTAGATAAGAAAGTGTTTCTCCATAACATTTTAAACAGTTAAAAGCAATGTACCTTTATGTGATAAAGTAGTGGACTGAGCAGTTTTCCCTCTTGAAAATATATCCTTTGGAAACTTTTCTGCATGTTTTGTGTTTTATTGGAATCTGTCTAATATTTAGATTTTTGCCTGTCTGTAAACTTGGCTTATCTAATGGCAAATTGAAGTACAAATAGAACTTTGGGTGTCTTTTAAAATTTGTTAGTAGTTTGGCCAACTTGGTCAGAAATCAGTCACTATCAGAAATCATAAAAAAACAATTAGGCAAACATAAATCAATAAGTTATCCAGTTGAAATTGCCAAAACTTTTTGTCATTCAAAATGTATGCTATGATATTATCAACTTCTATGTGATAAAACTGAATGCAGTAATTGAATGAAGAATAGATTTCTTTAGTTACTAATTTTTATATGTGGATAGTTAAATGTAATAATGCCTGAGAGTTAAATGTATAGAACCTTAAACTCAGAAGCAAGACATGCTACGTATTTGCTTTGGAAAAAAGATGGTGATACTTAAAAAGTGAAATCCATCAGTATGTAATTTTTTCTTTTTGGTTGTGTTATCAGACGACCCCTTGGCTGATTTATTACCATCCCCTACTTGGCCACTTCATACTTCTGGTTGGTTCCCTGCCAGTGTAAACACCCACAGTATTAGCCTAGGTAAAGTTAAGTTAAAAGGTAAATATGCTTCAGAAGATGATGAAACACTTCAAATCAGGTATAGTTTGGGGTTTTCCAACATTGTTTGGGTTGGCTCCTTTCCTGTAAATTCAACAGTCACGATTCACCTCTGCAGAAAAGGTAGTTTAAATTATTTCCCATCGTCATGTTTGTATGTTATAATCTGAAGTTGTAACATCCAGTTTTCAGTTTATAATTTAAGATGTTGACATATTTTCAGGAAATCTTTGGAAAGAGAAGACTTTGAAAAAATAATTACAGACCAAGCAATTGCAGCAGGTAATAGAATTGTTTAAGTATATGTAATGAAGGAGTAATTATACTTACAGAACTAATATTTTACCTATAAACTACTATTTTCTATTAGTAGAAAATATTTACCTGTAGAACTAACATTTTCACCTGAAAGGTGATTTCCAGTATGAAGTGTTCAATATTATGTATTGTGTTAACTTAAAGAATAATTTGTGTATTTTTGTTTGACCTAAAACGTTTCCTCTTCTTTATGTGTGTCTGCTGAGAAGGAGATAAGGCTGCATGGGAAGCTGACTCATAGACATTTACATGCTTTGGCCTTGAACTTAAACTAGGTATTCCTCATTTATGCATGAGAAATTTTACTCAACAAACTAAAATAAAGAATTTTGTTTAAAGGTTGGAAACAATCGTGGGAAAAAGGATTAACAGAGTTCTCGTCTTAATGAGTTTGAGGAAAACAAGTAGATGAGTAACTTTGTCATACTGGCCTTTTCAAAATTGGAGTGCATGGAGTAACGGGTTAAATCTTTCTGAAGGTACAAGGTATTAAGAATTTAAGGATGATGATGGTGATGGCAAACATCCTGAGCCCTTCCTGGGAGCCAGGCAGTATTCTAAACACAGTCCCAACACATCACAACGGTGCTGTGAAAGGGCATTATTGTCTTTGCAGTTACAGAGGAGAGAAAAAAAAAATGACACACAGAATTTAAAAAATAAGAGATTGCAGAAAGAAAAGATACAGGAAGTAAATATATTCCAAACAAATATTCTTCCAGGTAACACTAAAAACAAGAATGCTGTTTTGCTAAAAAACAAAACAAAACAAAACAAAACAAAACAAAAAACAATTACTTTCTGTCATATCTAGAGAAAAACAACAAATTGAGTTTCATGAGCAGTGATTTTAAATTCCTGTCTGACGTTCCTACTTCTGGGGGCCCTCCAGGTGGGACGGCACCCCCTTCATCAAGACATACTGTTTTTGCCATTAACAGAAAGCTGGGAGAGCTTTTTCTGAAATGAACTTGATTCTGTAAATTCTAGGTGTTCTTTTGTAAGAACCATCTCTTAAGGGAGATTAAAAATTATGTGTTAGACTTAACTGATCATTCTTGTATAATTAACTGAGTGGGAAGTTTTTATTTGGAGCTACCAGGATTTTAGAAACTAATCCATGTAGATAATTTGAATATAGGTGGTTAATTTTGGTTGGAACTCTTGTTACCAGACTTAAAGGGAACTAAATCATCAAACAATGTTAAAAACAGTAGTAATGGTACAGCTCTTCCAAGAGGATCTGTTTGATATGGCAAAAAATGTATTATTTACTTTCAGGAGTTCCAGCAGAAATCATCAAAGAATCTCTCGGTGAAGAGCTTTTTAAAATATGTTATGAGGAAGATGAACACATCTTAGGTGTGGTTGGAGGAACCCTCAAAGATTTTTTAAATAGCTTCAGCACCCTTCTGAAACAGAGCAGCCACTGCCAAGAGGCAGAAAAGAGAGGCAGGTTCGAGGACGCTTCCATTCTATGCCTGGATAAAGATCACAATTTCTTAAATGTTTACTATTTTTTCCCTAAGAGAATCACGTCTCTGATTCTTCCTGGCATCATTAAGGCAGCTGCTCACATTTTGTACGAAACAGAAGTGGATGTGTCACTGATGCCTCCCTGCTTCCGTACTGAAGGCAGCGAGTTCGTTAATCAGCCCTATTTGTTATACTCGCTTCACGTCAAAAGCACCAAGCCATCCCTGTCCCCGGGCAAGCCCCCGTCCTCGCTGGTGATTCCTGCCTCCCTCTTCTGCAAGACCTTTCCTTTTCATTTCATGTTCGACAAAGACATGACAATTCTGCAGTTCGGCAATGGCATTAGAAGGCTGATGAACAGGAGGGACTTTCAAGGAAAGCCTAATTTTGAAGAGTACTTTGAAATTCTGACTCCAAAAATCAAGCAAACGTTCAGTGGAATCCTGACCATGTTGAACATGCAGTTTGTGGTCCGAGTGAGGAGGTGGGACAACTCTGTGAAGAAATCTTCCAGGGTAAGGAGAACGGAATAGTGTTTTGAATATGAAATAAGTCACTTCTTGTTTAAGGACTAGAATCAAAAAGGTAAAAACATATGCATCACTTCAAATGTATTGATAAAACATTTATGTTTAAGGCAAGTCTGACATAATTTTAAGGCTGAGATCAATTTAAAGCAAAATCCTTTTTGCAATCATTGGCTTGCTTACTTGATTTATTACTTCACAAACATTTATTGAATGCAGTGTACCTTTTAAAATCCTTTCAGAGTATTTTATAAACCAAACTAGATAAATATGTATTTAAACATATGTTTTCAGTTATCACCAAATAGCTGACAGTTTGGAGTAATAGGAAGCATTATTCTACAACAAATACACAAAAACTACTTGTTTCTAATTGGAGGTGACTAAACGGGTTTTTTAATCAATATTTAATAGACATGGAGAACCACTAACTTTTTTAATTGTTAGAGGAATGTTGGGAGGGTTGTTCTGATGGTAGAGAACTTTGGTAAACATTTAGTCTAAGGAAAGAGTTTGCAAAATCATAGTTGAGGGTACGTAAGTGAAGCCAACAGTCAGGCTTATGATGGATATCACTTTGAAACATGCGTAATTCCAGGAGTTGTGCATTTTTTTTTTCCCAAAGTGAAAACAGTTTTACTACTACTTTTTATCATAAAAAATAATGCCGGTAGATGTTCAAAATAGGTGATACTTAAAGATGTTCATTGCAGCAAAAAAAATCAAAGATGTTAATTATATACATTTTTGGGATAGATCAAAACAAAATCCTACTTGCCACTTCCTTTTTCTCACTAAACAATATTTGGGGCATTCTTCCATGTCAGGAGGTATTGGTCTATTTCACTTTCACAACGGCCACATAGAATCCCATTGTATGGTTATCCTCTACTTTATTTAGCCAGTCCTATCGGAGGACATTTGTATTGATTTGGACTCTTTGCTGCAGTGAACACACATATACATATTTGTTCACCCTCATAAAGTAAATCTGGTGTCCCAGGATGATCACCTAAAGCCTCAGCTCTCTCAAGGCTTCCTTGGTACAATCCTTCACGCAATCTGCTACTATCAAAGGAATATAATAGCAAAAGCATCAGCATTCCCCCTAGTGAGAACGCCTTGAGGCAAGAATTTTTTGCACTGCTTATTGGAAATCATGATCTCTGTATAGAGTTTCTCCAGTCTATCTGTTCTTCAAATGTCTGCATGCATTTTAGGACGCACAGTAAATGAGAACCATAGAAAGCATATTGTTCCTTCTCTGCAAGTGGTAGCAATCAAGTTTAAATGCAAAGGGAGTGTCGCTGTATCTAATGCCTTTCCTTTTGTCTCAGAAAGGTGTTGAAAACTTGGATAAACCATGAGAGTTGGCTTTGCCTTTGCTTCACAGGTGATGGACCTCAAAGGCCAGATGATCTACATTGTTGAATCCAGTGCAGTGTTGTTCTTGGGCTCACCCTGTGTGGACCGATTAGAAGATTTTACGGGACGAGGGCTCTACCTCTCAGACATCCCGATTCACAATGCACTGAGGGACGTGGTGCTGATAGGGGAGCAGGCCAGGGCACAGGACGGCCTGAAGAAGAGGCTGGGCAAGCTGAAGGCCACCCTTGAGCAGGCCCACCAAGCCCTGGAGGAGGAGAAGAAGAAGACCGTGGATCTCCTGTGCTCCATATTTCCCTGCGAGGTTGCACAGCAGCTGTGGCAAGGGCAAGTCGTGCAAGCCAAGAAGTTCAGTGATGTCACCATGCTCTTCTCAGACATCGTTGGGTTCACCGCCATCTGCTCCCAGTGCTCTCCGCTGCAGGTTATCACCATGCTCAATGCACTCTACACTCGCTTTGACCGGCAGTGCGGAGAGCTGGATGTCTACAAGGTAGGGGTGGAGGAGCGCAAGGCCCGTTTTACAGGCAAAAGTCACTGAAAAAAAGGCTCTGCAACCAGGTCTCGAGTTACAAGGCAGACGAAGGGCTTTCTCTGCAGGGCTACACATGCCGCACCCTGGGAGCCGGCATTGTGCATTAATCATGTGGGTGTTCTCCAGCCAGAAATAGCTCTGAATCTGCTCAGAAACAGAGGTTGTTATTCCACGAAAGGACTGACACATTGTCTTCTCAGATAAGAGGCACAGAATGTAGGGGTGATTGACTGAGTGGAGGATGGGGTATAGGACCCCTGAACAGGTACAGTTTAAGAATCAGTGAACCTGGGGGCACCTGGGTGGCTCAGTCGGTTAAGTGGCTGACTTCGGCTCAGGTCATGATCTCGCGGTCCGTGAGTTCGAGCCCCGCGTCGGGCTCTGTGCTGACCGCTTAGAGCCTGGAGCCTATTTCAGATTCTGTGTCTCCCTCTCTCTGACCCTCCCCCGTTCATGCTTTGTCTCTCTCTGTCTCAGAAATAAATAAACATTAAAAAAAAATTAAAAAAAAAAAGAATCAGTGAACCTGGTACTAGACTGTGGCAACTGAGTTAAGTTATTAGGTGAGAGATGATTCTTAAATATGACTTGTATGGGGAAGATTTATCCTTTGTAGAAATAAAAGTATAGAAGAAACATGAGTATTATATGATCTTTAAATAGATTAACTCACCCTGCTTCGGACTCTATCCTAATGGCACGGAGCCTGCTTGGGATTCTCTCTCTCCCTCTCTCCCTACCCCTCCCTCACTGTGCGTGCTCTCCCCCCACCCAACCTTTTTCTTTCTCAAAATAAATACATAAACTTAAAGAAATAAATAGATTAACTAAATACAGAGTTAACATGATAGTTTGCATGGCTGATTAGGAGGGGAAAAAAACCCCTACTTAAGGCATTATTGAAGAGACCAAGGGCAGAGATGTCTGAAGAAGAGAGTCTGTCTTCAAATCTTGTTCTCTACTTGCTTTGTAAGCTGGGAAAGTCAAGTAGCCTTTCCCATTTCTTACACAGAGAAAGTGATATCCGCCTACAGAGATTATACGCATGAATAACATACATTATGTCCCATTATCTTCATGAACAAGACTGTTCTAAAGATTATGGAAAATAACATCGGTTATCCACGATGCAGCAGGATTTCTTGAGTGCTTACCACGCATCACTCTAGGCACAGGGAGGCACAGTAATTATCCCTAATGTGTAATAAACTTTTTAAAATGTAACTTTATTTGCAATAAGAGAACTAATAAAGTGATTTGGGGTTCCGTGTTTTTAGAATTAAAACATATTTTTACTAATTTAAAGTATTTTGCATTATTTTAGCTATTGGCATTAAGAATCTTCCTTCCCGTTTGTGTGGCTTGACTCACCTTTTAGTTTCCCATGTAACAACCTGGCATTTCAGAGCTTTGCCCGACAAGAAATAAATACAATTATTGAGGAGAAAATAAATACCATTTGTGGGAAGACATAACTTCTGCTTTGTTACAATCTAGATGCGAGAAGTAAAGCCTTCCTTTTTAAAATATCTAGCAGGAAATTCCAGACTGAACCATGATTCCCTTGGGAAAAAAAGAGGTCCATGTATAATTACAGATAAAATAATTGGCTTCAGTTAGGTTGAGCTTGACGGCCTCTTGTGGAATTGACTGTATTTGTTTGTAGACAGTTTCTATCTTGATATTGTCTCCTCTGGAAACTGTGAGAAGAAATTCTTGGTCTCCTTTGCAACTGCTGTGATTGCTTGCAGGAGTAGCAGCCCTTTTCTACAGATTTCGAATTGTTGAAACTGAAACACTGTAGTTATTCCACCTTTTCTACAAATTTCGAACTGGTGAAACTGAAACACTGTGGTTATTCCAATCAAGTTTTCAGGATCTGTGCTCCTTGCTCCAAGGATAGTAGCCACAGAGTTCCCGGGTTAATCCAACCACAACCCAAGCTAGATAGGGAACCATCAGCTCTGCCCTTATTTCCACCTTCTCTTCACTTCTGATTTTGCATGAAAATATCTGAAGGCAGCGGTGAAGACATCAGGAAGGGTCTTAACCGTGAGATAAATGTAAGATATACAGAATGTATCATCACATGCTCACCTGTGCGTGTGATGGCTTCCAGGGAATAGTTGAACTTTTCTTTTCCAGGACCTGTTTGTTTCAGGACTTTATTTAATTTCATTTGCTTATTGTCCTTCAGCCTTTCGTCCATTTTTCAGTTGATTCAGTATTCATTTATTGGTTGTTTTAGCAAATATTTCCTGTCATCCAGCATTGGCCAGCATGAGTGAGAATATCTCATATGTGGAAGGAAAGGAGGGTGGGGCTGACCGATGCCCGATCTCTATGACCTGGTGAATGCCCGAACCCAAACACATGTGGACAAGGTGCTATAATAGCATAGAGAGTAGGCATCGAACACCAAGGAGTGAGGGCACCGCTTTTTCTGATTAGTGACACGTACTGAGCACCGGAGATATGTTAGACATTATTTTAGGCACTTCTTATGTATTCACTGAGGAAAATCTTATAAGAGGCACTACCGCCTGGTTCATTCATTAGCAGATATCTGGGTGCTGGTAATTCAGGAGTTAATAAAACGGACAAACTCAGAGAGCTAATATTCTATGGGGGGAAAGACAGAAAATAAACAAATGAGTATATTTTATAGTATTCCAATTGGTGTAATATTCTGGATAAAGTTAAAGGAGGAGAAGTGCAGAAGATAAGGGGTGATTGCTACTTTATAGAAGGCAGTTGGGACAGGCATTTCTCAGATGGTGATCGTTTAGCAGGCACTGAAGGAAATGAGGGACATGCCAAGTGAGTATCTGCAGGCAAAGGAATAGCAAGCAGGGACATGTTTGGTATGTTTGAGGGATAACATGATAACTTTGTCTCAATGGCACTGAGACAAAGTGAGCAAGGGAGAGGATTAGGGAATAAAGTCAGAGATTCGCAGAAAAGCTAGAAGAACTTTGGAGGTGTTATAGCAGTTTCAACATTTATTCTGAGGAGATGGAGAATCACTGAAGATTAGTCTCCCTTTTTTTTTTCTCTCTCATCTCCATCCCTCCATATTGGAGGGTTTGGAGAAGAGGAATGATATGATCTGATAAGATATCATAAATATTTAGAGGAGAAAATGCAATGATTAAAATTGGGTGGATGGTTTGTAGATTTAAATTAACTGGTAGCTTTGTCATCAGCATCACAGACATAAAAATCACTTCTTACAACAACAGCAATGACAATGATAATACTCGGAATTTATCAAACAGCTTAATTTTCAGTAGCCTTCCAAGAACCGTTATTTGACATCTTTCTCGGTTTCTATACTTTGTGATTAATATTCATGTAGACACTTAGAGTTGCTATGAGAACCTCCAAATCCTTTAGAAAAGCTAAAATGTCTCCGTTTTATGTCGCACATTCTTACTAAATTCATATGACATTGATTGAGTAGTGACTGTTCAAAATACTTCAGGCTAAAAGGATATAAAATCAGCAAGTGATTCCAATGATCTTTATCTCTGTTATAACCCAAAATATCATTTACATAGCATCACTTGCCTCTAAAGAGCCATTTTACATGGTGAGGGGGAAAAAGGTGAGTTGATGGATGTATTGACTCAGCAGCAAGTCTGGAAGTAGAAGCCACCTCCTAACGTGGGGCTCGCAGGACCCCACTGCCCTTCGGAGCAGTGCCTGATATAAGGCATCTAAACTTTATGAATTTCCCGAAAGGGAAAGCCATTGCTGAGTGTATCTGATTTACTCTGATTTCCTATAGGACCCAAACACTGAGATTTTCTGCTCTCAGATGTGCACTCTAACTCTTTCTGAACTTGTAATATGGAATATCTGTTCTGTGTAGGTGGAGACCATTGGCGATGCATATTGTGTGGCTGGGGGATTACACAAAGAAAGTGATACCCATGCTGTTCAGATAGCACTGATGGCCCTGAAGATGATGGAACTGTCTGATGAAGTTATGTCTCCCCATGGAGAACCTATCAAGGTAAGGCAGATAGATACTGTCCGGGAAGTGTCACAGAGAGTGAATGCTTTTTAGGTATCCAAAGAATAGCATCCCTCAGGGGGATGTTCTCAGGGTTGACGGAGAGCAAAATCTCTAACGTCTGGAAGCGAGAAGGAACGTACTCGGGGGTATCGAGTGGCTTACAGAACTATCGAGAGAGCTAAAGAAGCCATCTCTACATTAAACCTTCACAAAATGGCTCCCAAAGCGGCACTTCAGAAACCATTGTTTTTCCCAAGATCAAGAACCTGGCTCCAGCACCATACCTCCACAGCCGCAGTCAGGAAACTGCTGTGTTCAGAAAGCTGCTGCCTCCATTATTGGCTGCAGAACAAAACTGCACTTACTATATATAATTTTGAATCAGTAACGTGGAAATTCTGCATCATGACCCTCACAGAATGAATGACCTCCACAGAATAAAGACGTCCACAGTTGTGCTTGCACTTGGAGGCCGTCGCAGCAGAAATTCTGGCTTCCAGACCTCTTGTGAGTGTATCAGATTCACCAAACCTCAGTGCGCCTAGAAAATGCAAGGGCGTTGGGAAAGTGTAATTTTTGGTTTTCCAGTCCCTGCAGGGGAGGCCGTTACACTACAACGAAAATCGACCTCTAATCCACCAATATTTCCCAAAGCCCGTGACACTCTGAAATTTCTAAATTATCTCAGAATAATGTCTTACTGCAGATGAGAACCTAAAATTACCATGCTAGGCATTGGTTTAATAGAACACAAGAAGATTACCTTTATTTGTCCTACTTACATTGAATCTGCCACTTAAATTTTATTGGACGGTCCTTAACTGATGACCTTCAGAAATGGGCCTTTGAAATAGTACAGAATCCTGTCTGGCATGCTATAAGATATAGAGAAAAGAAAGAAAAATGCAAAATACAAAAACATAGTCTTGGTGCTCTTCGTAATAGAAGCCATATGTCTGAGCCCAGCCCTTTTCTCCTCCTTGCCCTGCCACCCCATGGATTGGAATCAGAGTGAAAGAATAGGAAATATTTCCTTTTTTCCCCTCAAGCTCTATGTGTTTCTCCAGCATGCCATGTGTATAAATCCTCTATCGCTGTTGATTTCCTTACTGACACCCCTCAACTCTGGCTTAGAAAACTGCAGGTGGAGTGTTGATAGAAGCCAGAGCGCTGAATGTGGCGGGGAAAGTCAGTGAGTGCAAAGTGAACATGGAAACAGACTCCTGTTAACCCCCTTCCTGTTCCCAGATGTCCATGATGGGACGTGGGCTGCATCAAAAGTGGTCCCCAAATGGAAGATGCCCCCAACAGGTTTCCAGTCAGGGCTTGATATGCATCTTAAATTTGGGATCATTTACTTGTGAATTTGAAATGAATTTGTGAATTTGCTTGTGAATTTGAAAAGTACCCTGATAAGAAAGCTGTGGAGTTAAGAGTGAAATTCAGAACTGGAGAGGGGGAGAGAGGGAGGGAGAGCAACATGGGAGGAACTGGGTATTTATCCAAAGGATACAAAAACGCTGAATCGAAGGGGCACATGAACCCCAATGTTTATAGCAGCACTTTCAACAATAGCCAAATTATGGAAGGAGCCCAAGTGTCCATTGACTGATGAATGAATAAAGAAGATGTGGTGTACATATATAATGGAATATTACTCAGCCATCAAAAAGAATGAAACCTTGCCATTTGCAACAATGTGGATGGAACTAGAAGGTATTATGCTAAGGGAAACAAGTCAGTCAGAGAAAGATAAATATCATATGATTTCACTCATATGTGGAATTTAAGAAACAAAGCAGATGAACATAGGGGAAGGGAAGGAAAAATAAGATAAAAACAGAAGGAGGCAAACCATAAGAGACTCTCAAATACAGAGAACAAACTGAGGGTTGCTAGAGGGGTGTTGGTTGGGGTATGGGCTAAATGGGTGTTGGGCATTTAGAAGGGCACTTATTGGAATGAGCAGTGGGTGTTATAAGTAAGTGATGAATCACCAAATTCTGCTCTTAAAAACATTACTACACTATATGTTAATTGGCTTGGATTTAAATAAAATCTGTGAAAAAAAATTTTTAAAGAAGAAACTAGAATAATTAAGTACACAGAGAGAAACTGGTTTAACCAGAAGAGTGCCCAAAAAGAGCAGAAACTTCTTGATTGAAATATGCTAAAATTGTGTTTGACATTTATACACAGAAAAGAGCTTTTTGTTCATATTGATCAGTTGGTAGATGTGTAAAACCATATTGTCCATAAAGAAGAAAATGCTAGAGGTAACATGTCTAAGTTTTGCTGATTAAAATGAGACTGACAAAGAAGGGACTGTAAAACTAATTCAATCCTCTATTTTATGGATAAGGAAATAATAAGAGGGAGATAAAGAGACTTACAGAAAGTCAGACCGTCAGTTATTAGCCAAGTTTGGTTGAGAATGCAGATCTCCTGATTTAGAATTTGGTGCTTTGTTTGAAAATTTTGCAGAATTCATATTTGACACCTTCTGAACAAATGATTCTAGAATGTTGTTAGCAAATACCAAAAATGTGTTGCAAAACTAGGCAAAACTGGAGTCTTCTTGAATAACATCTAAATTGTTGAGTACTTGGCCTTTGTTTAAAATTCATCTATAATGTAACCTTTGTTTTAAATGGTCAACTAAACATGGGACTTGAAAATAATGAACTGATTGTGTCTGATTGTGATATAAAACATCCCCACTCGAACTTGCTGAGTTGTAGCAGCAATTTAAGAATTTGCGCATCCTCTAAGATCATCAAGAATTCAGATCTTCTGGAAGATGCAAGTTTAAGATACTGTTTTAATTGTTCTCCAAATCACTGGTAATCTTCAGAATTCCTAAATTTTTACGCCAACATTTCCCGGACTGCACCTCATATCTAGATATGGCACAACTCTGGTTTTCTGTGCGTCCAGGCGTGTTTAACAACAGTGTTGATATAGTCACTGTGATGCGGGCCTAAGCAGCCCCCGCTCTGCTTCCTCTGTCATTTTCTATGAAAACATCACAGTGCCTTTCTTGTTTCCTGTTAGTCATTTGAACAGCAGGGTAGTGTTTGTCTTAAAGTTCTTTTTATTCTTTCTTTTCTAAGAGCTGGCTTCTCTTGCCCTTCTCTGACAGCGCATTGGGAAACAACACCTGGGGTCCAGGAATTATGTCTGTCTCACCTGATGGACAGAACAGGTTCACGTAAACTGCCCATAGACCCTTTGTCTTGTCACTCTGGTGACTGTGATGGGTATGTGTGGAAATGTGTTTCAGACATTGAAGGCAGGTGCAAGATGCCTTGTTTAGACGTAGGTGCTTAATGGAGAAGAGTTGAGAAGTGTGATTGATTTTGCACTAGTAATGTTTTTTTTATTTTTTTAAATGTTATTTTTGAGAGAGAGAAAGAGACAGGGGGAGAGAGAGAGAGAGAAAGGGAGGGAAAAGGGGAGTGGGGGAGGGGCAGAGAGAGGCTCCGAAGCAGGCTCCACACTGTGAGCGCAGAGCCTGATGTGGGGCTCAAACTCAAGAACCTTGAGATCATGACCTGAACCGAAATCAAGAGTTGGCCGCTTAACTGGCTGAGCCACCCAGGCGCCCCCGCACTGGTAATTGGATGCGAAAAGAAGGAAGTTAGCAGGAGGTGTTGCCCAGGGAGGAATGGTGTATCGACAGCAAAAGGCAAAATCATTCAAACAGCGTTTGGGGCACCTGGGTGGCTCAGTCAATGGAGTTGAGTGTCTGACTCTTGATTTGGGCTCAGGTCGTGATCTCATGGGTTTATGAGGTCGAGCCCCATGTCAGGCTCTGTACTGACAGCAAGGAACCTGCTTGGGATTCTTTCTCTCCCTCTCTCTCTCTCTCTCTGCCCCTACCCCGAGTGCTCATGTGTTTTCTCTCGAGATAAATAAACATTAAAAAATAAATAAATAAATAAACAGCATTCGTACAATACCGACTAGCAGGAAACGTTTTTACCGACGGTGAGGACCCCGTGTTACTTTTTGCCTTCAGATGCGGATTGGACTACATTCTGGGTCAGTTTTTGCTGGAGTCGTCGGCGTTAAAATGCCTCGTTACTGTCTTTTTGGAAACAACGTCACCTTGGCAAACAAATTTGAGTCCTGCAGCGTACCACGGAAAATCAACGTCAGCCCGACAACGTACAGGTACTGTTTGCACTGAATGCCTGAAATCTATTATTTTTATTGATTCAAAGTTGTTGTATTTTTCCTTGGTTTCCTTCATCCTCCATGACATTTTCTTGCTTAGATAATCTTGCAAGGAAAAGGAACGCAATGACTTTATCATCCTCACTTTTTCTAAAATTACCCATTAGCATCATGAGAACAACCCTCCTGAGATATTTGTAGCCCAGCTGTAATCCTTGATGCACATCCTGTTTTCCCTCGCTATTCTTTTCGAAGCATGTGTTAATGCTCTCCGTGCTTTGACGGCTAATCTGACCAGTACAGTAGCTAACTGCCAGAGTTAGCATGGTCCCCACAAGTTATAGGGCATGGTCCTCAACATATCCTTAATTCAGGTGTCAGACAGGGATACGTTTCATCTCATTTTAAGAATCCAACCATAGGGGGGCGCCTGGGTGGCTCAGTCGGTTAAGCGTCCGACTTCAGCTCAGGTCACGATCTCGCAGTCCGTGAGTTCGAGCCCTGCGTTGGGCTCTGGGCTGATGGCTCAGAGCCTGGAGCCTGCTTCAGATTCTGTGATTCCCTCTCTCTCTGCCCCTCCCCTGTTCATGCTCTGTCTCTCTCTGTCTCAAAAATAAGTAAAACGTTAAAAAAAAAAAAATTAAAAAAAAAAAAAAGAATCCAACCATAGGGACGCCTGGGTGACTCAGTCAGTTAAGCGTCCAACTTTGGCTCAGGTCACGATCTCACAGTTCATGAGTACAGTTCATGAGTTCGAGCCCTGCATCTGGCTCTTTGCTGACAGTTCAGGACCTGGAGCCTGCTTCGGATTCTGTGTCTCCCTCTCTCTCTGCCCCTCACCTGCTCATACTCTTTCTCTCTCAAAACAAATAAACGTTAAAAAAATTTAAAAAAAAAAAGAATCCGATCATAATGAAAATGCTTGAATAACAAAACGCTTTCCAGATGTGTGGTAGCTGATTTATCAAACTACACCAAGCGAGTTGTCTTTTCTATTCTCAGAGACAAATATTTTATAGCATCTTCTTTCTCCTTAAAACCCCACAACCTTTCCTTTCCGGCCCTAATTCTAAGTTGATAACTTCACTTCATATTTCACAGGAAAAGAAAAAAAATGCAGTCAGGTAAGCACTGCACCACCTTCCCAGGCAGATCCCATCAGCCTAGCTGTCCCGGGGACCCTGGTCTTAGGACTTCATTCCGGTGGCCAGTGACTGTGTACCAGCTGCCCAGCTCCTTTCCAGATGATCCCTCCAGGTTTGCTCTGAGTGCCGCTGCCTCTCATCTTCTCCAAAACTTGCCTTCTGAAAATACCTGCTCTCCCTCTATGATTAAATTCTCGGGTGAAACGATTATTCCCATCAGAATATAGACATATCACACTATTAAAACTCTTAAAATAGTTGCTTCCTTGTTTCCCAGTGTATCTCAGCTACTCCCCTATATTTCTGCCCCCTTTTCCAGCAAAACTCCTTGCGAGAGCTGTCTATGTTCACGTCTCTACATTTTTAACTCCCGTTCGCCCTTCTACTCACTTCGATCAGTGTTTGTCCCTTGCACCCCACTGAAATGGTTCTTATCAAGGCCGTCAGGGTTGCTTGCTAAAATCGTGGTCGATTCTCTCCCCTTATGTTCCTCAACATCTCTGGCAACTGAAGAGCTTGAGAACTCCTTCCTTTACACATTTTCTTCCTTAGGCTGTGACACCACACTTAACCGGGTTTTCTTATTACCCCGTGGCTGCACCTTCTCAGTATCTCATGTCGGTACTCTTTCCCTACCGAACCTTCGAATGTTGTAATGCCCAAAAGCTCTGTCCCTATTCTCTTCTTTGTCTGAACTTTATTGACTCACCTTTTCTCTTCTCTCTAGCCCATCCCACAATTCTCCACCGAGCTACAGATCCGTGTATCATATTTTATATTTCTACTTGGATGACTAGTCGACACACTAAAATTAACATGATAGTCTTAGAACAAGTGATTTCCCACACACTCCAATCTGATGAAATGAATCCACTTCCCACCCCGCTTTATCAATGTCCTTAAAATGGCACCACCGTCTATTGTGTTACCTAGACTATAAACCTCAGAGTGATCGTCGCTTTCTCCCCCTTACAGCTCACCACCTCCGCCTACAATTAAATACCCCAAATACATCTTTTTTTGACTTACTTCAGTACTACACCCCAAGGCAAGCCTCCTTCATCTGTTCCACCTCAGCCAACCAAGGATCGTCCTCACTCTTCGGCTCACTTTCTTGCTCACCTCCTACCCGCAGTTCATCCTGCACCCAGTAGCCAGACTATCTTTCTAAAGTACAAGCCAGATATCATCATTCCTGTGTTAAAAACCCTCTAATGGCTTCCCATGGCAGCCGGAATGAAATTTAAATTTGTTACCACAGACTAAAACGTCCTCTTTGATCAACATCCTGCCAGCCTGTGTCACTTGATTTTCTTCCATTTTTTCCGTCACTCTCTGATACCCGGCCACCCTGGCCTTACTTTTATTCATCAGACTTCCTAAACCCTTTCCTCAATCGAAGATACTGGCTATTCCTCTGCTTTCCACTCCTTTCCTAGATCATCGTATGTATTCTTCTTTCTCATAATTAGACCTAAGTCAAATATCCCCTCTTCAAAGAGACACTCCTGGGGTGCCTCAGTGGCTCTGTCAGTTGAGCATCGGACTCTTGATTTCGGCTCAGGTCGTGATGCCAAGGTCATGAGCCCACGTTGGGCTCCATGCTGAGTGTGGAGTGCTTATGATTCTCTTTCTCTCTGCCCCTCCCCTGCTCATGTGCACCACCCCCCCCAAAAACAAAAGACACTCCTTCACTGTCATACTTAGAGGAACAACTTTCACCTCACACACCTCACGTTATCTTATTTTTTTCATCTTCTCAGCTCATATCTGTGTCTGAAATGTTGTTTTCTTTATGTGTTTATTGCCTGCCTCCCCTTGTAGAGTGTCAGCCTCCTGTGGTAGATATTTTCTCTCCCTATTTCCCAGATCAATGCCTGGCACACAGTAGTAGGAAAGTATTGATTGATTGACTGTCCTCGCTTTGATACGAAAATGAGTCACTATCCATGAGAATTGGAAAACTTCTTAGGGATTATTGTAATGGTAATAGACCTGTAGGCTTCCCGGGTAAACCAAGAAGGGATGAGAACTCCTGTCCTCAGGATTTGACTTTGCTTTCTTTGGGGGATTGGAGAGTAAGAATCCTGTGATCACATGACTCTTTGCTAGTCCAGTCACTGCTGGTGAGTGTTCAATAACGTCATACATGTGCATGTGCACGTTGAGGAGTCCGTGTGTGTGTGTCTATCCTTAAAACCAAACCTTTGCATATAGAAAAAGTGATTTTCTGTTTCTTCTGATTGTTTTTAAGCAGCATAAAAGAAAATCTTCCTTCGTTTCATATCTGAAAGTCTGGTTGTCTGGAATCTCGACAGTAAACATTGATATCAGCTACTCATTTTACTCCCAAAACGTAATATAGGATCTCTTGTCTTCCACAGAGGATCATGACATTTTGATATACATATTCGGCAACAGGTTAAGGTCCATAGCTTCAATCCTTAAATTCAGCATGTTGGCCATGTTACTAGACTTACTAAATGTGCAAAAACAGGATTTTACACTACAGTGTTACCTTTTATGAATAAAATATCTTGTATTATAATAGTAACCTATGCTTATTTTAGAAATGTTTTTTCTAAAAAATTTATATTTATATATATTTGCATATATATGCATATTTGCATATCAGAAAGTTATATTTTCATATCAGAAGTTATATTTGCATATCAGAAAGTTATATTTTCATATCAGAAGTTATATTTGCATATCAGAAAGTTACATATTTGCATATCAGAATATTACATGTTTGCATATACGTAAATAAAAATAACTCATAATTTCAGTATCCAGAGACAGTAACTATTCACTTTTTTGTTTTTTTTAATTATTTCTTAGTATGTGTTTATATGCACATATATAAATGATAATGAAAACTTAATTGATACTGAGCATCAATGCATTTGCTATTTTTATTTCTGTTATAAACAAATATGGTATGTTTTTTTTCCTTTTTTTTGTTTCAAATTTTTATTTAAATTCTAGTTAGTGTATAGTGTAATATTAGTTTCAGGAGTAGAATTTAATGACTTATCACTTACCTGTAACACCCAGTGTTCATCACAAGTGCCCCCTCCCTTTTTGTTTTTAAGTTTATTTATTTATTTTGAGAGAGGTAGAGACAGCATAAGTAGGGGAGGGGCAGAGAGAGAGGGAAAGAGAGAGAGAAAACCCCAAGCAGACTCCGCATTGCCAGCACAGAGCCCAATGCCAGGATCAGACTCATGAAACCGCGAGATCATGACCTGAGCCGAAAACGAGAGTCAGATGCTTAACCGACAGCCACCAAGGCACTCCAGAAGTGCCCCCCACCTTAATACCCATTGCCCATTTAACCCATCCCCTGCCCACCTTTCTTCCAGCAGCCCTCAGTTTGTTCTCTATAGTTAAGAGCCGCTTGTGGTTTGCCTCCGTCTCTGTTTTATTTTATTTTTATTTTTCCTTCCCTTCCCCTTTGTGTATCTGGTTTTTTTTCTTAAATTCCACATATGAGTGAAGTCATGTACTATTTGTCTTCCTCTAACTGACTTATTTCATTTAGCATAATACACTCTCGTTCCTTCTACTTTGTTGCAAATGGCAAGATTTCATTCTTTTTGATGGCTGAGTAATATTCATATATATATACACATATATATGTGTGTATATATTTGTGTATTTATATATGCATATGTATCTATATATATATTTATCCATTCATCAGTCGATGGACATTTGGGCTCTTTCTATAATTTGGCTATTGTTGATGGTGCTGCTACAAACATTGGGGTGCATGTGTCACTATTTTTCCTTTTTCAATTTACTTACCTCTCACTCTTATATAGGAAATATTTATGTCTTACGTAAAGGGCAAGTGGCAGTTAAAATGCTTTATGTAGGAAAGAACAAAATATTTAACATGAAATACCTCTAATAGCATTTTAAAATGCTTTCTTTTAAAAGTAGTTTATTTTTTTCCAAATGATAGAAAAACTTAAAAAGAGAGTAATTTAAATTTCAATAAAAAGTCCATGCTTTGTGAAATTTAATAAGTGGATTATAAAACCGAGACATAATTTCAGTTCCATCAAAGTTGGGGACAAATAGTAGAAGCTATTAGAAGTTGTACAGGGGTGCCTGGGGGTTCAGTTGGTTGAGTGTCTGACTTTGGCTCACATGGATTCAAGCCCCGTGTTGGGCTCTGTGCTGACAGCTCAGAGCCTGGAGCCTGCTTCATATTCTGTGTCTCCCTCTCTTTCTGCCCTTCCCCTGCTCGTGCTCTGTCTCTCTCTCTTTCAAAAATAAATAAACATTAAAAAAATTTAAAAGAAGTTGTACAAATATAGGGGTGCCTGGGTTGCTCAGTCGGTTAAGCGTCCAACTTCAGCTCAGGTCATGATCTCACGGTTTGTGAGTTCAAACCCTGCATTGGGGTTCTGTGCTGACAGCTCTTGGAGCCTGGAGCCTGCTTCGGATTCTGTGTCTCCCTCTCTCTCTGCCCCTTCCCCACTCGTGCACCATATCTGTCTCTCTCTCTCTCTATCTCTCTCTCTCAAAAATAAACAAACATTAAAAAAATTTTTTAAAGTTATACAAATATAAAACCTATTTAGTTCCTTGGGAGAACTTTATTGGTAATGCATTGAATTTTAGGGTGACATTTGTCAAAAAATAAAATAATATCAGATGTAGCTTCCTTGATATATTTTTGAAACACTTATACGTTTAAGACACAGAGTACACACCCACATGCACAAAAAACCCTTAACCTCAAATCCTTATCTTTCATTTCCAGTTCTAATCAGTAATTTAGAATGTTGCTGTGTAATGACCGTTATACATTCCTTTATTCTAAGTGTCATGAGGAGTTTATTATTGGGGACAGTTTTCTGCTTTCCTGTTAGCTGTTACTGAAGTGCAGAAAACGGAAATATTGTCCAAGTTTCAGGTCAGTGGATTAATGAGATCATTAAAGACAAACATGGCAGGTGGGGAATATAAATGGATACTGCCCAGTATAGGTACGTAGTAGACCTCGGAACTCTTATTTGCAAGAGAGCTGGGAACTGATAGCAGGGAGACAGGACTTGAATTCTATAAAGGGAAAGAACAAAGAGAAGAAAGAGAATGTGGGAGAGATGACAGAAAATAGGATAGTTGATGCAGCATTTTGAGGTAACTGTTATCTGGTCAAGAAGGAGTAAGGAAAACTCCCATGACCTGCCTGAGCCCGTTGCTGCTTTTCATGTGCCTTAATTCCATCAAGCTTTCATTTAAATGGTTTTATTTTTTCCACCTGTTTTTGTTAAAAATTCTGATCTTTTCTTAAAGATGATTTAATGAACATTCTAACTCCATAACATTCTAATTGTGTTTATCTGTAAGTTTCTTTAAAAAACATAAAACTTGGGGGTGCCTGGGTGGCTCAGTCAGTTGAGCATCCGACTTCAGCTCAGGTCATGATCTCGCAGTCTGTGAGTTTGAGCCCTGCGTCGGGCTCTATGCTGACAGCCTGGAGCCTGCTTCAGATTCTGTGTCTCCCTCTCTCTGTGCCCCTCCCCTGCTCATTCTCTGTCCCTCTCTGTCTCAAAAATAAATAAAAACATTAAAAAAACATTTTTTAAAAACGTAAAACTTGTATCCAGAAGACATGCCATACAGCCCCAAACACAGAGCTTTCCAGATATCTCATCTTGAGCAAGGCACTTAATAAATTCTAATGATATACTTTAAAGCCACTTCTAAATGCTGAATATTTTATAGAAATTTACATATAAAGTTATGATTATAATTACCATATTTAAGGGGTGCCTGGGTGGCTCAGTCGGTTGAGCGTCTGACTTCAGCTCAAGTCATGATCTCACGGTTCATGGGTTCCAGCCCCACATCGGGCTCCGTGCTGACAGCTCAGAGCCTGGAGCCTGCTTCAGATTCTGGGTCTCCCTCTCTCTCTGCCCCTTCCCCACTCCTGCTCTGTCTCTCTCTGTCTCTCAAAGGTGAATAAACGTTAAGAAAAAAAAATTAATTACCATATTTAACAGGAAATGTTGGGATAATGTGGACAGAAAAAAAGAAAGCCCTTAATCACTTACAATTTTATGTTTTTATTTATCAAACCTTTATAGTTTTGGGCATTTTTATAATTATTTTTTAAATATTTCAAGCATACAGAAAAAAATCAAAGAAAATATGATACCCATGTGGCCAAAGCTAATATTTAATAAATGTCAGCATTTTGCCATATTTCTTTTGAGATCCCTGTTTTATTAAAAAATTAAAATATTCTAGGCCCCGGCCCCTGCTGTCTGACGTGCTGGACTCTGTGCCCCTTAGGGTTTGCGGGAGTTGCTGAGAACATGTATTTCCTACAGACGGACAGGCTCCCAGAGAGAGAGGCAGGAAGGCACTGAGAAGAGCATGTTCAGCAGCTTCTCCCAAACTCACCAATAAGACACATTGCTTCTAATTACCAGGAAAGAAAGTGGACAGAGAGAGGCCAGGAGGCTAAACTCTCATTTAGGTACCTGCAGGTAGAAAAGCAAAACCAGAGAAAAATTGATTCCCATTCGACCTGCCCCTATCCTTTCACGACTTGCCTTAAATCTGTTGAATACTATGTTTTTGAGATTTTTTTTTTTTTGATGAAATGTAAATCTAGTTCATTTATTTAAACTATTCCTAATGCAGTGGTGTGCTGGTAAACCAGCACTGGGGTGGTGGGGTGGGAGGATGGGGTGGGGCAGGGTAAAGTGGAGAATCTCTACCTTTTTAGCATTTACCAATTTCTGTGGTGTACCTACTGCTACCATAGCAAGTTTCAGGCTACAGATGGTTTCATTGGCTCATAAAATTCCTGAATGCTTAATAGTTGGTCCTCCATAAGCCAGCATGAGCTAGATCTAGCCTGGCACTATATGTGCATGTGATATAATATGTATTCTAGAGTATGAATAAGCCATGTACAGCGATCACATACCTATAAATGGTATTCCCAGATCATAGGCCATATCCAGTTCAGCTTTGCTGAGCATCCATTAGCTGTCCAAATTGGTCTTGTCGATTTATATTCCACCAGCGGTATATGAAGGTTTCTATTCCCGAAATGTTACCAGTATGAGTGTTGAGTGATAGCTAATTGATGCTTAACCAGTCCTGTTTAATCTGTTTATTTGATCTTCACAACTGTCCTAAGAGACCTGTACTATTATTCCTTTTCACAGGCTAGAAAATGGACACCTTTGCTGCTATTCAAACTTAGGTCTACCAGACTTTGAAGCCTATATGTTTAATACTATGGAGTTCTGTAACTTTTCATTATATATTACCAAATATTATGCTTTATAAATAATACACACTTAAATATTTCTGGATCATGACTAAAGCATCATTTCATTAATTATTTTTCAGATTGCATATTCATTGATGACTTTCCAAAAATGAGCTAACTGAATACTCACATGTTCTTTTCTGCTGGAAGACTGTCATTTGTGAGACCTAGGTTTCTATTCAGTTTTTTTTTTCCTTCATTGCATAGAACGGTGTCACAGTACCAAATCTAATGCAGCACCATCATTCAGTTGCATCAGGACATGACATCACAAACTAATGAGTAGGAGGCCATGGTCTGGTTTAGGGCCCAGAACTGACAACATTTTTTTCATCCATTGCCTGAATAATAGATTAGAAAGACGCTTATTAAGTTTGCATTTGACAGAAAGCTAGGGAAGCAAGTAGAAAGAGGAGCCAGTAACTTCATCAGTAGGATTGGAATTTAAAATGAATTGAACTCATATGTGGAAGAAACAAAACAAATGAGCACAGGGAAAACAGAGAGAGGGGCTGGGAACCAAGAAACAGACACTTGGGGCACCTGAGTAGCTCAGTCAGTTAAGCATTCAACTCTTGATTTGGGCTCAGGACCTGATTTCATAGTTCACGAGATCAACCCTCTCATCGTGCTCCATGCTGTCAGCAGATTCATGGTCTCTCTGTGTCTCTGTCTCTCTCTTTCAAAATAAATAAATAAACTTAAAAAAAAAAAGATACAGACGCTTCACCATAGAGAACAAACTGATGGTTACCAGAGGGGAGGTGGGCAGGGGGATGGGTGAAATAGATGATGGGGATTAGGGAGGGCACTTGTGATGAGCACCGGGTGTTGTATGAAAGTGTTACATCACTATACTATACACCTGAAACTGATATAACATTGTTTGTAATATAAACTGTATGTTAACTAACTGGAATAGAAATGAAAACGTTAAAACAAATTAAAAATAAATAAATAAAATAAAATGACTTTACTGTACTGGACAAATAGTAGTAAATAATAAAATTTGGTCAACAGATAGATATAAGAAGAAATATTTCAAATACCAGGTAGTTAAGAAGAGTGTCAATTTGTACAATTAAATCTCCTTTTAGTCCTACTAACCTAGAATTCGTATAAATTCTATTGAGATTCAAATGTTATTCTCACATTATTGGCATGTACCTTATATAGAATTTTTCTTCTATAATTTATTGCCCTTGATTGCTTCTCAATAGTGTTTACAAAAGGAATGAATTGCTAAAGGGACAATGTTATTTGTCTTTCAACTTAGGAAGCCTTATTCTAGAACATGATGTTTCTGCATGGGCTTGGGGTTTTCTTGCTATTATTAGACTTTTGGGTTATTTTGCATTTTCTCCCAGTACTGTGAATTCATGGTTAAATGAGTTATTGATTATATCTTTACAAAAATATTTTATAATTACTTTTCCTAATAAGAGTGAATATATTATTTGGTAGAATTGTTTTAGTTCTTGTGAACTGATTCTTCATTGTTCTTCTGTGAAGATGTTTGTTAACATCATTAAGATCTGTCAATCATACTGAAAATGGCTGCTTTATTAATACAGACAGTCCTCAGCTTTCAATGATACAACTTAACGAATTTTCAACTTTACCATGGTACAAAACCTACATGCATTTAGCACAAACCATAGTTTGAATTTTGAATTTTGATCTTTTCTCTGGTTTACCAGTATGCCACATGACCCACGTTCGCAAACAGGGGTATAAACAACCCATACACTTACAACCATTCTGCACTCGCACAATCATTGTTTGTCACTTTCAATAAAATATTTGATAAATTACATGAGATAATAAACGCTTATTCTAAAACAGGCTGTGTGTTAGAGGATTTTGCCAAACTGCAGGCTAATGTAAGTGTTCTGAGGACATTAAGGCAGGCGAGGCTAAGCTATGATGTTCTGTATATTATGTGTACTAAATGCATTTTCAACTTACGATATTTTCAGTTCATGATATTTTCAATTTATTAAGATGTAACCCATCATAAGTCAAGGAAGATCTGTATTTTCAGGAATATTCATTTTTAGGTTGTCTTTTCTTGCGTAGACAGTTATATCGGTAGTAGATTTTAATATTGATATTTTTATCTTAATCTTTTCAGATTACTCAAAGACTGTCCTGGTTTTGTGTTTACCCCTCGATCAAGGGAGGAACTCCCACCAAACTTCCCCAGTGAAATTCCTGGAATCTGTCATTTTCTGGAAGCTTATCAACAAGGAACAAATTCAAAACCATGGTTCCAAACCAAAGATGTTGAAGATGGCAATGCCAATTTTTTAGGCAAAGCCTCAGGAATAGATTAGCAAAATGTAAACCCGGTTATTAGGCTTGGGTTTTGACTCCTACGAGCATGTGTGGAATCTCTGAAAGCACTTTAAGATTGCAGATGACTAAGAACAATATTCAAATTTCAGGAGCTAAGTCACCATCTACTTTTTCTTCCATTTAACGTGACAAAAATGTATTCACTTCAATACTTCAAGTCTTCAGAGAAAAAAAAAGGAATGAAGCCTCAAAAATGACATTTGGGGGATATTTCTGTTACTATAACAAACACTTATTACCTGTACTCAAAACTCAGCACCTTGTACATATATCCGGTAATTGTAGTGACATGACTTGCACAAACTGATGGGGTTACCTGCAGTCTGTGCCCTAGTGGAATGGTTGTTAAAGTGTATTTGTGATAGTGTTGCCTTAAAAAAGCTTTCTGAATAGAAATGATAGTCTTTGATACCATAAGCTCTTTGAACCTTTCAAGTCTGCCTTTTCTTACATTTCTTCATTTAACTGTTGGCATAGATAACAAAATAGGTTGAGTATTTTTTCTGTTGCACTGTTTCTTCTCCATTTTTTAAGAAGATAAGCAATTATGGGTTAGATGCAATATGAATATAAAATAGTTCCTCTATAAATATCAAAGACTGTTTTATAAAAATATCTGCCATAACATAATGTGTCATATCAATAAATATCGACTTTTGTTTGACATTATTCTGCACTTTGGTAAAGGCTATTTTCATTCATATTAGCAATTTAATTCCTATTAATTCATATCCAGGATACAAGAGGCTTATAGCCAATATAAAAATGCAGTAATATCATTCTAATTTAATTAGAAGTAACATGGGAGTAATGTAAGAATCAGAGAATATACCATGAAGTACAGAAGTAAAACATTTAAACACACACACACACACACACACACACATGTAGAGTGATTTGGATCTATTTCAGCAGCCATTCTGCATTGCCATGTTGAGTTCTATAAAGTTCCAGTGAGAAATTTAAGTTCAAAAGTGGGAAATGAGACTTGTTCTTTTTGCCAATAGCTTATTTTTTAAGTATTTGTGTTGGACACTTTGGTGTGTATGTATATCCTAAGAATCATCAAGTTTTTTTGTCTAATCAAGTACACATCTGTGAATTTTTCTATTCTATTTGAGATATCGCAATGTTATTTTTTAAAGAGAATGTTAGTATTGATGAAAATGATTCTGCGACTTCATTATGGAAATTCGTAAACATTTTTCTGGAGCCGGAACTTTTTTTTTTTAATGACATTAGCCTAAGCTCTCTGAAGAAGAGAGTAATCTACAGAGTTTGGTTTTGGATAAGGATTTGATTTTTAAAAGAGCTCAGTTTCAAAGCAGGAGAAAGATGAACATTGCAATCTTTAAATCAGTATTAGCAGAGTCATTGATACACTAGCCTGGTGACCTCAGGAATAAAAAGTCACCATTCATTGACCTCTAGCATCCCCAGCTTTCTACTACAGATATGGCAATGATTATCATTTATTAAATGATATCCCAACATCTTGAAGCACTGATTATATCTCACTAAATACCAATCCTATTATTGGAAAGTATCACAGGTCTTGGGAAAACAGAATTTTGGAATGAACCCTTATCATAGCAAAATAGTAAGAATTAAGGGATTAAAGGAAATTAAAAAGCATAGAATAAAATGTTTTCTTTATCAAATTTTTAAACACACCCCAATCTTTTAATAATTCATGTTCTAAGTTTGTAAGTTAATTAAAATTCAAAAGTATTTTCTTGGTATACACACACACAGAACCAATGGAAGACAATGTAAACAATGTGAATAAAAGCTATATGGGAATTCCTTGGACTATTCCTGTAACTACTCCATAAGTTTGACATTTTACCCAAATAAAAAGTTATCAGAAATGTATTTTCATGGAGAAATTAAATCATCTGTGATAGATACCAAGCCCAGCCTACAAAAGCACATTAATTACAAAAGATTACCTTGTGGATTATAAGTAAGATGAACATACATTTCCATGATAGAGTGTGTTCAAAATTCACAGTGTGGATGGCAAGAACATTAAGGAGTCCCTTTTGTCTCTCTTTCTTATCCATTTTGGAGGGTAGTGGTTATGGAGACATTTTCAGATCCAGACCACTGATGGAAACCAGAGACCCAAGAAAGTAAGTTTTCAAGGAAAGTAAGGGATCAAACTAGCACCTCTGAGGTTAGGAGTGGAACTAAGGATGAAGGAAAAAATGGACAGAGAGGGCCTATGACGGGGTTGGGGGCTAACGCTTCTGAATATTGTTGCCAGTTCAACTATTCTAAAAAGTAATGTGGGTCCCAAGAGGGCTTCCCAGTCAGCCTGCTTCTCCTAACTCCAGGAATGCTAGGAACTTTTCCTTCAGTTCTGGTTTTACTGTCTCCATATGTGGCTTCTTATTCCTTCTGTATCTCAAAAGATACCTTTTCCTGGGTTTGTACACATAGTTATGAACTGGTGCGGCAGGCATTGGAATTTCATATTACTCTAAAGGCCATTAGTCCTTCAGAACCTTTGGTGGAAAGGAAGGAAAAGTTACTTCAACATTTTTTAACCTTTTCTCCAAATTACTTATCCCTCATATTGCCTGTCATGCCAAGGCCGACCTTTCCAGTATTGTCCTATGGTTAAGTTAAAAGCAGTCATAGGACGGAACAAGATGTTCTCTGGTGGGCCCAGCAAGCTGAAGAGGTGAACGAAGGGGAGTGTTTACTCCACATAGTGTCTGGGGTATAGACATGGCTCCCTGAGACTCCCCAGCTGGGAAAGTGCCAAACTGGAGTTTTACATGCAAAGCCCCAATGAAGTCTAGGGCTATACAATGCTTTAAAGCAATTTTCAAATCCCTGTTAAAGCAAGAGTTAGTAGTCCCAAAAAGAGTAACTTAATGAATTATTGTAGTAGTTTTAAGCATGTGGATTTTACCTGGATAAATCACTATTAAAAAGTGAAAAGAAGAGGTGCCTGGGTGTTCAGTCAGCTAAACATATGACTCTTGATTTCAGCTCAGGTCATCATCTCAAGGTTGTGAGATCCAGCCCCACACTGGGCTCCATGCTGGGCAAGGAGCCTGCTTAAGGCTCTCTCTCTCTCCCTCTCCATCTTCCCCTCTCTTGCTCATGCATTCTTTTTCTCTCTCTCAAAAAAAAAAAAAAAAAAAAAAAAAGTGAAAAGGAATCTCTCATACACATTCATTGGGGTGGCTTGAGAGGTCATTATCTTTCACTGAACAATACAACATAAAACTTTTTTTGCCTGATTGTGCACTTTGGTGGTATTTCACTCATTAGATGGCTGTACATGGAAAGTTACACGAAGGCAGATTTGAAAGGTGGAAGGATTGGGGGATACGGCCCTGTGGGAGGTGGGAGGGCAGTACTGGAAGGAGCTAGGCAAAAGGTGTTGCAATTCCTTTGTTGAAGGACTTACCATCTTCTGCAATGCAAGAACTGAATGCTACAGAAACCCTAGATAAGTTCAATCCTCTTGTCTAAATACAAGCTAAAAGCAGGGACAGCTTGCTTTATTGAGCAGAGAACACCAAAATGTAATTTTTAATCAAAGTTTACAGTGTTAAAAATGTACATTTGCGGTTAGGATTCTTCCGAAAGCCTGGGAAATCTTTGCATCCTCTAGTGAGAAGGGGAAGCATCACTCCTGTCCCGAAAAGCATAAGCTTATGGAAGTAATTAGTCCTTGGGAGTCTTTGTTGCACTCAGCCTTCTGCTCTTAGCCACCACTGCTTCCAGGTTTTACATAAAGTGCAAACTTCCTTTTAAGTGCTTCTTTTATTGTGTTGTTGATATGCACTCATTTGGTATTGTTACTTTAAGGCACCTCAAACATTTTACATTTTGTTGCCATCTATACATTTCCTGTGAAGCGGCTTTGCTCTGAACCTGTCACACCTACATCTGTTTTGACTAACTCACACAATCTACACAGTTTTTCATTCAAAGCTCTTCCCCTACCTACCCCCATTTCTTCTATTCAATGCCTGAAAAAAACAAAACAAAACAAAAACAAAAAACAAACAAAAAAGCATAGGTTTTATAAATGCATAGATTCTGATTTAAAAAGAATAAAAACAAACTAAGCAAAAGGAGAAAAAAGGTGATATTTTAAAAGCCATGCTTCTTTTATCATCAGTACAGATTCTTTTTCATCATAGTGAATTTACATTTCAGGAAAGTGTTAATAATTTAGATTTAAATACCAGGGTAGAAATCAGGACAAAATTTAAATGGCAGATCTAGGACTTTTCAGATATTCTGGTAGAAGATTTTGGATAAAGTTGTGCTGCTTTTCCTTTTTTTTTTTAGTATTTAATGTCAAAATATTACATTGCAAATAAACCTTACAGATTGTGAAGAAATTTGCTTGGCAGAAAAATGACTTTGCATAATGTCTAAACCTTAAAGTATCTGCTAAGATGTTTGTTACATCTGAAATGTTGCCAAATCCATTTGTATTGAAGAAAGAACTCTGAGGTAGTCTCAGAGAAAATTAAAGCAAAGCGAAACAAACATACAGTTATGGGAGTTGGACAAGCCCACATAATACATTGCAGAATAGAAGGGGCAAAACTGAACTGGTCGAGAAAGTTATAGTGATAATGGTCATGGAATTCTGTGCCTTCAGAGAGAGTGATGACCAGTGAATCAGGGATATGCAGCATCTAGGCACGGTTCAGTTACAATAAGCCGACTTTTTCCCCAAACAAATTGTGTCTTGGAAATTTGAAGTGAATAAAAATATATTAGTATTTGAGAATATACTGTTCCTTCACCTCCTCCCACATGTTAATTAAAGATGCCTTGCAAAATCTTATGACAACTTAACATTCACTAATCTAGAGCAGTGTCCTTCAATCTTTGGAGTCCTGTACAATATTAGTAAGATATTTTGGTACATGGACAGTATATTATCAATACATAAGCATAAATGTAAATATTACAAAGATTAATGATTTATAAACATAATATGCTACCCTCAATCTGATATACTATGGTATAGTGGTAAAGCTTATTTTATTTTTTGAATGAGCATGAATATAAATAAAAATTCTAATATTTTCTTCACTTAACCCGAGTGAATCAATCATCTTTATATTTTACTTTGGAAACTGCTGCAATAGGCTAGTGGGTCTTCATTTTCACTGAGTCCTGTATCACTATGAGAACTAGATAAAAGATGATTAATACAGACCATCATCCTTCCAAAAATGTGCATATGACCTTATACCCTAAGACTTACCTGTATTTCCAGAGGGCTCCCTGGATTCTATTCCTAGGCCACTCTTGTTAGGTAGCATAACCTTCAAACTGAGAACTTACTAGAAGAGAGGAAAAAATAGTAAATAATGTTTGAAATGAGAAGTGTACAACCAGGAGAAATCAGTGACTTTTGGTTTAGATGAAACCACTTTTGATTTTTGAGGAATAAAGGGAATTAGTTTATTTGGTACTATTCTGTAGAATAATTCATGGGGCTTCACATATAGGCAACTAACGTTTCTTTTCAGCCAATATTTAACATATCTCTCGACCTATTTTTCTCTAGTTTTTGGTAAATGTGTATGCTAGAGGTATCCCAATTTTTTTTTTCTAATTTAAGTACTTCTTTTCACTTTTCCTCTATGTGAAATAGAATCACTGTTGGACCTTGCATTGAAAACCTTGATACTAACAACACTCCTTTTATTATTACTTTCACAGGTGATATTTTAAATAACACATTTATTTTGAGTTCTGCCTCTGGCAGAGTTGCAAAGTCTATCAAAAAGTGATCCCGTGTCTCAGAAGCTTGTTTGTGCTGCCACATAAATATTGTAACAAAAGTGTTAAATAAAAACCTTTTTAAAATTTAAAACTAGTGCTGTCTAAAAAGAAAAATGAACTGTTGAATCAAGTGAAAGCAATGCTGTTTCAAGCAGCACAAACACATTTGTTCTCATGTAGGTCTTGCTGCTACAGATAGAGGGAACCTCCAACACAAGAGTGTGGAAAAACAGGACTGACAGCTATTATCCCTTTTCAAAAAGTTACAGTTAATGATGGTACTAATGTAACCAAGATACGTTTCATTAGGTATGTAATGCTTTTATTTTCAACAGAACTCACATCCAAGTTTTTCAAGTCACCCATAATATCAAATTATTTTTTAAACCTAAACTTAAGAATAAAACTGTGCTCTGACTACCCAAGTGTAATGGTTAGTAGCATAAGCTTTGGGGACAATTTGTTTTAGGTACAATCTGCTAAAAAAAAAAACAAAAACAAAAACAAACAAACAAAACCAAAAAAATGCTTTCCATCACTGCCTTTGTATTTTGTAGAGAAACAGGAGTACAGACTGCCTTTGTTCTACACTATCTTTTCAGGATGCTTGTATAAGAAATCATCTTAGAAAATAGAGATGATGTTTTCCCTTGAGCAAAAAGACAGGCATATTTAGTGGCCATTATAAAAATTTCTGTTCCTAAGCTCAGGGCTTCTTTTTTATAATGCAACTCGCTGTGTGTACAGGGGTTCTCTCCCCTTTGTCCTGTGGAAATTGGGACCCAGGGAACCAGTGCAAGATAAAGCTGATGTTCTCTGTCTGCTATCATAGTTGTGAGAAATGAAGTCTTTAATCTCTGACCCAGGAATCTTGTGTCTTCTGGCTGCATCCGCATAACTGTGGCATTTTAACTTGTTAATTTGCAAATGGTGTAAAATCTCACTCCTCATAGTTATCAACAGTTTTGGCAAAGAGGATGGAATGTTGACAGAGACATGGCTTCCTGGAAGAGAGGGTATGAGGGTCTTGTGGGCTGATTTAACAAGGTTTGAGGGACGAGTCTGTAGGAATCAGGGGCAAGGATGGTGACCAAATTGTATGTTCGGCAGGGTGATAAATGGTCCTCCATTTTGTTGTCTGCTAGTGAGGAAGAATTAGAGAGGAATTTGCATGTCAAGTATCAGAAAGAAGGTTCAAAGCCAGTTGCCTGAGCAGCAGCTTGATTGTTGCTTACACTCCCCTGGGGGAGAAGACTTCCTCTCTAGTCAGGCTGCCAGCCCCAAGTCTACCTCAATATCATAAATGGTAGAAAGAACAATCCCAGGTTAAAAGAAGTTTCCTACCCTTTTCAGACAATAGTTACTGAAATATACATTTACACTCAAAGCAAAGGAAGGAAATCTGCATAAACCAGGTGAATTATTAAAATTTCAGATTGTTCACTTGGGAGAGGAGCATGCTGGATGCACAATGCTCGTGAAGGAAGGATGGCAGTAGAGGGAAGTCTTAAGGCTTAACCCTTCCTGCAATCTTTCATGCTAACCTTAGATCTCTTCAGAGATGACAGTTAAAGTTCTTGATGTTCTTTTCAATAGTCCTGGCTGCCATAGGGGAGCTTGGTTCTTTTGGGGAGATTTCCCTGAAACAGACAAACTCCCATGGGAAACCACAGTAAAGCATTGTTATGGGTTGGACTGTATTACCCCAAACTCATGTGTTGAAGTTCTAGTCCCACTACATCAGAATGTGACCTTATTTGGGAATGAGGTTGGAACAGATATAACTAGTTAAGATGAGGTCATACTAGAGCAGTTAGGCCCCTAACCCAATTTGACTGATAACCTTATAAAGAGGGGAAATTTAGACACAGACAACACAGGGAAAATGCCATATGAAGATTAAGGCAGAGATCAAGGTGATGACTCTACAAGTCCAAGGAAATGAATTATTGCCAAGAAAAACTAGAAGCTAGGTGAGAGGCATAGGACAGATTCTTTCCCACAGCCTCACAAGGAACCAACTCTTCTGACACCTTGATCTTGGACTTCTTGTCTTCTGTACTGGGAGACAATAAATTTGTAATGTTTAAGCCACCCAGATACTTGTTTCAGCAATCCTAGCAGCTAATACAGGCATTGGCCTATATTTGGACTTTTAATGCTCTGAATTGGATTTACAATGCTGCTCAAAGTGACTCACTGGAGAACGAGAGACTGAAATAGATCAATTATTGAAGGCAGACCTGCAGCCTTGGAAAACTCCCCTAGACCTTACATTTAAATTGGGCAAGAATTTAAAGATATTTTCTTAGTAATGAGGCAACAATTGCCCCGGACTAAGGTGATCTCCTTAAGAAGTTGCTGTTGTCTAAGTCAATCCCTTGGCAGCTAAAGCGAGCAAACCCCAAGCCCCCAGTTGGAATACAATGTTGCTGTGGCTGCTGAATCAAGGGATGTCCACCTGCTAGAGTGTTGTGCAGAGTCAAAGACTTTGGAAGTTCATTTTTTCAATCCATGAGCTACCACCAGGTGCTCCAAACTGATAGTAGATGTTCCTTGCTTAGTGGATTAGAGCCACTCTTGGCCTCTATACCCCTTGACCTATCCTTTCTTCTCTACTCTGACCTCAATTGCGTTAAGGAGAAAGACTATTATGGGTGGGCCAAGGAAAATCAAAGGTAATAAGCTCTTGCCTAAATATCTGGAGCTGGGAGGCCTTTGGGGAAGAGTAAGGAAGGAAATCAAATTGTATACCTCTGTTGTATACACATCATCATCCTAGCTGTCCTTGGTGGGATGGGGCAGTGAATTAAATTAATGGGATTTAGGCAGGAATCATAGTGGAGAAGGGAGGCAGACATACCTTGTGTTTGGGGCCTTTTAGATTAATTCAGTGCATTGTTGTCACATCAATATCTGAATGTATATTAAGATTTGATGTGTTATATGCTTGTGCTTCCTTTTTCCCTAAATGCCAGAAGGAATTCTGGAAGGAAGGAAGGAAGGAAGGAAGGAAGGAAGGAAGGGCAGCATGCTATTAGACTCTTGTCAAAACTGAATGCCTTACTTATAAGGGTCTTGTGACTGTCCAGTCTGATATTCCCATTTCAGGGTGGGTTGACTCGGCCTCAATAATTAACAAGGTGGGAATGGTCCACAAGCTTCACTAGGTAAATAGAAACAGGATATTCAAGCAGGCAGCAAGGCTGACATGAGCAGCATCTCCACTTTATAAGAAAAAGTGACAGCTGTCACTGTGGGGTAAACTTTATATCCTACTCTGCTGCTTAAAGGAAAGCTACTGGCTCAGTGGAGGCATTGGGTGACAGAGGTTTCCCACCTGTCTGGGCCTGGTTCACTGATGGTTTAGCTAAGCTAAAACCCAGTGGTGCCCTGTTATATTTTTACTTATTCTTGGGCTGTTGCTAATGTCCTGGCTCTTCGGACGGCTACATATTAGCAGACTAAAGACACCCCTCTCTGGGGCCATGAACAGTCAAAACAAATGACAATTGCTGAATCATTCATGTAAATGCCTGCGATGAGGATCTGTTCTCTAACGATACGGGATGGAATGCAGGGACTGAATGAAACTGCACCATTCAGATTTCCACCATCACTACTCTGGATCCATCACTGTAGCTAACATAGCAACACATTTGTCATCATAGGTCAGGCATAACAATGTGTTTCAGACCTTTGACCCTTTCTTGAAGCATTGTAGTCCTTGCACATAAGCTCTATATTGTTTTAGGCTTCTTGGAATATTTACAGTCTAACAATGCTGTAGTTTTTAGTGCAAAAGCCACTCACCAATGTGCTGAAACTCAAATTTTCTTAAAAAAATTTTTTTTAAATGTTTATTTATTTTTGAGAGAGACAGAGACAGAATGCAAGTGGGCTGGGGCAGAGAGAGAGGGAGGCACAGAATCTGAAGCAGGCTCCAGGCTTCAAGCTGTCAGCACAGAGCCTGACGCAGGGCTTGAACTCACAAGCTGCGAGATCATGTCCTGAGCTGAAGTCGGATGCTCAACCAACTGAGCCACCCAGGTGCCCCTGATACTCAAATTTTTACCTCCATGCTTCCTACCGTCCTCAAATATTTGTATCATTGACTACTAGAATGAGCTTCTCAAAAATTGACTACAATTTTTTTGACAGTATACCCATCACCTTCCTTAATAAGAAAGTTTGATTACTGAATGCAGTTGTCTGAAGAAAGGAATCATCTCTTCTAGGCTGCTTCTTGGATAATGAACAGAATGAAAGGGATAAAGAGCTGTTAAGTAGACCTAATTTAAAAATTTGGGATTTTGCCCTCACTTTTCCTGGACATGATGCTTCTTTCTGTTCCTAACAGAAAATCCCAGGCCAGCATAGCTCTCCAGCCTCTAGGTTGGCACCCCATATACAATGGGACCTAGAAAATTCAGGCTTAATTTGAGTTTAGCCGCTTGGATTCCCTTGTTGTGTTAACATGGTCCTAAATCATAAGGATGACCTCTTGATTGACTGTCATTTTTATTGAGTCCCCAGATAGGCCAAAGTGGGGAACTCAATCCATTTTTCTAAATTTCATTAAAAAATGCCCTTGTCTTTCACCATCTAACCTTTCTAGATAAATGGTCTGGGTGCAATTAGAGGAAGATTTTAAAAAGATGAAGTCATAACTACTAAAATAAGACCCAGATTCATGGTGGTGAAGCAGGAGCAATAACCCTGGCACCCGGGGAGCAAACACTTTGAACCCCAGGAGATGTGGCAGAGGGAAGAATATTGACGATCTTTATCATTCGGAGCCACTCCTGGATCCTTTCTCATAAAAGAAAATGCTCTAATATGGCTCTAAACTGTTTTAAATGCCTTAACTTTTGCTGATTACTGGCTTGCCATTTCCTGTGAAACAACTCTGAACATGAATTAATTACCCCTCCCTTAACTTTACTGAATCTATCAGACAGGAGATGGCTGTAGCACATGTGCATCCTACACAAACTACCTGTGTTCTCCACCCCATTCCTGTGACTGTTGCTCAGTCATTTCATGGACCCAATGAATACCATTGGCTGGTGGCATGGATCTACAGCACAGCTTGGGCCATCTGCCCCCAGTGCCTCCACGAACAAAGACTAGACTCATGTATTGAAACAGAACTGGGCACCCCAATGTCTACTAGCTTGCTGGGAAGCAGCAGACGAGGCATTATCAACCTGTGCCCCCTGAATAAAGCAGGATCCACTTGAGAGATCCCAGGAATGGTAAACAACGCCATTTCCTTTCTGGGGACACCACATGCGACCTGGGACCGTATTCCCTGTGTGGATGCACAGCATTAATTTTCCTTCATTCTGAAAACAAGTGACTTGTACTGTAGGGGTATGGAGGAATAAGGAAGGAATAGGAGACCTTCAAATGTTTAATGCAACACCCAGAGTAAACAACTGCACACAGCTACAGAGATCTCTCCAGAGTGGGGCCATCCTTGATTACTCAGGGAAGCTTCCTGGAGGAATAACTGACTGGTTATTTATGCATACACTGCAAGCAGTTGTTCCTGTGATGGGAGTCATACAGTTAGAATGGTGCAATTAAAATTTCCCCACCTTTAGCTGAAGTCAAAGACACTACCTAGGCCCTCCAAGGCATTACATTCAGCCTCAACTGACTGGTCTGGGTGATTGTGAATGATGATAAAATTGCCCTAGACTTTCCCCTTGCAGGTCAAAGTGGAGTCTATGCAATCTCTAACATAACCGAGTGGAGAGGTCACTACAAAAACTTGACAAGAAAGCCACCTGGCCTTCTAAATTAGATCTGGTGGTTTTGGGGGCTTGTTCAGCTGTCTGGGACTCTGGGGCAAGGTTGAGGTCAGTACTTCATCATGGGCTCATTCTGTTGCCCAAGTGCTGTTGACACTAGCTATAATTAACTGTTGTATGAGCCAAATTGAACGGATTTGGACTCAGCTCTTTCAATTAGATTAATCAGAGTGCTATACTTGTAAAATTCACCAGAATCCAGGATGGTGTAGAAACAAAGGATGAATATGGTTGGGAGATCATTTTCCATGGACCCCTCATATTTGTGTGGGTCTTATGACCAGAGGCTCTGACTGTCTTTTTCCACACTATCTTTTTCAAGGATGTTTGTATAGCAAGCTACTTTGGAAGATACAGATAGTATCTCCCTCTGGAGCAAAGGGAGGCAGCCTTACAGTTCAGGATAAAACACTTAGGTTCCCTAAGGTCAAGGCTCCTATCTTTTAACCCACTGCATACACAGGTGTCTCCTGGCCCACTTTGCATCACCCTGTGGGAATTGGGACTCAGGAAACTGGCTACCGCTATTGCTGTGAATAATACAGTCCTTAGTCACTCTCCTGAATCTGGAGTTTTCTGCCAGCATCGTTGGAACTGCCTCAGGCTGACTTGTTAGCTTGCAAATAGGCAAAGGTAGGACAGAATGCCAAAATTCAAAAATTAGATTATTTTGCATAAAAATCTAGTTATAGATCTCGCTAAGGAATATCAGTGTATTTGGCATTATTGGCCCACAATCTATCCTATCGATGAAAGCCTGTCCCTGAGTAGCAGAGGCCTCACTGGGGCTGGAAAAATACTCACTAGTTCACTGCATTCCCCAACACTCTCTTTTATCTTAAATGTATTCAAACTGCCTCATCACTTTATATTACCTTCCCAAACCCAGTGGGCTTTAGAGACTGTGGCTCTTGCATATTTCACCAGGATAGCAAACCTGCTTTATGAAAATTATGAGAAGATGGTATGTTCACTGTGTCAAAAGAGTCTTTCCTTTATAACTCTTAGCTCATTTTAGGATTTCATTAAGTATCTACCCTTGGTACATCTAAATGCGATTTGATTTACGGTCTTAAGAACTGCATGTAGTTGTCAGGAATACAGCTTCTATAAAGTGAGATTTACTTTAATACTGTTCTCTCATCGTTCTGCTACGAGAGAGCTGTATTTATTTTGTAGATGGCACAGGGTGGTAGGTTTGTGTTTTGGAGCTGGCCCAATAGTACAGACATTCACAGCTTCGGGTCCCTAGAGGATTGTTGTGTCAATACCTTGAATATTATGACTCATGCCAAACCTTCTGGCTGATGATTTTGAGACCAGATAAAGTCGCAGATTACACCTTTGCTTCCTGTTTACGGAAAAGTAATCCTCTTAACTGGAACCAAGTTATTTTTTTAATTTTTTTTCTTTTTTTGTTTTTAGTGTTTATTTATTTTTTAGAGAAAGAGACAGCATGAGCGGTGGAGGTGCAGAGAGAGAGGGACACACACAATCTTAAGCAGGCTCCAAGCTGTCAGCACAGAGCCCAACATGGGGCTCAAACTCACAAACTGTGAGATTACGACCTGAGCCGAGGTCGGACACTTAATGGTCTGAGCCACCCAGGTGTCCTTTAACTGGAATCAAATTTGTAACACAAGGACAAGGCACAGTCCCACACTCATTTGGATGGACAGAATATAGGGGAAACAATTTCCTCAAGTTCCTGTCCCGGGAAAGCTGTATATGGTACCCTATTACCAGGGTGAGTAATCCACTCTGCAAGGCCCTCAGCTAGTCCTGTGTTATTTAAGGTAGGCTAACCCTCAAATAAATAAAACCCTGAATGTTTGTAGCCCACATGAGCTATTTATCTCTCACCAAACTAGGGATGGGGAAGAGTGGTGCTTCACCATTCATTCCGGGCCTGGACAGACAAAACTTTCTCATCTTCAGCAACATCCTGAGCATGGATACCCATTGGGCAGATGGGGAAAGAAAATGGGAATGTTTATGTGGCAGGTTGTACCCATGTCCCTTTGGTTCACATTTTGTTAGCTTAAACGAAGTGACATGGCCAGCTTCACTGCAAGGAAGGGGAAGTAATTGATCACTTGGCTGATCAGTGCAGTTCCTGGCACAAAGATTTATGGAAGACGTACCTGGGATCAGGCAGTGCTTTGTACTTTGTGCCACAAATCATTTGGCAGTTCTACATACTCAGGAGACTGGACGCTTTTGGCCAGATCAGGGCCATCTTCAAGTCTGGAAGCCATGTAGCACTGAGAGTAGGTGACAATGAAGGAAGAATCTTACTGTGGCAATGCATCTAAGCCTCTGTGGGGATAGCATGATGTGCCCTTTTCCCTCTCCCAGATCAGGATAACCATTGATGGTGCTGTTTGGATTTTGCCCATCATTTGCTGAGCCTACTGGACCAGAGCCCAGAACCCTTTGTCTCCAGGGAAAGATGAAACACATGTGAGTTAAGAGCAAAAATCGCACTCCCTATTATAAACCTTGGTGGTTCCCAGGTGAGGGAACAGGGCACCCCTAAAAAGAAATAATGAGTCTTGTTATAACCTAACAAAGGCAAGGAAATGTCTCTTACTTATAGATTGTTTATGTGGATGGTGGGTGCCACCACTCTTTGGCTATAGTATGAGCTATGAAGTTACTCTGGAAGCATTCATTAGCCAGATGCTCTGACCAATCAGTTCTTACATGCTGGTTCTCTCCCCACCAGCACACTGAGGGCAGTTTTTTTCAGGACACGTTTTACACTAAGCATAGGAGCCTTACAAAGCAATCGTTAATTGGAGCCAATCACTGCCAGAGCTGGAAAGAGTCTGTATAGAATTTTCTTGTAGCTGATCCAACCTGTCTAAAAATGTATTATCGTTTTTTTTACAGGGTGTTCCCTGCACATTGGATGTCATTCATTTTTCAACCTTGACAAGGAATAAGAGGAGACCAAGAGTACCACGCATTAGACTTCATCTGAGAACCAGACAGTGGAACCCTAAATGTGGGCCACTTGCTTTAGAATCATTGGAGGTGGGTGCCTGGGTAGCTCAGTCAGTTAAGCATCCAACTCTTGATTTTGGCTCAGGTTATGATCTCACCGTCCTTTGGAGCCCCACGTTGGGCTCTGGGCTAGCAACACAAAGCCTGCTAGGGATTCTCTTTCCTTTCCTCTCCTCTCTCTGTCTCTCCCCTGTTTTCTCTCTCAAAGTAAATAAACATCAAAATAAAAGAATCATTGGAGGAATAGGATGCTTGTTAAACTTGCAGAATCCAGGGAAACAATCACAGACGTAACAGTTAAAATAGCAGGACTGGGGTCCAGTTATCTGTATTTTACACAAACTTCTCATGAGATTTTTATCAGCATTTTCAATCCCAGTAACCTACTATAGCTCTTCTCAAAGTGTTGGAGTAACTGTTAAGGTTTTACCCAACAGGTGGAAAGACCTGCTAACAACTAATATTTCTCTAATTATGTAGATTGCTTGGTAAGCATTTCAACTCACAGTTCCCCTACTTTCTGGACCATGGTGGTATTTACAGAGGTAAGGAACATGCAGCTTCCTTGGATTCCTTCCATCTTGGTTATTCCTAGCTCTCCAAGGCTCAGTATGTTAGGCAGATGATATGTACTGTCCAGTACACTGAGTCTAGAGTAAAAGGGACCTTAAAATGCTAGACCATACACCATCAGATTACATTTGGGACCAAGACTAAATGACAGATATTAAGAATCTGTGCCAAGGAGTAATAGGGAAGTCAGGAACCAGAAGATGAAATAGTAGAACTGAGACCTAAAAAAGCCAATCAATTGGTTTACAGGGGTTTCACTGCATTTTTTTCTCAAATACATTATCAGAATCTTTAGCTAAACCCATGATAAATAGCCTTTTGATTTTTATTCTCACACTCATCACTGAAATGTGACTCATCTTCTGGGGATTTTTTCCCTACCCCCAAGATGATTAGTTTCATATGTTGCTCCCCTTTTCCTTTCCCAGCCTTCTAGTTTCACTGTTGGCATTTTCTCAAACCTTATGCTCAACTCTCAGGATGAACTACCTCCCTCTACATATTCCTGATGTTCAAGTGCGATTTAGAAAAAAGGAAAATTAATTAGTGTTGGGAAACAGACCAAATATTTTGGTAATAGTGGAAGGGAGAGCGCTAAGAAAACAGGCAGGAAAAAAACTTCAGACCCTATAAGGCAGCTACCAGCACAAAGAGCAGAGATATTTTTTAGTTCCCCAGATGAAAAACTATTAAATAAAACTATCTATCTTCTTGTAAAGAGGAAATGTCCCCAAATCTACATGTTTTTGTAATATATACAATACAGATGACTCAAATCAGTATCTCTTGGATCACTCTTCATGCAGGAAATGAATAGAATTACACATAATTTATGTTTTTCCCACTATTTTTCCAGTCTTCCTTGTGATTCTGTGAATTACTCAGTATTCATGTTTCCTTTTGTGTTTAAGTTAGCCATAGCTAATTTATGTTGCTTGCAATGCAAAACTTGTACTGATGGAAAGACTAACAATTTCTGTGACAATAATTCTGGGGAAAGATCATTCTTTCAAAGAAGGCTATGGTTAACCATGGGAAGGGGGTCCACCGGTGGTCCTACATTATATATCAGCTCTATCAGTATGATCCTTTTCTCAGTAAACACAACATAGCCAATGGCAGGACAAGAGATCTATACACATAGTGATAGGATATGCATGGAATAGAGTGGAAGATGTGCTATTATTACCAACATCTCTGAAAGCTCAGTATAGAAATATAACTTATAAGTCTGTCTTGGTCATCTTAGGCTATCATAACAAAATACCATAGACTGGGGTGGCTTAAATATCATACTTCTCACAGTTCTAGAAGCTAGGACGTCTAAGATCAAGGTGTTGACAGATTTGGTTCCTGGTGAGGTCTCTCTTCTTGGCTTGCAGGTGTCTGTTTTCTTGTTGTGTCTTCACATGGCTGACCTCTTCCTCTTCTTATAAGGACACTAATCCCCTCATAAGGACCCCACACTTATGGCCTCATCTAAACCTAATCACCTACCAAGGGCCCTAATCCCATCACATTGGGAATTAAGAAATGCTTCAACATATGGATTTTAGGGCATATAAACATTCAGTCCCTAACAAGGTCTTCAAGAGATCTCAGAATTTGGTTCAGAAAAGATACTGAAAAAACTGTATTAGTATTTTATTGCTGCTTTAACAAATCACCAAAAATTCAGTGCCTTAAAACACAAAGTTATTTCCTTACAGTTCTGAAGGTCAGAAGTCCTAAAATCAAGGTGTCAGCAGCGTTGCATTCCTTCTAGGGGTTCCAGAGAAGAATCCATCTTCTTCCCTATCTAGGGCCACCCGCATTCCTTGGCTCATGGCTCTTGCCTCAAATCACTCCCGCCTCTGTCTCTCTCACCACATCTTCTCTGACTCTGATGCTCTTGTCCCTCTTTTATAAGAACCTTTGTGATTACATTAGACCGACTCAGAAAAATCCAAGAGACTCTCCCCAAATCAATATCCTTAACTTACTCACATGTACAAAGTCCCTTTTGTCGTGTGAGAAAATAGCACAAAGGAGATAGGAGAGTGGGATATGTAAGACTGCTGGCATTTGGTTCTACTGTGGACCAGTTACTGAACTGTCTAAAGCTGTAAGATTTAAGGCAATTGTGGAGATGGAATATGATAATATATGTAAAGGACATATCACAGTGCGTGGTGCACAGTAAATACTCATCATATGCGAATTTACAATCCATTTAAGAAATGTGTTTATAAAAATGTACACAGTTTATTTTAACATGAGTTAAGAAAACACTCATGTTCACCATTCATATCAAAGAATCATATAATAAAGAGAGCAAACACAACGTGCATTAATTGTACTGTATATAAAATGCATTTCTTTGTATTTATTCATCTGATCCCTACCAAAATCCTACATAAGGCATAAAAGTTACTATTTATAATGTCTTTGTTTTAAAGACAAGAAAATTGAGGTTTATGTTAGTTCCTTCCAATTTACATAGCTCATTGCAGATAACTTCTCTTTTGATTTGATTTCTTTTTACTCTATTAGGCATTATAATAAACAAACACCAATTGTTGATTTCTCCAGACACATAAAGGAAAAGAATGATGCCATAAGGAAAGAGCTATGGGTTTGGAATCAATGATCTGCCAAGGGATCAATGAGTAGAGCCATTGCCCTTATCATTGTATGAGTCCCTCACCCTTTTCGCCCTTGGGTCTTCACATCTAAAATGAGCAAAACCATCTCCCTCATAGACAAGGGGATAATGTGCTTGCAAGTACTAGGTGAATGGCAAAGGCTATTTAGAGGCAAGATGTATTTAAAAAAAAAAACCTAAATAGCATTAAAATCATTCTAGTAGAGCAAATGTTGTTTTGCACTCTAATTTTTTCAATAAGGTATTGATGCTTCTCAAGTGAAACATCACTGCCAGCTCTTTGAATCTAATTAAACCAGTTTAGGACTGTTTGCTTATTCATTCTAGTTCAATGTTCTTTGTTATGTGGGGAGCCATCATATAGAGACACCAGAAATCATAGTTAAAGAGCATTCAAAATTCATTCTAAATGATATTTTATTAAATACTTACGTTTTGTAAACATACTTGTGATTACATTCAATGCAGTTGGTTTGCTTTAAATGTCAATTAAATGATTAATATTTTATCACATTTTAACCTTTTATGTTGCTGATAAAGTACTCATTCAGAAAAAAAAGCTTATTCTCTGTGTAAATGGATCAGTAGTCAATTTACTTTCATTTCATTATTTTTACTCATGTTGTGTTTGTTAAAAATGCATAACTTTATTGTATCATTCCATTATGTTTGGACTTTATTTTTAACAAAAAGCTAAAGAACAGCAAATATGAATGTCAAAGGTGGATGCCGCTGTTGGGGAGAAAGAATTTACTATGCCCTCAAGATCCTTCTAGCTGGACTAAGAACTGAACTGACATAAGACAGATTAATAGGAGAAAAATTGAATTTCACACATATGAGGAATCCACATAGACATGAAATCCCAGAGACAGTAAGGCAACATGAGGCTTATGTGAGAAGGAGATGGCAGGAGTCCAAGGATATAAAGATGAGAAAGACCATTAGGAGGAAGTTGAGAGATGTTTGGAAAACAAAGGGTGCCCCTATCATACAAATAAGTATCTTAGATAAAGATGAATCTCTGTTAATAGCTCTCTTCCTAGTAACTGCAGGCAGTTGGGAACAGCTAAAGAGCTTTTTCTGAATCTGTTGGGTTTTGGGTTTGGTTTGTTCTTATACACATATATTTTTTTAAGTTTTATTTATTTTAAGAGAGAGAGAGAGTGTGTGTGTGGGTGCGGAGGAGGGGCAGAAAGAGAGGGAGAGAGTGAGAGAATCCCACTCGGCACTCTGCATTGAGGGCAAAGCCCAATGCGGGCCTCAAACTCACGAGATCATGACCTGAGCTGAAGTCAGACACTTAACCCACAGAACCCTCCAGGCACCCCAGGTTTCATTTGCTCTTTACTCAAAACAATGTTTATGCCAAAGTGGTCCATCTTGGGGCAGCCTGCCTTTGGCCTCTAACAAAGTCAAGAGATTGTCAGATTGTCACTTGTCACTCAGTGCTTCTTATGTGAGTCTTTGGCTTATTTAGTTACTAATTCCATACAATCAGTAACTCGGTGGTATAGTTCTTTAGGGTTTATGGAGAAGCCTTCAAACACGTCTCATTTGATTCTCCTTGTACCTTAGTTTAGGAAAGTGGGCCAGGCAATGTTATCACCATTGTAAAATGGGGAATTTGGAGCTCAGGTTAACCTGCCAAGCAGTAACTGACAAGGCTGGTTGAAATCTTCTAAATTGCCGTGTTCCAGCTTTTCTCGTCATGCGTGCAATGCCAGTGGACCTATGACATATCTGGGATGCAAGGAGTTGACTCATGTTAATGGTTGATTGTAAAAACCGCAGTAACAGCAACAACTTCAAAAAGGGTATTAACTAATAGTTTCTTAGTACTTAAGGGTGCCACTCTTAAGTTTTAAGCAACACATTTGCATTAGCAATTTGCTATTCACAATAAACCTGCGAGGTAGGTCATATTTTTAATATTCTATTTTTCCCATTTTAAAAGTGATGAAACTGCACTTCAAAAAATCAAGTACCTGTCCAATGTTACACCACTACTAAATGGTAGGGGCAAAAGCAGTCCAACTAAAGAATCTATGCAATTAACTATGACACTATATTGTCCTCATAGTTAATAACCCTGTTCTTTGTTGTTGTTTTTTTTTCCAACCAAAAAAAGATAATCAAACAAATATTCAAACAAATGAATTAGTGGCTCATTCTCTCCTGTTTCCTTTGATATCAGTAAACTCAGTATATAACTGAACGTAGGCTAGAAAAGATCAATATTGTAATGTGATATCTAGAGGCTTTTAAGAATTGTGAACTGTTTTGGAATAGACACATGCAGCTCAAGTAATAGACTCCATCTACCACTAAATGAGACTATGGGAAAGTATATTTAGCTCTAATTTCATGGGAATCTTAAAATCTTTCAGGGCTTCTGAGGCCAATAACCTATTACTTTACTAATTACTATTTTTTAGCTAAGGTTTTAATTTTTCATTGTTCCCCTAACAAAGCAAAGTACATAAAAGGTTTCCTGATATGGAAAAATAAAGTTTTACTAAATGGCCTTTAAATTATCTTTCACTGCTCAAAGTAGATAAAGCTTTGACAAAGTCATGGTAGACCTATTCTTATAAAAAAATCTGACAATCTCTCCCAGTCATATATAAGTGCAGACTGTGGCCAGTAAGACTTGTTAGTTTTTTGTTTCTGTTTTTGTTTTTGAGACCAGTTAGTTTTTATTTTAATCAGTTTGGCTGAATTAGAGCTGAATCTTGTTTTCATAAAGTTTTCTCAGAAATAAAACATATTTTTATTTAATTGTATATATTCCAATATAAATATAGGTAATGGGTTGATTTACCCTAATGCTTCTAATTCTTAAGCCATCAATAGTAAGCATTATCCTTCATTCTTTTTTCATTTCTTTCCATTTATTTACAGAGTAAATAATTTTATATATATATAAATATATATATATATATATATAGTGCTTGACTATATGTGTGTGGGTGTTTATGTGTGTGTGATTATTTTTGTTTATTTGTTTATTAATTCTGATGACAAGATAAACATTTGAACAAATCTGATACAGACATGGTAACTTTGTATGTGACTACACTCATAATTGATTTGCAAATTCAAAGGAAATCTGAATGTCACCTCTTTAGGAATCTGAACTATTGAATTTTTTCCATTGATCCAATACTACATCATCTAATGGGTCATTTAGAACCCATTTGGTCATAATGGGTCATTTTGGCTCATAAGCATTCTTCATTCCTGGCTTTGAAGTATTGAAGTGACTGTATTAGCAAAAATTACAGCAACAGGTGTGATTACTGACCACCCATCCAACACTAGGACCAGAAGCTCCATGAAGACACATCAATCGGGCTTTGAACCATGGAGATTAAGAAGCATACAAATACAAATCAAATCATTGTATAAGGAATTATCGAACTTAAAGAACATGCTGTTCCATGAAATGATCCAAAAACAGAAGCTCTGATTCCATGGTAGAAAAAACTGGCAAAACATCAAAACCTTGAAAAACACATGCACAGACCTGAGAACACCTTCCAAAAATGTGTTCCTTTTTGTCACTAACCTAAGGTTTATTATTTTCACATCTCTTGAAAAGCCTTGAAAGCAATAGTTAAAATACCTTTAATATTTAACTTACCTAACTAATTCATTTTTGTTACCTGAAAATGTGAGTCATTTCAGCTGATATTTCTGAAGGCCACATGTTGTCTTTTTATATATTTATTTTTCATGCACTGAACTGATCTACATAGTGTTAACTTTAGGGCTGGCTACGGAATTCCTCAAGATCTTCCTATTCCTACCTAAGGAATTCTTCTCAGCATGGGGTATACAGAGAAGAGGGTGTCAGGGAGCAAGAAATCCTGTCCCTTTAAGGATCCTTCTAGCTGGACCAAGAGTCAAATTGACATGAGACAGATGAACAGGAGATAGTCAAATTTAATAACGTACATGCAGGGAATCCACACAGACATCGGGATTCCAAAGACAATCAGGAAAATGAGGCATATATGTCATCCTGAACTAGAGAAGAGGGTATTAGTCTAGGACTTAAGAGGAAAGGAATGCACTTCACAGGGTGATATAGAGAACAACAAATGTTTCATAATTAGATGTTTGCCCTGCCATGCAGATGGGCCACTCAGATAAAATTTATCTCTATTAACCCTTAGTCTGGAAAAAAAAAAAATCCCCAATTTAGATTTTCCTATGTAGTAAAGGGAAGGGCAAAAATTCCTCATGAGACTACAGGGTCTCAATTGCCTTCAGGTCAAACAGTCTACATGCCAAATGGCTCATCTTGGGGCAGGCTGCCCTTGGCCCCTACAATTCCTTCCTCTGAAATTTCAGGGAAGTTGACCTGGTATATTGTTTCATCTCATTGAACTCGTCCCTTACTCCTGACAACAAGTCAATTCAGTTCAATTCATTTCAGGAGGCAGTGATAACAATTGTGTTCTCAAAGTCAGGCCTATGGTTCAAGTATTCAGGTATTAAATGAGAGGTATTTCTTTAGAAACAAAAGCAAAATAACAGTTACTGATTGGATCAAATTATAAACCAGTTTCTGAGTTCTTAAAGGTAGCCAGTTAAGATTTCTAGATGTCAGGCTGCAAGCATTTTCAGATAGAGTGAGGACAGGCAGGGATAATCTGACAGATTGTCCTCGTTTGTAGTTTAAATGTCTCTGGCCATCTTTTTGAGTGGACCACAGAGTAATACACACAAACATCATCTATACATGAACATTGTGGCAATTTCTCTGACGTTTACATCAAGTTGTTTATAGTCAGTTTTCAGGGCTTTAGGAAAAAGAATAATTTTAGCTCTTAAATGATTCCAAGTTGAAAAGATGGGGAAAAAAATCAAATGTTGGTTTAGAGGTTGTAGCCAGGCATTGGAGGATGCTAGAATAAATAGGGATTTATTCCAGTTTATAACGAATAGTATTAAAATCTAATATCTACAAAAGTGTGCTATTGAAACAAATTTTCTGTCTGTAATCACTCTCATTTCTACCAAAGATAGCCAAATTAACAATAATTTGCAAAACAAGTCTAGTTTCAAAAAACAAAAACAGAACAAAACTTGGCCCAATTATTTGCATAAGCGCTGTGAGAGTAGTGATGTACCATATAGACTCTTTAAAACCTATTTCACTGGAACTTTTCATTAGGAATATCTAGACTGAACTTTGAACAGCCTCTCAAGGACAGAAGCCAAGCCAAATACTTGCCATCAGACAATGCCTGCAATATGTATACATTTGGGTGAATTCCTTTTTTCCGTGGGCCTCAAAATATTCTGTTTCCTGCACCTGCCAGGAAGTGACCTTCTTTACTCAACTGGCAAGGCTTTGGGAAGTCTGTAAATAAATTACCAGGCTGATATTTCCAAGGGGCTTAATTCCTTAAAGCTGGTCATAGCTGAGTCTACCCTAATTCCTTAAAGCTGGTCATATCTGAGTGTATGCATGTCTCTCTTTGACATTCCAGTCAAAGTTTTGGTAACATAACCTACGTTTTCAGTTGTGTCCTGTCATAAGAAATACGAGTTCTTATTGAACTTATGCAAATAAATATACTGCCATAAAAATATAAGAGTACTAACTGAGAGTTTCTGAGTTCTGGAGGGTTCAGGTAGGGAGAAAACAAATGTTTCAATTTGTTCACAAAAGTATATTTTATCAAATTACTATCAGTTTGCTTAGAAGTTTTCTTAAATTAAGAAAAACAAAACACTTTAAAAAGTCAGCAACGTTACAAACAAAAAGTTATACAATTTATAGCTCCTTAGTTTATACAAGTCTCATGATATTAATTCTTGTTCTACTTGAATTCAGTTTTTCTGGTAGAACCAGAAATTTTTACCTAGTCAGTTTTATGATCTTAAAGCTATCAGAAACCTGTACTCAGAGTTCTTTCCATGAGTCTCGCTAAAGATGAAACACATCTGCAGGAAACTTTTATAAGAGCATCTGAGTAAAAGTATCACTGTCTGTAAATAATAAAAGACTTAAAACGTGGCCGTGATTAAAGAGCTGATTCAAGTTCATTACAATGCAATTGACAAGAAAATATGTCTAGTTTGTGACACACACTTCAAGATAATAACACCAGCTTTCTGGGTTATTATCACCAGCTTTCTGGGAACTTTATACAATTTTTAGAACACTTATTTTAATAACATATCTCTATGAATATAATCTAAGAAACTTTAATATCACTTATCTGACAATGCTTCCCCTGTAACTTAACATACAAAATAAGCTTAATTAGTTTAATTTCTCACAATATTATTGTTTTGAAATGTTTCAGGGCCCACTGGAAATTTCAGTTAGACTGTGGTCAAAACTTTTCATTTTAGAATTTCATTTGGGGAAATATGTCAAAAAATATGAAAAGGTTTGAATATTTGATTAAACATGAACAGAAATCATTATGGAATAATAGTGAAATATCCATTTAATGAAGTGACAATAAAAGATATCAAAGGCAAATAAAGAAGGTTACATAGTTGTGAGCAAAATTTAGCTCTTTTAGTATTAATATTACACTGTTTACATAAGTAATCAAGGACTATAGTAATAAATTATCTGTAATAAACATAGCAAATTATTTTGGCAAAACAGAATCCTTTTTTTTTTTTTTTTTTTTTGGCAGATAACTTAAAAGGTAAAGAAACACTTTGTTTCTATTTTCGTATTAAAAGCAGACTGGGGTGCCTAGGTGGCTCAGTCGGTTAAATGTCTGACTCTGGATTTCAGCTCAGATCCTGATCTCAAGCTTGGTGAGATCCAGCCCTGCGTTGGGCTCTGTGCTGACAGCTTGAAGCCTGCTTGGGATTGTTTCTCTCCCACTGTTTCTGCCCTTCCCCCTCTCACTTACACGTGTGTGTGCAAGCTCTCCCTCTAAATAAATAAATGAACTTAAAAAAAAAAAAAAAGAGCAGACCCATATTTGAGAAATATTTGTCCTTTTAACAAAGAGAAAACAAATATTTTACACTAGTGTACTTTTGATGTTAAAAGTCATTTGTTTACTTAAATTTATCTTTTTTTTTAATATTTTTTTTTTAAATTTTTTTTAACGTTTATTTATTTTTGAGACAGACAGAGACAGAGCATGAACAGGGGAGGGTCAGAGAGAAGGAGACACAGAATCTGAAACAGGCTCCAGGCTCTGAGCTGTCAGCACAGAGCCCGACGTGGGGCTCGAACTCACGGACCGTGAGATCATGACCTGAGCCGAAGTCGGCCGCTTAACCGACTGAGCCACCCAGGCGCCCCTACTTAAATTTATCTTAATCTTAGCAAGCGTCAACCACACATGTAACTCCTCTCTAAAGATTCCTCCTCCACAAATCTGCAACCTTTTTACATTTAGACTTTGTCCTAAGTCTTCCTAAGTCTTTGTCTCACTTTAGGACAAAACTGCTTTCTTTTCCCCCCAAAAACTTTACTCTCATTCTTCATACTTTTTTTTACTGAAATCACAAATCTTAGTTTCCTTGCATACAAAGTTGTTTCCCTTACGATTTCCAGTAGTCGTCATTACACGGTCAGATTTTTTAATGCTTAGAAACCTTAATTTCTAGCAAAAGCTAAGTAGTAAGCAATTGTGAACTGTTTGCTACACAAGAGTTCTTTATTTTGGCAAATATATGACTGTATTGCATAGCTCTTAGAAACTCTTTCACAGGAATTTTTTTTCAATAAAGCGTATTTGCAAAAAGACACAAATTTACCTTTAGTTTTTCTGTAATAAGACAAAAGCAGATACCTAGGTTTAACACTTAATGTTTCGTTATTTATCTAATTTGGAAATGACCTAGATATTCAATAAATTTAACTTAACTCATTTAACTTAGCAACACTGTAAAGTTTTAGATTACCAAAGATTTGGAGAGCTATTTAAAAGTGTATCCACAAAACTGTTCACTTATTTATATCTCTTTAATTTATTTGTTCTTAACAATTATGTTTATACTACAAACAAAACTTCATGAGGCACTAGACACAGACATTCTAAGCTTTTTTTTTTCTAAAAATAATTTGCAACAGAGATACCATGAACTTATTTGACTTTCAGTAAACCCAAACAGAATAAAAGTTTCATATTTAATGCTGATAATTCTAAAGACATGTATATCTTAATTAAACCAACAACATTAAATTTGCTTTAATACTGAATATTTTCCCAGATCATGTGAACTTGAAAAATTGAGTTAGTTCTTATCTTTCTGAGTTTTAGAATGCCCAATCCTTACAAATGCTTGCCTTCAAACCAATTAAATAGAGTCCTTTTTCAGATTAATTTTAGTAACACCATCCAGAGACAGAAAAAATACCACATTTACAACATACATGGAGATACACTTTAAAAAATACACAGATAAGACTGTTTTTACTAATATCTGTGAAGAGGAAATTATAGGCTCAATTTTCAGTTACAGGCTCAGTTTTCAAATACCTTCCTCTGTTTTCTTTTTTTCTGATGAAAAATTTCTTCCTTAAAGTTTGTATTTCAAAGAATGGCTCTTAGGTCCTAAAGAATGTAGGGGTAGAAAATTTACATCACAAAGGCACACAGAGATTACCCAAGATTTTTCGAAGGTGGGTATTTGGAACACATCTGCCCATTATCAGAGGTGTTAGAACTTAGTTTTTATTTTTCATGTTTTAGTGTTTATTTTGAGAGAAAGCACGTAAACAGGTAAGGGACAGAGACAGAGAATGTCATGCAGGCTCCACACTGTTAGCACAGAGTCCAATGCAGGGCGGGATCTCACAGACCATGAAATCATGACCTGAGCAGAAACCAAGAGTCAAGACACTTAACCAACTGAGCCACCCAGGCGCCCTTGGAGTTTGTATTTTTAAAAAGGTCTCTTTCCCCTTCTGTTTTTTCTTTCTTCAGTCTCAGGCAACTGTGGGTTGTGTTTATATTTCAAAAAAAAAAAAAAATAGATTTATAATTTGAAGGGATAGAGAAAGAATGTAAAAAAAAAACACCTATTTTTTCCTAATGTCTCAGGGTAATTGCTATTTAAAACTTACCTTTTTTTTTTTAAGTACAGAACAATTTAGTTCCAATATCCTGATCTTTTATAATATCTACAAACATTTTGATAGGAATAGGTGAGGTTTAGAGATTAGTAAAGATAGGTGGGTTTTGACTTGTTTTTAGAGTTGCATTTCTGGTTTTGCAGAAATTTGTAAGACAAAAACAGTTGACTCTAATTCTCCAAAGAACTGGATTATAGCCTAAACACCAAGGGTCACACTTGTCTTTTTAACTAAATTTGCTTCTTTTTATCAGGGAAAAAAAATTAAATAAAATAGGAACCAAAAGATTTATGCCTTTGTAAAGTCTATGTAATGCATTTTAACATCAGCCTTTCTTCCCGCCCTCTCCCCAACCCCACCCCGGGTGCACCGTTCAATCTTGGGTTCTTTCAGCCCCTGAATATTGGCCTTCCACTGATCATTTGTAGGAGGACTTATGAAAAAATGTTGTCTTGTTTCCTCTGTGAAGGGAAGGTTGTGAATATAGTCAAATAATCTTTCTAGTTACTTTTTTTTTTTTTTTAACATTTATTTATTTTTGAGACAGAGAGAGACAGAGCATGAATGGGGGAGGGGCAGAGAGAGAGGGAGGCACAGAATCCGAAGCAGGCTCCAGGCTCTGAGCCATCAGCCCAGAGCCCGACTCGGGGGCTCTGAACTACAGACCTCGAGATCGTGACCTGAGCTGAAGTCGGACGCTTAACCAACTGAGCCACCCAGGCGCCCCTCTAGTTACTTTCTAAATTTGGTAGGATCTTTTCAAAGTAGGGGTAAAAGGTCTTTATAATTTAAAAGATGTGCTGTTGTCCAGAGGACACAAATTCTTTTGCAGTGGGTGTCTAGGATATACCTGTAAAGGATATTGCATGGTAATAATGTCTGAAGCTGGCAGAGCCTGATTTCAAGAGCCCTGGAAGGTAGGAGTAAAGCAAGCCCTATTGTCAGTCTGGGTGCTTTTGTTAAATTCATTTCTGGCTTTCAGCATCTACATGAGCAGCCTTTACACTTTGTACCTAGAGATTAGGCCTGAGTGATCTCTGTAAATCTTGTAGGGAAATGAGGCTGGACTTTAAGAAGGGGATTTTATATTGGGTGTGGATATTTATTTTTGTCTTAAGTCTAGTTTCTGTTCTTTTATCCTGCCGAGGGAGTCCCTGAGGCCAGCCACTATACCACTAAGTCAATGGAGTGTTCTCTATTATATTTATATATAATATAAATATAAATTATAAATAATATTTATATATAATATAAATATAAATTATAAATAATATTTATATGCAAATATAAATTTAGAAGGAGAGAAAAACGACTCTTACCACTCTTGCTTCATTGGACTCCACAGATAGATTCCAAGGGACTGACATGGTTAAGACTGCCAACTGCATGTATGTGTGTGTGTGTGTGTGTGTGTGTGTGTGTATATATATATATGTATGTGTATATATATTAAGATTCCAAGGGACTGCCAACTGCATGTATGTGTGTGTGTGTGTGTGTGTGTGTGTGTATATATATATATATATATATACATATATATGTATGTATATGTATATATATATATCTCACAGCCAATTTTTAAAAATGTTTATTTATTTATTTTGCAAGAAAAAGAGTATGAATGGGGGAGAGGCAGAGAGAGAGAGGGAGAGAGAGAATCCCAAGCATACTCCATGCTCAGCACAGAGCCCCACGACCGTGAGATAATGACCTGAACTGAAATCAAGAGTCAGAGGCTTAACCAACTGAGCCACCTGCACACCCCCAGTCAATTTAAAGGATCCATTAGGCGGCCATTAATGAGCAAGATCTATTACTACCCACTGAAACCAGTATGTTTTTCAATTGTTTAATGAAAGACACAAGAGGTGTCTAGAGAGGGTATAAATGATGCAACCCCCATGATCCAAAAGTTTACTCCTGAAATTAGTCTAAAACCTCAAAGGGCTTCCTTGCACAGGCAGTAAGAATGGTGTATGTCTGGTTTCCCATAAAAACATGAGATACCTCCAGTCACAGGCCCACTAATCTGTGACACCAGGCTGTTGTTACTGAAATGGAAATTTCCAGCAGTAGCAAACAGTGAAGATTGAGACAACAAAGGTTCCTGTAGGCTCGTACCTCTCATGACAAACTCCCCTAAGAGCTGACACAGCAGAACTGAGACAGCTGGAATTCTAGTCTATTTGGCCATCGAAATGCACCCTGGTAAGTGCACCGTCTGAAAGGTGGAGACCAAAGAGACTGTTCTCATTGGCCACAAAACCAAGCTCTTAGGACATAGAACAAGGTGAAAGGAAAAATCATATCTGGAATATGTACATTAACAGCTTTATCTAAGCTTTGGGTCTTCTCTTGGAGCCACACTAATACCTAGGAGAAATGTGCCATGGGATTGGGGATCTTGTGCCATTTTATAGTGTACCTGATTGCACAGAAGTTTTCTCGAAGTTGGTGGGTAGCTTAGTGTCAATCTAACCCATTCTGTGACCAAGGTATCCTATCATGGGAGTCTCTGAGTTCAGTGGCAAGCGCTCTACCAGGTTTTAAATGCTTGCCTCCTGTCCACCGGTTTTGCAGCTTTGGCTTCCAAGGTGTCCATCAGCAATAGCCTTTCCCTCATGTGTACATTCAAAGTCTGTTTGACAAACGACATGAAAGACACAGACAAAAGAAAACAAAGATCATCTCTGGGAGGAAAGGGATCAGTAACCAAAGAGTTGTTAAGCCCAAGGAACAACTTCCACAAATATTTTCTTCTGCTAATCTAAATTTAGAAAAAGAGAAAAACGACTCTTGCCGCTCTTGTTCCATTGGACTTCCCAGATAGATTACAGCAGGCTGACATGGTAAGAAATCCTACCTTGTGCCGGCTGTAAGTCAGATGTCCCAGGATCTCTCAGCTGCAGCTGTGTCCAGAGAAAGCAGTGTCCAGCAAGTTAAAGTGTCCTGCCAACTATGCCAACTGTCCCAGAGCAAGAATTCCTGTCTCCTTCAAGTGTTCTACCTGGAATAACATATTAACAGGAGATAATAAAATTTAATTGTGTACGCACAGGCAATCCACAGACATGGAGATTACAAAGACTGTCAGGCAAAGTGAGGTATATATGTCATCCTGAACTAAGGAGAAGGGGCTACAGGTCTGGGACTTCAGAGGAACGCAGTAAAAAATAAACACAAGCCCCAAATGGTGTCACTTAGACAGAGTTCCCAAACTAGTGCTCAATACATAATCCAAATGCAGTTCAATACCCACAGAAATGTAGTCTTTAACTATTCAGCCAGGAATTTTTCAATCTGTGACATTGATTTTGTCATCCGGATCCTCTCCATCCCCCAAAGAAAGATGAGGTATTCTGCGTGAGACACCTTGCTTTGCCTCCTAGAAACCACCATCACCTGAAACAATCCTATTTTGCTAAAAACCTTCTTGCCTCCATCATTCTTCTATAAAAACCTTCCATTTTGAGCAACTCTTCAGTGAGCCTCTCTACTTGCTAGTTACAGTGCTGACAGATTCATGAATTAGTTAATAAAGCCAGTTAAATCTTCAAATTTACTTGGTTTAATCTTTTTTTTTTAACAGAAGAAATCCTATTCACAGGGCAGTAAGAAGAGCAGATATTTCATACTTAGATGTTTGTCCTGCCATGCAGAGGGGTCATTCAGATGAAATTTAGTTGGTAACCCTTATTTTGAAAAACAAACAAACAAACAAACAAAAAAAACCCCTCAATTTAGATTTTTCTATGTAGTTGAGGGAGTGGTAAAATTTCTCTTTAGCTTGCAGGGTCTCAATTGCCTTTAGCTCACAACAGTCTGCATCCCAGGGGCACTTGGCTGACTCAGTCAGTAGAAGATACGACTTTTTTTTTTTAACTTGTTTTAATGTTTATTTATTTTTGAGAAAGAGAGAGACAGAGAGACAGAGAGACAGAGAGAGAGAGACAGTGTGAGTGGGGGAGGGGTGGAGAAAGAGGGACACACAGGATCCCCAGTAGAACACGTGGCTCTTAATCTCAGGGTTGTGAGTTCGAGCCCCACATTGGGGATAGAGTTTACTTAAGAAAAATAGATAAAATAAAAAATTTTGGGGGCGCCTGGGTGGCTCAGTCGGTTGAGCGGCCGATTTCGGCTCAGGTCATGATCTCACGGTCCGTGAGTTCGAGCCCCGCGTCGGCTCTGTGCTGACAGCTCAGAGCCTGGAGCCTGTTTTGGATTCTGTGTCTCCCTCTCTCTGACCCTCCCCCGTTCATGCTCTGTCTCTCTCTGTCTCAAGAATAAATAAACGTTAAAAAAATAAAATAAAATAAAATAAAATAAAATAAAATAAAATAAAATAAAATAAAAAATTTTAAAAACCCAGACTTTAAAAAATAGTCTGCATGCCAAAGCAGTCCATTTGAGATGGTCTGCCCTTGATCCTACAAGAGTAATATATTGTTTCTGCAAATGCCACTTAGTCTACTTGTGACCATATTCCTACGTTTCCTTGTCAGCAGTGGCAACAATGGATAGGGTGTTGCAGAAGTAGAGGGACCTCCTCTTGGGCTCCTCTATGGCTTGTGGGCACTCCCTTCTCCCCGAACATCATATCCTTTGCAGTATCTTCTGGACCAAACAGAAACTGGCAAAGATTTAGTGGACAGAACTTCCTTTGGATTCAGAGTGAATATAAGACAATTAGAACACAGAACAGAAAATATATTAACAAATGCGGATAGGTGTTGGATAGAAGGGCAATAAGTGCAAAAAGTTATCAGACAGAAAGAGCAATGATGGGGGAAGTTTGAACTTCAGAGAGAGAAGAAAGTCCATAGGGATGCTCATCCTTCATTTCATCTCATATCTTTCTCCTGGTAGACTTTTGTCATTTTTCATAATTAGCAAGCAGTTTCCTTTCCCTATCTTCTACTTACAAAAAGTCTATGGTAGAGGACACCACAGCACACTCCAGACTGAGACGCAGCAGGGGTGTACTGCTGGTCAAAAGAGGATAGGTCGACGTAGGGCCAAAATTCTTTTTAACAGGTTAAAAAATTGTTACATCTTCATAGAAAAATATCAATGGGTACAGAAGGTCATAATACAAATTGCAAGAGTCGTGGTGTCTCCAGCCACTGGTTCCAATAGAAGAAAATAGACATATCGAAACCTTCCTATGCACCTTCCCAAAGATTATGCTTATAGCAATGTATGTGTGTGTGTGTGTGTGTGTGTGTGTTTTCTTATTAACCAAATAGCATTTTATTCTATATAACCATTAAAAAATTGAGGCTAATTACATTCATATATCAGTTGTTTATTGAACAACATATTATTCTGTATTGTTATGTATCTTTTTCCAGAGTTGTAGAGAGTAATAGGCTATTTCAATGGTTAAAAATCAATAGTTAATACTAAATAATGCCTTTGTATTTTAATTATGGTATAAAGTGTTCCATTGTATAAAAGACTCTAATTATTCTATCCTTTCATCATTGATAAAATCAGTGTTTTTATAAGTTATTTGTTGTTTTGTTAGTTTTCTATATAAGTATTTCTTTATCAATTACACTTCAGCATAGGTCTCTGGGTACCAATCCCAGTACAGTTTTATTGCTTTGGCATTTTCTCTAATGGTATTGAGATTGTTCTCACAGTAAACTGTTCACATTATAGAATAGTGTCCTGGCTTCTCAGGTCCACTTGAGACTGGTGACCTATAAGCAATGCTTGCTTTTCCTTCGTCACTTTTGACCTAACACTAGTTAGCCATATCCATGCACATCAGGCACAGAGTTTTAATCAACAGACAGTTCCTGTTCCTCTCATCTTTTCTCTGCGGTGGGGCTCAGAATATTAACTAACCTGAGTGCCTGGTAGAATGTAGACTGGGAGATAGATTAATTCAAACATTGTTCATTTTGTACTGGGCTTTTTCCAGTTCATGTGTTACCTTTCAGAAAGAGGAGGAAAATTCAATTCTGGACGGTTAAAAACTCCCTGGAGTCATGGATACCGCCTATGGGGTGGGGTCAGGTGTCCCATCAGGATCAAACACAGAACACTGAATCTTGTAGGGATGTTTAGTAATGGGCAGAGTTGGGTTTGACACACTGTTCACCAAACTGTATTATTATGCTCACCAAACTCATTATTTTAGCTGGCTCACTCAACTAGTCTCATTAACTACAAATAATATGTGTTAAGCTCAGTACTATTAGCTTTCAGTTTGCCAACAGCTGTTGAGGGATCAAGCCACAAAGGAAATTCTTATCTGCAAAACAAGGATGAACACGAGGATGCTGACTATGGGGCGTATTCCTTTTTAGGGCTTGACCATTGCAACACACACACACACACACACACACACACACACACACACACATACACACCCTTAGTTTTTGTTACCCCTGAAGGCAAGTCTTTGCGTAAGAATACATTTGGTGCGACCACAACAGCTGCAATCTTCCTCACCCAGAATTCATGCAAGAAGCAAGACTGGAGCTTCTCCGTCGTCATTGTAATGGCCTCAAATAAAAAAACCTTGTCACCAGGGCGGGGGTTGGAAGGCACTGGAGCGCAGCAGCCCTGCGAGCAACCGAATTCCCTCCTCTGTCGCTGATTGGTTGAAAACTGGGAGGCAATGACCAGCCTCCAGCGGCTCGACTCCTCATTGGCTGCGAGGAGGTGGCAATCAGGGCCGGCCCAGGCGGCTGCGCCGCTTCCAGCTCTATGCTGCCGCCGCGGTCCTGTTGCGCTGTCGCTGCTGCAGCCGCCACCCGGGTCCCTTCGGCCGTGCCTCTGCGTGGGGGCTGCCTCTTCGGCTCCGGTCGCAGACACCATGGTGAGTGCTTCCAGCCGGGTCGGGCTGGAACATCACACCGCGCTGCGCCGGGCCTGGTCGCCCAAGGGAGCCGGCCGCGCCACCGGAGCTCGGCGCGGGGGCCGGGGAAGCGCACCGTGGGTCGCAGGAGCCGTCTCGCCTTTTTGCCTGTGTCCAGGGCGGGGGGTGGGGGGTGGGGTGGGTAGTGGAACGCTGGGGGTCGCGACAGGGGCGGTGAGTGCCTTTGCTTCTTAGGGGAGGGTCCGCCACTCTGCATCGCGCAGCGACTCCCCAGACTCGGGAAGGGAACGTGCGGCTGAGGCGCGAGGGCTTCTCGGCTCAGGCTGACCCCATCAGTGTGAGTGGCTGAGGGCCAGTGGCGGGGAGGTGCCGGGTTCGCGTCCCCCTCGCCACATTTTCCCGGATGCCCGACTTGCCTCGGACTGGTGACAGGTGAGTGGAGGGGTAAGAAGGTGTCCAGGCGGTGGGGCGGCCGGGGACGGAGAGGATCTGCCCTTTATTGGGGCGGAGGTGGCGCGCCTCGGATGCCCCTCTTTAACACCGAGTGCTTCGAACCGAGCGGAGCCACGGGGTAGGGCACAAGGTTAAACCAGAGCCGTGGCAGCTGAGGCTGCAGCCTCGCCCTCAAGCCCCTGCCCACCTACTGAGGGTCCCTGACGCTCAGGTTTCCCCTGTCCCTGCAGTACGGATTTGTGAATCACGCGCTGGAGCTGCTGGTGATCCGCAATTACGGCCCGGAGGTGTGGGAAGACATCAAGTAAGTGACTGGCTCCCCTAGCACGGGCTCTGCGCGCGCGCTTGCTCGCGTGTGTGGGGCGGCGGGGGCGGGGGGTGGGGGCAGGGTCGGCGGGGGTCCCGGGGCGGCCCCGGCGCTGCACCGCGCGCCTGGCTGCGTCCTCCGCTTCCTGCCTGGGTCGTGGGCGCGCATCCTCGGAGATGCCTCCGGCCGCCGCTCCCGGCTGCAGCTGCGCTCCCACGCTCCGGAGCTGGGACCCGGAGAGGAGGGGCGGCCGGGGCGGGGCTGCGAGGGCGAAAACCAGGCGGAGGAGCCCCTGGGGTCACCGCGGCCTCCCGACCCGGCCTGAGCGTGGGAATGCTCTGCCAGCGCCGGGGCGGTTCCGGAGCTCTGCAGGCTGGGCGACTCCCACGCGGAGTGGGGCCCGGGGGACCACTAAGGCTTCCGCGACGTTCAAAGAGCCGGAGGCCTTAGGAACTGACGGCAAACCTGGACTCCTTTATGATTGACACACCTCGCAGACCCATAAAACAGCTGAGCCTTTTTAGTGTGCAAAAACTCAACTTATCTTGAGACAATTTCTTGAGCAATTGAATCAAGTGCATTTATTCATTTGAAATGAAGTAAAATTGGAATGTTTTTTTTTTTCTTTCATTTTCTCAAAATTTTGGTGTCTACTGTGGCGAAGGCTGCCTCGCAGGAGAGCATCCTAGCGCGGGGAGCCCAGTACTTTGGCTGTGGACCGAAATACCACAGCCACCTGAGACTTTAAACCTGTTGGAACGATGGGTCATCTCTGCAGGCACGTTGAGCATTTTGATCTAACAAAATTCTCTCCCTTTTTCTTCTCTCTTATTCTGGTGAAATTTGCATTTAACTTGTATGGATGGGCACAACCAACTAGATAAAGCAAAGCCATATACTGTATATGGGTTTTCATACTGGAACACCAATCTGTCACGTCGAAATGGAGATACAGGGAGTGATTACCTGGGTGGGCAGAAGAGAAGAAACACATTGTTATTCTCTGCTTTCATTTCCTAACCTCACTGATTTCATTGTGTTGTATCAAGTGGGTGATGCTTTCATGCTCCCCCCCCCCCAATATATTCCAATCATTAGCATTCAATCCTAACAGGTCTTATTATGCAGTCACATGATAATGATTTCTTTTAAATATCTTTTTCCATGGAAATGGTCAGGGTTAAATATTAAGCACTAGAAATAACTTTTCCCTTCCTTGGGTTTGTATGGTTGAGCATGGTTTCATGTTCCATGAGCCATTTCTGTTACTCACAGGGCTCATTTACATATTAATAAGAGAAGTGGAGATTTGGAAATTATGGCTTAAATCAAATGAGTATTTAGGCACTAAAGCTTACTTTGGGATTTGAATCTGTCTGCCTTATTAATACCTTCGTAATTTTTATTTTGCCTGGTAGAGTTACAGAGAAGGCAGACATCAAAAGCAAGATTTTAAACAGTGTAACTTAGTATAGGGTTATTTTTAAGCCACTTGCTTTGTGAATTTATGAAAGCATCATGCATGTCCCCACAGGTTTTCCCATCCATAATATAGAAATCCCCAAATTTCTGGATGAAAATCCTATGACAATAAGTTTAAAATTTTGAGAGCACAGTAAAATCTATCATGGCTAAATAGTCATTATGTGTTTTAACCAGATTTAGAGTGTATGTCCTAGCCATTATCAATTTAAATCACTGCTAAATACAAAGATGAAAAATTACACTTTAAGAGGAATGTATCAGCAGTTTTCAAAAATTAAATTATCAAGTGATTTGTTTGGATTGGCCATATTTTCCCCAGAGAAGGTCAAACTATCTAAAAATATTCAAACTCCACTGGTGTGAGAACTTTGTCAAAGTAGGCTAAGAATATTGTTACATTCTACTTTACGAAACAATGCATTTTTAATTACACATCAGTATCCTTTGACTCACTAATTTATCTTTATTTCTGAACAGTATTCTTAACCCATTCAAGTGTTAATAACTTAAATCATTCAAAATGTTTTTTTCCTGGTAACATGAAACAAACCATATGGGTGTGTGTGTATATATATACATATATATGTTTACATCAAGAATTATGTACCTCTGCAAGAAGAATACTATTAGTTAAACTAGTGTTGTAGTGCAGGTGTTAACTTTGATTCTTTTTTTGTCTGAGCATCCCTTTTGTTGGAGACCATATTGTCTTGGGTACCATTTAGTATCTGGAATAGAGAACATTGTTCAGTTTTCTGTGTTGAGAGGGATTAAAGCAGCTCATTGGTTTCCAACCCAGTCAGCACCTCTGAGGGGTTACTATGCTCTCCCTGGAAGAGTATTTGCTTAGCACAGCAAAAAGATCTCACTTCCTGGGGGCTGGAGAGGAAAATTTGGAGGAGCTTAACTTTAAAATGCTCCTTGGGAAATTCTGATGCCTCCTCTCAACTTCATCCTCTAGTCCAGGGAGGATCACTGCAACCAATGGTACAAGACACTTCCTGTTTTAACTTTTTATGAAAAACTAAATCTGTGATTTGTTGTGTGTGTGTGTGTCTCTGTAAGTACCAAACATCTCTATCTTCCTCTTTGGTCTTTTTGAGAAACTATATAAATTGTTGTTTATAGAAGTTATATATAACACTTTTTGTTTGTTTGTTTAGTAGGAAATGGCCATATATCCTCCATGAGAAGGAATACCAAACATTTAATGACAAATAAAACTCTAAGTAACAGATTCCAGACAGAAAATTTTCAGCGGTAGGAGCCAAAAATGCTTCACTGTAAACTCCATATACAATTACACTCTTACCAATCATGTAACCATTTCACACAAGCTTTAAGTTCCTCTTTTTAAGAAAAAAAATCATCTAAACTAAGGATCAGCAAATGTTCTCTTAAAGGGCCAGAGAGTAAATAATTCAGGTGCTGTAGGCCAAGAGTCAATAATGAGGATATTATGTAGGTAGCTATATAACTGTTAAAATGTAACCATCTAAAATGTAAAAATTATTCCTTGCTCTCAGACCAGACAATCCAAGGGGCAGTGGGCTGGATTTAACCCATTTACTAACTTCTGATCTAGACCCTAAATATATATGAAAAAGCAAAAGAGACCTCTGAATCTACCTCAGATCTTGTTTTGTTGGTTTTTCAATTTTCAGATGGTCTTTTCTAGAAGCCATGGTTCCAAAGTGATGAAAAAATAATAATCATGATTTCAGAGAAAACAAAGTCAGGATATACATAATAGAAGAGCACCTAAGCACTGGGTTTAATTATCTCTGTTATCCTTCCATCATCCCTGGCAAAACAGATAATTGCATCAAGTTAATGGGTGCAAATTTAGATTGACCTAACTTCACTGAAGCATAAGGATGGATTCAAAACACTGAAAAAAATCTAAGATGGTTGAAAGTTTATAAAAAAACAAACCAAAAAAATACCTAACAACTAATTATTTTGCCTAGAGTTGAGTGGTCCAAGGAACGAATTAAAAATAGATTTGAAATTCGCAAGTGCTATATGGTACATGTCTTATCCCTTCTCTGTTTCACTAAAAGGTATGAGATAAATACTTGGATCAAAATTTTGGTATGAGATTTGAAAATAATGTAATCGCATTGTTAGTCGATAACATGTTGGAGCAAATTCCTCTAGAAGGCTGTTGATCATCTTGAGTAAAGAATTTATGTATGTTTAGTATGGTTTTATTTGATGTACCTACAGCAGGGCAGCATACTTTTTCATTCATTGATTTATTCCTTTTTTCATTCTTTAGTTAAGCTTGTTTTTAATGAGCATAGTGTAGTCCTTCAGCCACTGAGGGTAGAAAAGTAAGATGTGCTCCTTTGCTTCAAATAAAGTCTTATCATACTACTAACTCTTATCAGAGTTATCAGGATATTTTCTGCCTGTAACTCAAACATAGAAACATTTGGACCTTCCAGTTTTGAAATTAATGTATCTAGTTGAATTTGCTAGTCACAAATCAGTCATTATTGTTCATATTCCCACGTTGTCTCAACTATCCAAGCCTCCCTGCGTAAGAAAACATTATACCTACTGTATACAGTTGTTGTTATAATATGTCGAAAACTGTCTGAAAATGTTTAACACAGATTTTGAAAAGTAACTGCTTAATAATAAATGGTAGCTATTATTAATTTTACTCTAGAGTCAGAGTTTTTTGACTCTTCTCTTCCCCAACCCACCTGAAAGATAATGAAGTTCTCTTTTGAGTAATAGTAGGTCATTGAAGTCTACATAGACTAAATGTTCCCTCATTGGTGTAGATGAGTCACTTCACTGTCACTGTCACTTGTTTTTCTCTTTTGTCCATTCTGTGCAACTGAGACCAGTTCTTTAAATTTGAAGTGCCTCTTAGACTCTCTTCTTCTTTCATTCTGGTTCTTAGCACTTTCTTTTGTGCCGCTCGAACAGCACCCTGGTTGGGTTCTGTGTGTCAGGCTTGTCCCAGTCTCTCTATTTTGCGGATCAAGGGAAGACTGTTACTTTCATTATGCTGGTTTTCTGCTCACGTCCCACTTTGGAATCAAACTTACATTATACTTTTCTGGTTCCCTCTCCCCTCATCCCTATGCATTGTTTGAAAGAGTAGCAGCAGTTTCTCCTTATCTATTTTATGAAAATAAATGAGAACAAACAAAAGAATGCACCATGTTTTGCCATGTTTTAATAGATTTTCATATTCATTGAGGCCATATAACTAAATTTCTATATCATTCTGACCCTTGTTCAAGTAGGTTGTTATCTATTAATGGTACTCAATATTATAAAAATTGTTTAAAACTTCCAAAGTCCTTTCCTCTATGCACTTTCAGTTGAGTGCTGAGATAGGAAAAGTCGTTTCCAGCTCATTTTTTCCCTGCTTTATTGAGATATAATTGATACATAACACTGTGTAAGTTTAAGGTGTGCCAGTGTGTTGATTAGACACATTGATCAAGTGTGAAATGATTGCCACCATAGCATTAGCTACCACTTCTCTCCTATCACACAGTTACCCTTTCTTTGTTCTGGTAAGAACATTTAAGATCTACTCTCTTAGATCTTCAAGTATATGACCCAGTGTTATTAGTTATAATCAACTTGTTAATCTTACAACTGACTGTCTTACCCTTTACACAATAGCTCCCCATTTCCCCCACCCTCACATCCTGGGAACCACCACTCTGCTCTGTTTCTCTGAGTTTGCCCTTTGTAGACCCCACATATAAGTGAGCTCAATGTTGTTTGAGGCTTGTTTTTAATGATCGAGCTGAGTTTCCAGAGGTGAAATGACTGTCCTGGGGGATTATATGTAGGAAGCTGAAAGGTCAGGGCTCCAATCCTGCTCTTCTGGTGTCAGTTTACTGTTTTTTTTAAGATGGAAATAGGGGAAAATATAATATACGTATAAAAAGGAAACCATATTGTCATACCTAGAAACTTCTTCAGTACAAATAAACAAATTAATATGCAGATAAAAATGGGTAAATTTGATCATTGTTAGGATTGAGACCTTCTTTTGTAGAAAGACCTGCCAGTCACCCCGAAAGATAGAGGTAGGCATAGTGCATGAGCTGATAAGCTCACTAGCATTTGAAGTTATTCTTGCAGGTGGCAGTAGATGTCCGTGTGTGAACCCCCTCGCATACCTGCCAGTGAGCTCTTTCCATAGGGCTCTCCCAGAACCTGGACCATGTCTGCTGAGCAGCCAGGTGATAGGCCAGGTCCTAGCCTTTATCTTGGGGTTTTTCTTTGATGATTTGAAGCATCCCCCTGAAATCAAGCCAGGTTTTCGTTTTACTTGAGATACTTGCAAATACTTTCTGTAATTTTCGAGAATGAAGACGAAGCATAGAGACAAATTATTTAATTGGGTGTCTCAGAGAAGGAGCTTCGCACGGTAAAATCAGAGCCAGGCGACATTAGAAAATCTGTATTCTCCCTTTTAGCACACCCAGACCTAGTTGGGGCAGATGTTAGCTAGACATTGCTGCTGTTCGCAAGGAACGATGTCCTTTTGGCTCTCTCTCCTGTCCACAGGATAAGGGACTTGAACACATGCTTCTCTTCAGTGTGTTGGAAAGCAGTAGGTATGAACTGATGGTGTGTGCACATCAACAGGAAAACACACTTTAGGAAATCTGTACAACTGGCCCAGTTCAGAGGGTGACAACTCAGAAGACATGAGTACTTGCAGCTTCTCCATCTGCTTCTTTTCCTCCCTGTTCATTAAAGAGGAAATGGTGGGAAAATGGTGTTTTCGTGTCTAGTAAAACGGAGCACCTTTTTTATGTCAAAAGATACTGAGGTCTGCTCAGCAGACATGATCCAGGTTCTGGGAGAGCCGTACGAAAAGAGCTCACTGGTAGGTATGTGAAGGAGTTTACACACCGACATCTATGTCCGCCTGCAAGATCTTTCTATTCCAGGCACAGGCAAATATTCTGCAGTATTTTTTGTATCTCTTTGTTGCTGTGGCTATGGGTCCATTGCCTGTTCTGATCTGCTTGCCATTCATTGTCGAATCCTGAAATATTAAATTGTTGCCTTCTTGGAATTCTTTGTGATCAGTTTTCAAATCACTCAAACATAGGGACCTTTCGGTCCACAGCTCCCGCTTTCTCTCAGCGCTCAGCCTCAATGGGCCAGTTTTCAGTTCCTGAAAACTTTGAATTTTATGTGTGAGAATAACACCTGTGCTTAGCAGTTCTCATCTTCCCTCTCCCTATCCCCTACCCATAAAAGGAAACATCTTTCAGCCTTGAGATGGCAAAACAAATGTTACCTCTTTTTTATTTCTTTTTTAAATTTTTTTAATGTTTATTTTTGAGAGAGAGACAAGAGGATGAGTGGGGGAGGGGCGGAGAGAGAGGGAGACACAGAACCCACAGCCGGCTCCACGCTCTGAGCCGTCAGCACAGAGCCCGATACGGGGCTCAAACTCATAAACTGCGAGATCATGACCTGAGCTGAACTCAGACGCCCAACCAACTGAGCCACCCAGGCACCCCAGAACAAGAGTTACTTCTTAAAGGAAAGCTTCTCGCACCTCCAAAGCTGATTTTTCTTCATAGTACATACCAGGGTTTATGATCATGTATTTCTACTATTGGTTAATGTTCGTTTTGTCTTAGTAGATTCTAGCCTTTGTAAAAATTTCCTAGGGAAGAGCCTGGTAGATTGTTGTCCTTTTCTTCTCTCTCTTTCCCTCAGTGTATGTGTGTACGTGTATGTATATATATGTATATTTATAATCCTTCACATTTTTAATTTCTAAAGAGTAGAACACATACATATTCACAGACTTTTTTTCTGTAACCAGTATTTATTATGTCAGAATTTATGTAACCAGAATTTATTACGTCACTATTTTTTATGTCACCATTTAACACAATATAAGCTCTGTTGAAATGGACTTTTTTTTTTTTTACATATCAGCAAAGGCAGAAGATAGAGCAGTATATTATAGCATCTCCTTTTGGAAGAGTCAGAGTTCTTTTATGTCATTTCTCTGTGTACATGGATATAATGAAACAATTAAAAACACTGCTGTTGGATTACCAGTTTCATATACCAAAAACAGTTACTGGATTGGATTCAGGACAAGGTTGAATCCTTTCGCAAGTGTCTAAAAGTCGGGTAGATGTGGCGCTGTTTAAAGTCACTGCTATAGGGGCGCCTGGGTGGCTCAGTCGGTTGAGCGTCCGACTTCAGCTCAGGTCACGATCTCGCGATCCGTGAGTTCGAGCCCCGCGTCAGGCTCTGGGCTGATGGCTCAGAGCCTGGAGCCTGCTTCGGATTCTGTGTCTCCCTCTCGCTCTGCCCCTCCCCTGTTCATGCTCCATCTCTCTCTGTCTCAAAAATAAATAAATGTTAAAAAAATAATAATAATAAAAAAAATAAAGTCAGTGCTATAAACTGTAGATAAATGTTTGTAATGCCAAAATTAAATGTAAAAACCAGATGAGAATGCTCATCAGGTCGTTCAGTTGTGAATGTAACAGCTCATATATATTGCACACTTACCATTGGTTCCTCAGTCACAGTCCTAAGTGCTTTATACTCATTGTTTCCCCTAATCCTTACAGCCACTGTAGACAATAGATTTGTTCATTGTCCTGATTTTATAAACAAGGGAAATAAATGAGTCTTCAGGACTTTAAAACGCTGTCTCAAATCCCTCAGTTGTTAATCATCAGAGCAGGGACGTGAACGCAGGTAGGCTTGCAAGAATCACATTATGTGCTTTTCCCTAAAGAGAAGGACCTATGACCTTCTTTCCAAAGGAAGCCAGTTTAGCATCTTCATTGGCAAGATGCATGTGTATTAGTACTGCTCATTTTTTGTTTTGTTTTCCTGGACTTTTCAAGCACTTTCACAGGTGATTTTAGCTATGACTTTCTTAAAGGTGGTTTTATTCACCAACTCGCACATCTATTGCAGAAACTCAGAGCCTCAGAAATTTTGAGCAACCTATTTACCTTAAAAGAGCTGTGACTCTGCTTACAAGGTGAGTTAATGTTGAAGGGCACACAGAGGGATCTAAGTGAATTCCTGTGTCTGATGAAGCTACTGACAAGGGTTCATGTGAGACGTTTGTGGACGTGTCTTCAGAATTCAGGCAGTTACTAATGAGACTCTCATTAGACTCTCATGGCAACTTATACAAAGGAAAAAAATTGCAATTATATATTAAGAATGATGTCACTTTGCTGCCATCTGTGTCACTCTTGACAGCATTTACTGTTACTGTTTACAGTACTCGGATGAGCAAACACCTTGACTTCAGGAGGAACCTTTACTAACTGCAAGAGACTCCAAGCAGAGAGCTGTCACTGCATTTAAAGGGTCTGTCTCTCCCTGCGGTAGCTGCCTCAAACCAGTTTCTCTGGAGATTCAGACTTAGTGGGAATCAACTATTGAAAATTGAGAGGTCATTAATACTTCACAGCCACTCAGAAAAAAGAAAAAAACAATGTGAATTTTTAACTGTTTAGATAGTATATATAGTTATCTGTGTTTTATAGTGGGAGATTTCAATTTTAGTAATGGTTGGACACCATTCAGCATTTATGATGTGCTTACAGTGCACTAAAATAGACCACCTTGGGGTTCATTGTCAAGACAACATCTACGGTCTGTCTTTTAATTAAGCATGTTCTGTCATGATGGTTTTTAAAGGTTCAGTACCCCTTTAAACTGCCACTGGTCAGTTTGATTGTATCATGTATGCTGGCCTTTTCCTTCTGATTTTGAGGCTTTATTTTCAAAATGCCTGTAATCAGGGTCTATCATCACAGAACACCCGTTTCCATACCTCTCTGGGAAACTTCTTTACCTGAAAGCCAGGTCCCTCTGGCATACAGCAGGAATTCAGTGACCAAATATGGATTCAGGTTTTGTATGTTCCCATTTTACAGTTAAGGAATATCTCCTCAACTCTGCTGTCAGAGCAGAGCCCGCTCGGATCCTCTGTCTCCCTCTCTCTCTGCCCTCCCCCCCCCCCCCCCCACCGCTTGCACGTGCTCTCTCTCTCTCTCAAAAATAAATAAACATTTTTTTTAAAAAAAAGGAATATCTCTTTAAGTATGGAGCTATGAAAAATGCTGCCTGGATATTTCTGACAAATTGTGTGCCTACTCTTTAAAAATTAAATAGTAGTTTGAAAACAAACTGTTTACTTTTGCCAGTAATGTTTGATTGTTTGATTTTTAGTAGGCAGTTTAGAAACATGTGAGGGAAATGTGTTTAATTACTCCATTCACCTCTTTTATTTTATTTATTTAAAAAAAAATTTTTTTAACGTTTATTTATTTTTGAGACAGAGAGAGACAGAGCGTGAACAGGGGAGGGGCAGAGAGAGAGAGGGAGACACAGAATCTGAAACAGGCTCCAGGCTCTGAGCTGTCAGCACAGAGCCCGACGCGGGGCTCAAACTCAGGGACGGTGAGATCATGACCTGAGCCGAAGTCGGACGCTCAACGGACCAAGCCACTTAGGCGCCCCTCACCTCTTTTAAAACATGTACAAATTTATTGAGCACAATGCTCTATTCCAGGCATGTGGGTTAAGCCCCAGTGATTAAAAAAGCAAAAGGTGAAAACCAAAACCACAAAACATCATAATAAAAATACCTACTATTCTTTTGGGGAAAGGCAATTAGTGTAAATAAATGATCAATTTAAATTCCAACAAATAGGGGCGCCTGGGTGGCTCAGTCGGTTAAGCGTCCGACTTCGGCTCAGGTCATGATCTTGCGGTCCGTCAGTTCAAGCCCCGCGTCAGGTTCTGTGCTGACAGCTCAGAGCCCGGAGCCTGTTTCAGATTCCGTGTCTCCCTCTCTCTGACCTTCCCCCGTTCATGCTCTGTCTCTCTCTGTCTCAAAAATAAATAAACATTAAAAAAAAATTAAAAAAATAAATAAATAAATTCCAACAAATAGCCATTTTTAAAATTAAGTGGGAAATTACTACTGGGAAAATTTTTCATGTACACCTACTTAATTTTTAAACAATTATTGTGGCTACAGATACATAGAATAGGATGATTTCTTATTTCATCTCCAGGTGAGAAGAGATAGGACTTATTTGTTTTCAGCTATTTGAATTAAGAAAACTTACCATCTAGGGGTGCCTGGGTGGCTCAGTCGGTTAAGCCCACAACTTTGGCTCAGGTCATGATCTCACGGTTTGTGGGTTCAAGACCCGCGTCAGGCTCTGTGCTGACAGATCAGAGCCTGGAGCCTGCTTCAGATTCCTTCTCTACCTCTCTCTCTGCTCCTGCCCTGCTTGAAGTCTGCCTCTCTCTCAAAAATAAATAAACATTTAAAAATTTTACAAAAAATAAAAAAAGAAAGAAAACTCTCCATCGAATCAACAACAAATTAAGTGTACCTTTAGTTTGACTCTTTTGATGCTAAATCAAAATTCCCAACATTTGGTTGTCATTTCTTTCCTTCTCTTCTTCCACCTGCCATTTTGTCTCCCTCCTTCAGCCCTCCTCCCTCATCATCTTCAACAACTAGACCTCTGTTAGCTGGGTGTATTGGGCATTAAGTCGGTGGGAAACACTATTCTAAGCTCAGTACATAGGTTAACTTTGCCAACCAACACAACTCCATGTAAGTACTGCGGTTCCTCTGTTTCCCAGATGAGGAAACCAAAACCCCAGAGGTGAACTTGGCCCAGGTTAGTGCAATTGCATGTGGGAGTAGCTTAGCTGGTGCTTTTGCGCACCATGTGAGAAAACGCCATGACTTACCATACAGATGGAGCCAAATGGGCTTCTCTCTATCTAGGTTTACTTGTTAACCAAAGAAAATACCTTTTTTTTTTTTTTTTTAACTTCATCAAACCTCATTTAAGCCATTTAAAAAATGAGCCTCTAAATATGTCTTACTATCAGCTGACTTCTTTTATTGAGTAATACACTACTAAGTAGAAAAATTTAATGCTTAATCCAAACACAGTTCTTGCGTATACAGGTAAAGATAACACGAATGCCTGCAAGGTATACTATTTGGAAATAGGGGAAGACTATATTCTTTTGGGGTCATCCAAGCAATATTTAAAATAATAGGAAGCAGGAGGATGTAATAATACAAACTAGGATATATGATGATAATAGTTCTGTTGGTTGCCATTTGATAGATGAGCACTACCGAATAAATTTTAATTCAATTTACTTCTGGTTTTATATGATAGTTGCTGTGATCTAAAAGTTATTGGGAAAAAAATACTTAATTTTTGAGAAAATTTTAAATTATGTTTCCCAGGGAAGCCTGTGTTTTTTTCACATGTAAACTAAATATAATTTTTAAACTAAATATAATTTAAATAACAGAGAATTACATAATTGCTTTGTGTATGCAGCAGTTTAAACAAAATTAAGGCTCAGAAAATATATTCTGAAAGATAAGTGAGTCTAGAAAATTTGGTTAGTGTACTTGGCTGAATTTGGATAATGTAGGCACAAAAGAAACTCTATCCAGAAAATAAGCCTTAAATATTGTTAAATGTCATATCTATATACTTGATGCATCCTTTACTTTTGCTTTTATGAAAAAGCTAGAAACTTATGGAGATTTATGAGGTGAGGTCATATTACTTGAATTGTATAAATCATTTATGTAATCTGAATATCCTCTTACTTCCCAGCTTTTCTCACGTTTGCTGGTTACCCTCTGTGGTTGTAGGTAGCTAGTGAAAAAACATCTCCAAAACCAAGGAGATAAGGTCAGAAGGAAGCCCATTGAAGCTTCCTTCAAAAAAATAGTGGCAGACATATCTTGAAGATGTTTCTGAGATATATTATTGTCACATCTCTGCATCCTCTGGAGGTTAAATCATTTGATGGTATAAAGTCTGAACAAATATAAATTTGTCCAGAAGTTAGAAGAAAAATAGTACTGAGAATGGAGACACACTGAGCAAGCATTTCTAGTAGCTTCAGTGACCCTATTGCCTGAAATTAATTCCTTTGCGTATTATTCCTTTTGCACTGTAAATTCTCCTGCTCAGTCTAATGTATTAAACCATTTTGCACTAAAGTGTCTGTGATATCCCCAATTCACTTTTCCCCCAAAGAAGGAAAAAAAAAATGAAGAATGAGCTCCAGAAGGAAAGAAAATGGGTCCAGAAAGATTAGGTCATGGAGATCAATTTTACCTGCTAAAATTCTGCTTGGAAATTAACTTCTCCAAGGAAACTCCTCATAATCACTATATTTAACAGTGCATCCTTCCTCTTCTTCCTACATCCTTACTCTTATCCTTTTATCCTAATCTACTTTCTTTTGTAACATTTATCACCTCATGATAGATTATAAAATTTGAGGATACGTTTATTGCTCATTGTTTCTGCCAGTTAAAATGTAAGGTCTGTGAGGGCAGGGATCTTTATTTCCTTCATTGATATATCAAAAGTACCTAAGAAAATGCCTGGGGAGTAATAGGTGCTCAAATATTTGTGGCAAAATACCTCCTCCTGGGGCTGGGGGTGGGGAGAGTAATTAAAGGGCCACCCAAAATTCCAAAAGATTTCTAAAATAAATGTAAATAAGGAATTCTAAGTATTTTAAATAATTAATTAGAATTTAGTGTAACATTTTTCAAAGAAGATGATGATTTCCTTCCATGTACTACTGTTTAATTTATAGTTCAGCCTCCCTCTAGGGAACATGTGGGTCTGATCACTTCAGGAAGTAAAACTTAAAAGATAAGGGAGCTTATTTTATTAAAACAAGAGAAAGGAAAGAAGGAATGCATTGACTCATGGTTAGGGGATTTCTAGGGAAATGGCCATTCTTCTATTTTATGAAGAGAGATTGAGTATACTGCTTATACTTCATTCATTTAACTCTTGTTATAGATTGGTGAGTGTTTCCGAGAAAGTGAGTTTATTACAGAAATTTAGGTCATTTGATTTACCCCATTGGAAGAGGGCACAATGAAAACATAAATTAATTTATATTTTATTATATTGTATTTAATTAAAACATATCTATATTTTATTAGAATGCCCTAAGTTAGAGGCTTCAAAATTCTTTTTTTAAACATTTTTTTTTTTTTAGATTTTTTAATGTTTATTTTTGAGAGAGAGACAGAGTGCAAACTGGGGAGGGGCAGAGAGAGAGAGGGAGACACAGAAACCAAAGCAGAAGTAGGCTCCAGACTCTGAGCTGTCAGCACAGAGACCAAAGCGGGGCTCGAACTCATGGGACTGCAAGATCATGACCTGAGCCGAAGTGGGATGCTTAACCGACTGAGCCACCCAGGCGCCTCTACATTTTTATTTTTTTTTTGAGAGACAGAGAGAGACAGAGCAGGGGTGGGGAAGGGGCAGAGAGAGAGACACACACAGAATCGGAAGCAGGCTCCAGGCTCCGAGCTGTTAGCACAGAGCCCAGCGTGGGGCTGGAACCCATGAACCGTGAGATCATGACCTGAGCCGGTAGGATGCTCAACCAACTGAGCCACCCAGTCACCTCAGAGGCTTCAGAATTCTAATCTGTTGAGCAATGCTATTTTGTAATAAAATGTCAGTGGCAAAATGAGAAAAATTAGGCCATCCATATCCTTCAAATCAGCAATTCCGTTTCTAGGAATGTATTCTATTTTTACATAGAAATATAATCAATTAGCTACAAAGGTACGCATCAAAACATTGTTTATACTTGCAAAAAATGGAAGCAATCTAAATACATACTAAAACTTCAGTGTGCCTACACATGCAATTTTATGCAAAGTATAGAAATATATTTTTTGACATGAAGAGATATCCATCAAATACTAAGTCTAAAAAGGAGATTTTAAAGCAGTTTAATCTGGTCCGTGATATACATACAAGTGTATTGAAACATGAACAACTCTAATATAATATTAACAGTAGTTCTCTCGGAATAATGAAGGATTTTTAAAAAGTTTTTCCTTTCCTTATTTTATATTTTTACACAATTAAAAATTATAATGTGCAAGACACATAATAGCATTTATCAAAAGGTAAGTCAGTGTTTGTACATTATATCTTCATAATTTGGGGATATTTCACTGACTTCTGGTATTAAAAACACTTACGGTTTGGAACATGTGTTTCTTTTATTTAATAGCTGTGCATGTTCAGTAAAAGGAAGATTTCCACATCTTATGTACAGCTGTGTAATTTTTTGAATATGTAGACATAGGAAGCCCTATTGTCATTAATTATATATATATATATATATATATATAATATGTATGTATAATAATATGTGTATATATGTGTGTGTGTGTATATATATAATAATGTGTGTATATATGTGTGTGTGTATATATATAATAATGTGTGTATATATGTGTGTGTGTATATATATATATATATAAAATAATGTGTGTATATATGTGTTTGTGTATATATATATATATATATATATATATATATATAATACTGTGTGTGTATATATATATACACACAGACTCCTCAACAACTTAGAACATACTTTTGCATACTGTCTCTCTTACAGTGTAGGTGTTGGGTTATATTATTGCTCTTGTTTTTAAAAAGTGAGGGTTTAATACTCAAGTGCTTTGTGTGATTTGTCCATGTTTATTCAGCTGGTGAATTCCAGGCTCTGAAAGTCAGATTTTCATACCTACCGAAATCAGGCTCTCTTGTTTCGTTTTGTCTTTTACATGCACTGTTATGCATAACTGTAAGGAAACATGTAGTATACTATGAAGAACACAGGGTACTTTTTAAGAATAGCTACATCCCACCTGGACCTGAGACATGCCACCATTTGGAGCTTTTCCCCTGAGCAGACACTGGTATTCCAACCATGAACAGCAGCTGTGATACAGATTACAGCAGCTTCCAGAGAGAGAGAGAAGGCACTGTGGCCTGCCTTGGCAGCGTTTCAAAAGGAGCTATTTGAGCTACAGTGTTTCACGTTCCCCCGATGACAGTGGCTAGTTGGTCTTGCATTCTTCTGGCAGCACACAGGGATTTAGAGGAATTGGATTGGGAGTCACATTGATACCCAAGCTCCACGTACTTTTGTGAATTTAGCATTGGAAAAGATATCTGCAAACTTGTCAGCTCTCTTCTACAGCTGGCAATGTTGTGAATAATAGATTTCTCCTTTGGACATGTGTTTGAGAAAATAATCCAAATCCTATCAAAATAAATATATTTATATATGACAACTATTAAAAATGAATGAATACTCTATATATTTTGAGCTACTGCATGTAATAAGCTAAGGATCTGTTAGCAGATTTTATCAGTCCACTTGGCACCTCAAACGTGTTTAAAACGTAACTCTTGATCTTACCTCCCCTCACCCACACCCCTCCAGTCCACCTCCAACGGCCTGGCCTTTCCCAGTTTCCTGTTGGTGACAACACCCTTCCAGTTTCTCAGGCTACAACCTCGGTGTCATCTGTGTGCCCTGCCCTTCTCTCACACCCTGGATCCAATCCATCCGTAGATCATGTTGGATTTGCCTGCAGAATATATTTCATCTCGACCACTTCCTCTATTCACTGCTTCCACTCTGAATCAAGTTACCAGCCTTTCTCGCCTGGGTTTTGACAGTTGCCTCCTAGCTGGTCTCCTCACTTTGTCCTAGACCCTTCTGGTCTGGTCTCAATGCAGCAGCACGATTAAGTCCTTTAACCTACGCCAGTTTGTCTCACTGCTCGTGTCACAAGGGCCAGAATTATCCATCTCTTTCAAGTAAATGTCCACCCGGCCTCCTTGTTACCACTCTGACTCATTCTCTTACAGCTACTCTGCCCCCCACCTCTGTTCCAGGCACGCTGGGCTCTGCTCCAGTCTGCTGGTCCTCAGACACCCAGACTGCTCCTGCCTAGCCCGCCCCACCTTGCTCGTGGCTCAGTCCCAAAGCTTCTTCAGACTCTGCTCAATTGCCAGTATCTCAGTGAGGCTTCCTGGCTTTTGTACTCAAGCTCCCTCCCCCTCTACCTGTCTTTATTTTTCTTCACACTGCTTGCCATTATATGTTACGTATTAGTTTTATTCCTGTCTGTCTCCCCTCCTAGAATGCATATGTTGCAAGAGGTCATGTATTTTTGTTTAACTTGCTAAAGGTTCTATGCCTAATCCCTGGAACAATGCCTGGTACATATAGGGACTCAACAAATATTTGCCAACCATTTGTTAAACCAAAACTTATTTCTTGATTCTGTTTACTATCAGGTATTGCATTGGACATTACTATATACATGTAAGTCTTGCTAAAATATGCTTAAATATATCATTTTAATTTGAGGAGGGGAATGTGAAATAATCCCTTCTTGAGCACTAGACTTTTAGGCAAATGACATTGATTTCAACAAACTTGCCAAAAATATCCTAGTTCAGGTATAAAACCATGGTTTATGCAATCATTGTAACTGTGGTAGCTACTCTTTTGTTTCAACATTTTTCCCATCTCTTGTTTTTGTTTTCCAGAAAAGAGGCACAGTTAGATGAAGAAGGACAGTTTCTTGTCAGAATAATATATGATGATTCTAAAACTTACGATTTGGTTGCTGCTGCAAGCAAAGTCCTCAGTAAGTTGAATGTGACGTTCCTTCTTTGTCTAAGTTACACGTAGAAGCCCAAAGGAATACACGAACCAACATCCCGTTGTATAGTTATGCAGGTTGTACACTGCACAATGGTGGAGGGAAGGCCCAGGCTACACTGAGTCCTAGTTTTCCTTTACAAGCCCTTTGGAGAATGGAGAAGCTCTCTGCACCCCCTCACAGAAAGCCATCTGTTGGGGGAGGAAAAAAATTATTACACTTAATGTCATAATAACTTTAGTTTTGGTGTCAACAACATAGTAATTACAAAAGGGTAGCATGCGGAAACTGTCCTCAAATCTCTCTTGCAATCATGGATTCTGTGAACTCTTGGTAAAGGAAACAAGAAACTGAGGTCTATGTCAGGGAAAGCTCATACAAAGTAGACAAAATTTAAAAACAGCTTCACGGAAAAAAAAAAAAAGTTGATCTCAAAGTTATTGACACAGTGCTTAATTTACAACCAGGCTACAGTTTGGGTAGAATAAAAAGATGCTTTTTAGCTCTGCCAACTGTAAGTAGAAGAGCAAATGTCTATTGCAGAATACAAGAATTACAAAGAAAGTACAGTAAATTGTTAATAATAAAAATATTCAGCCTCATTAGTAATCAAAACTGAAAAAAATCTGAAATAAGTTTTTCATACAAATTTGGCAAGTTTTAAAAAATTAAATGTTTAGTGTAGTCAAAAGTAGAGATAAAGGGGAAATTGCACACATTTTTCATCTGATGGTAAATTAACACATTGTAGAGAATAATTTTGCATCATTGGTCAAAGTCTCTTAAATAAATCTACAAATCCTTTGGGAATTTTTCATAATTATTATGTTTATTTGCGTTAAGATTTATGTATGTTTTCACTTCAGGATTACTTGTATTATCAAAATTGGAAAAGTCTGCATTTTCCATTAAGAGTAGACTGATTAAATAAATTGTTGTGTCCCTGTGTTAATGAGATAGCAATTAAAATTGATGTTATAGAAAAAAATTGAAGATTTTAGGAAATATTAATAATTGAACATTAAGAAAGAAGAGAATATTGGGGGACACACTATATGCAACCAACTTATTAAATATGTGTATTTACCTGAAGAAAACCATTTTTCACCATAGTATGAAGTCATGTGCATTCTTGATGATTTTCCTTCTGTACTTTGCAGAACAAATAAGTTAATACATTAAATATCTGTTTTAAAAAGCTAGAAATTAATTTAGTAGTTTTTCGTGAAAGCTGAGAAACTGATTATTTTACATATAAGTACAAATTGACACTGCTTACATGTCAATGTGTTGTCTTCAAAGATTTCATTGTATTGTTCAGGCCATTATTTTCTCTTGTAATCTATGTCTACTTGCACAAAAATTGAGGATGTTTTGACTTTACATTACGCATCTATTTTCATTCTTCCCACTAACAATATTCTAGCTATAATATATTTTATTGTTGTTCTCTCAAACCTATAAAATAGATCTCAATGCTGGAGAAATCCTCCAAATGTTTGGGAAGATGTTTTTTGTCTTTTGTCAAGAATCTGGTTATGATACAATCTTGCGTGTCCTGGGATCTAATGTCAGAGAATTTCTACAGGTAAGCGATTTGAGGTCCTGTAGTTAAAAGTTCTGAGTTAGGGATTCTTAAGCAGAGGCTTTAGAATACTTTTGCTCAGCCAACTAGATGAGAGTTGTCTTCCTACCAAAATGGAATCATAGTGACTTTTTCTAATTCATATAAAATTATGGTTATTGGGTAGTCTTGAATACATTTTAGCATTTTTGTTTCATATTTTTTCTTTAACTTTTGATTGCTGATCTTGAATATTCAAGTTGTAAATTAATGATCTCTGAAATCTCAACATGGTCTGTTGTGATCTGTTTCACTGCCTCCTTTTTAATGGTTTGTATGTACTGGTAATTGTGGTTTTATGTTTTAAATGTATATAATGTGGTCTTATTTTCTTTTTCAAGGCATTCTAGTTTGTATAGCATAATTAAATAGTACATCAGTATCTGTGAAGTTTGACCTGGGCTCAACGTTGAGGAGAAAGCACTGGAGAAAGCACGGTGACTTTCGGGAGCTTTCAAAACAAGTGTGAGAAACATTGCTCCCAGTTACATATTAATTAGCCTACTGTAGAAAGGAAAGTAGGAACGCTCTTCCAAAGTTGGTTTCAGGTGAAATGAAAGAACTAATGTCCCCAGAGGCCTTTGTCTTCTATTCTTGTTTAAATTACCTTAAAAATTTTTACCAGTAAATTACACATTAGATGAGAGACTATTTTTGGATTGACCGCCCTATTTTAAGCACAGGAATTTGTAAGACCCTCTTCTTGAAATGTGTTAAGGTTGAAAATTATGTGGTTGTTTGTAAAGGATATTTCTACACCAGCTGCTGAAGGCAGCCAGATCTTGCTGGAAAATGATGTCAGTGCAATACTAGCTGAACCAAAGCCCAGTTTTGAGGGAATGTAAACTACTTTCAATCCAGCTGCATTATTGATTTAACAGCCAAAATAAGAACTTTCGTGTTTAATCAAAATGTCTGCTGTTTACATAGTGACATTTTTCTTACAAACTTAAAACAGCATTAAATCAAGATGGAAACTGGTTTGCAATCCCCTGCCATGGATTTACAGAACTACTGGTGTCAAAAAAAAAACCAAAAAAAAAAAAACCTGCCACTTCCAAATGAAGTCGCTGCCAGGAGATTTTTAAATTAAACTTTAAAAGGCTGTATGTAAATGAGTTATTTTAAATGGATTAAAGTTTGGTATTTAAAGTTTATTGGGATTTTGGATTTTTGAATACATAATTCCATTTTTTAATACTTTTGTTGCCTTTTGGCACCTTACTAGCAAAGTTTCAATTTGTGATTCCTCTGTCTTACTTTTAACTTTTGTTCTCAGTGGCCACATCTGCATAAGGAAACAACTATCCAAAGGATCTTAACAACTTTTTTTTTTAACATTTATTCGTTGACCTTTTGCTAAATTTGTAATGGCCCAGGAAGGGAGCAAGCAGCCTATTGGTGCGTTTCTCCAGGTTCTAGAACTGCACCATCCAATAGGATAGCCGCTGGCCACATGAGCCTAATATGCATTTGAAGATTTTTTTTAATGTTTATTCATTTTTGAGAGAGACACACATACAGGTGTGAGCTGGGGAGAGGCAGGCAGAGAAGGAGACACAGAATCAGAAGCAGGCTCCAGTCTATGAGCTGTCAGCAGAGAGCCCAAGGCAGGGCTCAAACCCATGAACAGTGATACCATGACTTCAACCCATGAACCATGAGGTCATGACCTGAGTCAAAGTCAGACGCTTAACCCACTGGGCCATCCAGGCGCCCCTACTACTATATTTGAAATGTGATGTGCTATGTGTAAAATACACAGGAGATTTCAAAGGCAAAAAGAATTACTAAAGGAACATAAAATAGCTGATAAGTATTTCATATAAATTACATGTTAAAATGATAATATTTTGGATATATAAAGTTATATAAAATATATCACGAACATTAATTTTGCCTGTTTCTTTTTTCTTTTTTAAACATGAAGGCTAGAAAATTGAACATTACACATGTGACTAGTATTTGTGGCTTGCTTTAGTGGCTATAATTGCCTTTTGTTTCCACTGGACAGTATTATTTCAAAGAGGCCTACGTCCCTTTTCCTCAAAGTCAGTAGGCAGCTTTAGTTAACATGTCTTTAAGTTGCACATGATTTTGTCTCCCAGTGTGTGAAAATGAAGAAACTAGAAAGTTAGAATACTGTGAAGTTTTCACCAATATTATATATTTTTTATCTAATTCTTTTTTTTTCCTCTTTTTCAAATTGCGTATCTTAATAGCAAATTGAATGTACTAAAATACTCCTTTTCTTAAAAGTAGGTATTTATCTTATGATTAGCCTATTTCTATAGAAATTAAATGAATATTTTTATTCTGTGTAAGTGATTATAAAATAAAGCAACTGATTTCAATAAATTTTTTTAAGATCCTATGAAATAAAGCCACTGATTTTCATAAATTGTCTTCAGATCTTCATTCACATATAAAAAATTTACATTTTTTGTTACATAAATCAACAAAACATTAGTTTTTGTAGACTTTAATCCTTCACCAAAGAGAAAGATAAACTGGGTCTCATTTTAAAGAGAGTTTAGGGGCACCTGGGTGGCTCATTTGGTTGAGTGTCCGAATCTTGCTTTTGGCTTGGGTCATGATTTCACAGTTCATGGGATCGAGCTCCATATCAGGCTGATAGCAAGGGGCCTGCTTGGGATTCTCTCTCTTGCTTGCATGTTTTCTCTCTCTCAAAATAATAAATAAACATTAAAAAATAAATGGAGTTTAAAAACTCTTCTGTCTTTTTCACTCCCTGATTTTAATCAGTAATCAAATCCTTAGAGTCTGTTTCTTAAATACTGTATTTTGAGAATTCTACCACTTGTTTTCATTTCCTCTACCCTTCCGTGGGAGCTATCATTCTCTAGAGATCAGATGGTTACCCGGCCTCCCTTCAAGACTCTTCCAATCTCTTTTCCACTCTACTGGTTTTTCTGAAATGCAAATATATCTCATTATATTATTTTCTTGCTTAAACCCTTCAATGCTTTTCAGTTACTCACTGGAAAATGTAGAAAGTACTTAAAGCAATTCAAACTACTTACATCTCCTATCCATCCTTCCTCTTCCTCTCCCCCAGCCTAGCCAAACAGAATTTCTTTTAGAATCTTTGTTTTTATCTTTTTGTCTCTATCCTCTGAGTTTTTGCACCTGCTCTTCCCTTTGTCTGGAGCACTGTTACTGATACTTTTCATCTAAATAAATCCTGTTTATCTTGCTGGTCAAACTACTTGTCCAGGAAGACACCACTCCTCTCTCCAATCTCTGGCCTCAGGGCAATTGCTGTTTCCCATGTTTTCATGTTTCTCAGACTGTATTATCATTTCCTGTTTGTTGGGCTGGAATGTAAACTTCATGGAGCCAGAGACCATGTATAATCTCTTAATGATGGTATCTCCACAGATACAGTTTGTATCTGGGAAAGAATAAATACCATTTTTGAAGATTGAAGAATGAAGGTTTGCTTGTTTCCACAAAAATAGGAAGCAAATACAATAAGAGCTCAAGATTAATTCTTTTATTAAAGATAAAAAAACTCATTTTGAGGAGACTCTATAATTTTATTTAGAGATGAATTATAGTTTGAAATGTCCATCACATGGGACAGGGCAAATTAGTGTTTATTAATTAACGTACAAGTTACATTATTTGTATCTATGGAAACTTATAAAGTGATCATCCTAATATCTCCATTTGGAATTCCCAGGCAACAGTATAATAGCTACTGGAATTACAACATGGGAAATCATTTGGCCATGCCTTAGGCTGGGCAGCTCTGACCATTCATCATGGTTCTAAAGAGGATGTCCTTGGAAGTTGTCTGTCCTCAGCCTCTCAATTGTACACATTATTAAGAATTTAACATATATTCTATTTTTGCTTTTCCTGAAATAATTTTCAAAAGTTTTTAGTACCAAGAACAGCATATAATAAGCAATCAATAGTCTTTGTTTTTGTTTTTGTTTGGTTATTGTCAAGCTGGCTAACATACAGTGTATACAGTGTGCTCTTGGCTTCGGGATTAGATTCCCATGATTCATCGCTTACATACAACACTTAGTGCTCATCCCAACAAGTGCCCTCCTCAATGTCCATCACCCATTTTCCCCTCTCCCCCACCCCCCATCAACCCTCAGTTTGTTCTCTGTATTTAAGAGTAATAGAGAGTCTTTGAATGTTAGAATTAGTTAATTCTGAATGTGTGTGTGTGTGTGTGTGTGTGTGTGTGTGTGTGTGTGTGTGTGTATTTGGCTCAAGCTATTTTATTCAGATAATTCTTCTCTTTTATAGAAATATTATATTTAAGAACACACTGAATAGATATTATCTGTCTTTTAGTTCCAGAAAAATGTTTCTCATGTTAATTTTATCATTTCCTTTGATTAGTCAATTGAAACAATTTAATAATTTAAATTTAACAATTTAAACAGTTTAAATAACGAACAGATCTTATTTAAAAGGCTTTGCTACTAATATCAAATTTGTGACCCTGCTTATCTTTTGTGCCTCCAAATTAAATTTTAAAACATTTACACCATGCTTATTTTTATTTAAAAAAATAATTTCTTTTTAACGTTTATTTATTTTTGAGACAGAGAGAGACAGAGCATGAACGGGGGAGGGGCAGAGAGAGAGGGAGACACAGAATCCGAAGCAGGCTCCAGGCTCTGAGCCATCGGCCCAGAGCCTGAGGCGGGGCTTGAACTCACGAACCGTGAGATCTTGACCTGAGCTGAAGTCGGTTGCTTAACCGACTGAGCCACCCAGGTGCCCCATACACCATGCTTATTTTTAATCTACCTCAAGACTTAACAAAAAACATCTAAAACTACTAAATGGCTAAGTATAGGGAATACTTATTTATTTATGTTTTTCATTTATTTTTAAATGATTATTTCTTTTTTGAGAGAGAGAGAGAGAGAGGGAGAGAGAGAGAGAGGAGAGAGAACACCATGGTGTAAGGTGGGGGGGGGGAAGCAGAGGAGAGAGGGAGTGAGAGAATCCCAAGTAGGCACCATGCTGTCAGTGCAGAGCTCCACAGGAGGCTTGAAGCAGGGTTCAATCCTACAATTGTGAGACCGTGACCTGAACCAAAATCAAGAGTTAGAAGCTTAACCAACTGAGCCACCCAGATGCCCCAACTGAGGAAACATTTTCAGAAGAAACTTTTTAGAAACATTACACTTCTAAACATTACATAGTTTGGAATTGTTTTTCTTTAAATCTCTTGTGAAACCATCGATTTGTGGACTAGTGATAAAAGTAGATAAACTTTGGAATTTATTATTATTCTTTAGGTGATTTAGTAAATGGAAAGAAACATGATTTATCAAAAAGAGATGAACAAAAACAGGAAGACATTTTTAATTTTGAATTGTATACATGTTATTTGAATATGTTGTCCTAGAAATAAGACCTTATATCAGCAAGGTTTTCTTTTATTCTGCCATTTTCTTATTCTTAAATTAAGAATAAAACATGTAGTTTCATGCTGCTACTGTAGTAAATTTCTATTTGAAGCCTCTACTGTATTGATTAAAATACCACAGGAAATATGTAGGATTTGAAAGCTTCATTAAAAAAAAAAAAAAGAAAAAAGAAAAAAATAGCTAGTAAGGAACGTCCAATTTGACAGCATTTCCACTTAATTTATGCTCATCTTACTTCCAGTGTCCTGTTTGCATTATTGTAGAGCGTATTTTTCCAAAAATCACTGCATTAATATCTCCTATGTCACATGCTCCTGTGCAATATGATTTTGTCACTCCCATCAAGAGGTGGAATTTGCCTTACCTTGAATCTGGGTTGGCTTTAGTGATTATTTGACCAATGGAACATGGCGGTATTTTGATACTTCCTAAGCTTGTTCATAAGAAGTCTTTATGTTTGCACCAGAGTGTCTTGGAATAGTTGCTCTTAGGATGCTCCCTCCAGGACCCCAGCAGCATGAAATGAGAAGCCCAAGCTACATGGAGAGGTCATGTGTAGGCTGTCAGCAGCGCGAGCTGAACTCCCAGCAAAGGGCCAACAACCACTGTCAGCCTTTTGAGTGATCTATCCTGGGAAAACAGCCTGGTAGAGTATTATGATGACACCATCGCCAGCTTCATCTGACTCCAACCCAAGGACTTCCTGAGTCCAGAAAATTGGCAGAACCGTGAGAGATATATTATTGTTTCAAGCCAGTCAGTTTGGGGTGCTTTGACATGCAGGAATGCATAATTGGGACAGCACTCTGCGTATTGTTTGCCTCTTTATTTTTTATGTCTACATAAAAAAAAATTACTGTTTATTTTCGTTACTACATATATGTACACTTATATACATATTAATGGATGAGTCAAGAGCTTTGAATAGGCCATGTTTGATAAGGATAATCTATAGATAGCCTTGGGGAATGAAACCCAAGTCAATCTATAGCACGGCTACCAATTCATTCTCAGTGGTGTTACATTATGATTACATACATTATATATTCTTTACCTCCCTAATAATTTTACAGAGGTAAAATGAAATTGCAATGAGCATGGAAAGCTGCCAGGGTTGATTATTGAAAAATTAATAAATTAATAATTGAGCAATTTGCCGTCTTAGAGGTTAGCCACGATTGAAATGATGAGCTTGCTTAAATAGGCATCGGAATCTCAGTTGAATATCAAACACATATTCTGTTATTGTCTTCTGGAAACACCGGTTCCTTCCTTAATTTTGGTATGGTGGCAGTTTCACTCATTCATTCAGTTCATATATGTGAATGTTCCTCTACAAGCACCTCTGTTCAGGCTGCGATGGGATTTTCCTCAAATTCATGTTGGCTCAAGGTTTTGGCTTTTAAAGCACAACGTTGTGCTTTGGCCAACCCACCAGGAGCAATCTGGGATTGATGACAGATCTAAAATTCTTCAATGTTTGTGCAAAATGCTATTTTGGGAAATCTGAGGATTTTCCTGAACAGCTGTGAAATTCTAATACTTCCCTAAATTATTTACAATATTTCTTAGACAAAAATGCACCATTCATTTTATTTTATTTTTTTTAATTTTTTTTTTAACGTTTATTTATTTTTGAGACAGAGAGAGACAGAGCATGAACGGGGGAGGGGCAGAGAGAGAGGGAGACACAGAATCGGAAGCAGGCTCCAGGCTCTGAGCCATCAGCCCAGAGCCCGACGCGGGGCTCGAACTCACGGACCGTGAGATCGTGACCTGAGCCGAAGTCGGACGCTTAACCGACTGAGCCACCCAGGCGCCCCCATTTTATTTTTAACTTTTGAATTTCAAAAGGAACTTTTTCTCAACATCTAAAATGCCAATTTCTTTAAACTATAATTTTAAAATTGACAAGTAAGGGAAGATGAGTATTTTAGAATTGTAAGATATTTTTTCTCTTTGAGTAATTGGTATATTTCTTCACAAAATAACCAGGATTTTTTTTTAAAACATGAATTTAAAAACAGTAGAATAAGTGAAAAATTTAGGCAGGTAATTTTATGACTATTTGTCTTTTTTTCTTTAATTGAAATATTGCTCTTGAGAGGATGGTAGTGATGATTATATGTAGTTTAAAAAATATTACCAGTGAAATAATTTTAGTGACTCTGATAACAGTTAAAAAAATTTTTTTTAATGTTTATTTATTTTTGAGAGACAGAGAGAGGTTGGAGGAGGAGTAGAGTGAGGGAGACCGAGGACCCGAAGCAGGCTTTGCATTGACAGCAAAGAGCCTGACACGGGGCTCGAACCCACAAACTGTGAGATCATGACCTGAACCGAAGTCGGGCGTTTAACCGACTGAGCCACCCAGGCACCCCTAATTTTTTTTTAAATATACCCTTACATTATTTCTTTTTAAAAAGATTCTCTGTGTCTTTCCAGTTGGAAGGCTATGTCGCAGGAAGTAGCACCAAGAGGCAGGAAGAATATCATTAAAGTGTTAACTTTTTACTTGTTCTGATCTCATGCTGTTCACACCCCAAACTTGGTTCTTCCCATTATACAGGGTTGAGTTTTCCACTTTATTTAGAGCCTGCTTGTTTGAATTTTTTTATGTTCAAATTCTAAAATGACTTATTCCTTATCAAACTCGACAAAATATGTTGCAAATTGCAGGCTGTTTGTAACAAATGGTGTTGGTCGTGTTTCTCAGAAGTGTAAGAAGCAAAATCAATGGAGATACTTTATCTCATTTTCCTTCCTTAAAAGAAGAGAGGTTTGAAATGACTGCTTTTTAAGATTTCTTCCCATTCTACACTTCAGTAATGTTCTCAAATAACACAGGCAACTCCCTTTTCCCCCTCCTCTAGGAAGAGGCTACTTGGAGACTGAAAAATCTCTCTCAAAACTTTCAAGGAAAGGACTTACTCCACCCACTTATGTGGATCATTTAGAGATTTTTCATTAGATGCCAAGGAAGGAGGGAAATGAGGTAGTTAATTCCTGGAAACTTTGTCTCTGTAATTATGTATGAAGTTATTTTTACTGTGCATATTACAGAGACAACTTGCATTTATTTTGAACCATTCCAAGATCTTTGAAAATATGGAACTTCAAAGTATTTCTCAAAGGAATAATAAATACTCATTTGTTTCCTAAATCTGTGGATTATACTGAATCCAGAACTCCAGCACAGTTTTCCAGGATGAGAGCACTAATTTTTCTTCTGTAAATAATAAATGCTAGGTGACATGATGGATTGGACTTATGGATAGCAGAATTCCTGAGTAGAAAAAGTATATTCATTTTGCTTGTAGAAAAAGCAGTAAAATGATATCAGAACATTAGGAAATGAATTCAGAAAACCTGACCGACCTTTTTGGCCTCTTGAGGGAAAATAGATGAATGGACCTGCTCCCTATCCCTTTTTTGTTTTCTAACATTGTAAAGCTAAGAAGAATGAAGTCAAAGCATATTTGAAGTTTGCTTTATTGTTTCCTGGGAATCCACTGTGCTGAAATATGTGTATCTATATATATTTTTTATGTCTCTTTTATGTATATACTTCTTTGTAATTGGTCATTCAGGTCTTTTTTTGTAATCCTACTCCCATGGGTACATTTAGAAATAAAATAGGATACCAGTTTTAATATGAAACTCTTGTTCTCTAGAATACATTGCTACAGCCATGTGGATGAATAATTAGCTTTATATAGATAATATTAGACAAGGTGGACATGGTTTTCCCTTGGCTTTTTTGAGAATGTTTTTTGTGGCCTTTGAGGTTGCTGCAAATAAGTACAATCTAACTACAAATAAGGCACATTTTTAGCAATATAAATATACTCAAATGAAATCAATTTAATTTTTAAACATGAATTCTATTTCTAATATAACAGGCTGCGGTCCTCACTTTAATTTTGAGAGAATAAAACCAAGTAAGGAAAGCTGTAACTAAAGAAATCTCAAGAGTATTTTTTATGTTAGATACAATCTAAAGAAAATCAATATTACATTAAGTGGTGTTAAATTTTTTATGCTCCGGGAAAGCACTTTACTTGTCCATTTAATTAATAACAAATTCAATAAAACAGCAAATCTCTGGAGAGCTGGTTACCACAAAAACTTCAAAGATGAACATTCTGACTTGATGTGTTTTAGTGTCCCTCTTGCTTTGGAGTGACAAATTTAAACACGATTTTATTACCAATTCTAATACCTTAGTATTATAAGTATTTTTTATTTAAATTAGAATGGGTCCACATTAAAAAAAAAATTAACATTTATTTATTTTTGAGAGAGAAAAATAGAGAGAGACAGTGTGTGAGCAGGGGAGGGGCAGAGAGAGAGGGAGACACAGAATCTGAAGCAGGCTTCAGGCTCCGGGCTGTCAGCACAGAGCCCAGTGGGGGGCTCGAATTCATGAACCGCGAGATCATGACCCGAGGCAAAGTCAGAAGCTTAAAAGACTGCGCTACCCACCCAGGCACCTGAAAATGGGCCCGCATTTAAGGTGCAGTGCCTGTCTCTGTGTGACTCATGGGAAAGCGGTCTTGGGCTATCCTGGCCAATCTCTGACCTTCATTAGCATCGATGGTGCTGCTTAACAGTAATGGTGCCAGTTGTTACTGCCTCATGTCATCTGTTTAGCTGCATATAGAAATGTGCTAATGGCACAAGATGAAAATAGGTGAGTATGGAAATGATATTGGCCTTGCTTTATGATATATTTAAACATTTTGTAGAGGACAGTTTGAAAAAAATTAAGATACATATTTTCAAGTTCTTGTTGGACTCCACTTTTTTTCTTTGAAATCAGCCATAGCATCGTATGTTAGGGCTGATTACGTTAGGATGTTTCCTATAAACACAGCAAATAGCTCAATTTTTACTTTGAGAGAAATGGAAATAAGTATCAGGCTTTTTCTGGTGATTTTCCTTCTCAACAGATTTTCTGTCACATTTTTTGCAACACCAGTAGTAGTAGAAGGGCTCTTGATGTCAGACAGTCTTTGTGCCTTCCCTTTTCGGGAAGAATTTTCATGAGGAAAACTTATAGGAAGAACCTCGTACTACTCAACCAAATAAAACAGTTTTAGGCCTTCAGCGGCTTGTCGTTTACATAAACTGTTCAATACTCAGGGTTTGCCATATTCGATTCCTTTTATATGGCAATAGCAACCTCTAGAGGCAAACAGGACGAACTGAAATTTTTGTCAAGAGCTGGCCTGAGTCGATTATAACCGGTGTAATTTGTAGAAAGAAAACAAAAATCACTTGGCATGAAGACAATTAAAAAATAAACCAGATTCACCCAATCAAGAAGACTGTTGAAGCATTTATCTGAATCAGAATGTCAATCTTTCACGACCTAGTTGAGGGCTTTTCTTCACTTTGAAGTCTTTGGACCCCACTCTTTAAGTCTGAGTTATTGGCTCTCATATTTATGCGTCAAAAGCCACTCTGTACATTTCTTTTATGATATGAGCCATGAGCTGCTTAAAGTCAAGATTTATGTCATGCAGATTTGTATCTTAACCTCTACCCTGCCACCAGCCTGTACCACATACGGTTCATAATATATAATGCATATGAAATAACTTTATAGAATGGATGAATCATTGAAAGGAGAGGAGAGAAAATTAAACCACAGTGCCATTGCTGCCTTGGTGGAATATTTCTCAAATTTGGGTACCCATCGAGCTACCTTGTATTCACCTCTTAATATCTTACTAGATACTTTTGTTTCCCTAATTGACTTCTTTGAGACATTTGGAACTGGAACTATAGTTCAATTTTGGCCTATCTCCAGCACCTTTTTGATGCATTCTTTTATGCTCATGGCATTCTGAAACTATTTTATTTTACCCATTTGTTTTTAGTGATAATCATCAGTTATTGATGGATTAGTATTTGCTTGGTGTATTAGTTTTTATTGCTATCATAACAAATAACCACAGATATAAAGGTCTAAAACAACACAAATTTATTATACTATATTTTTAGAGGTCAAAATCCATTAAGGTTTCACTAGACTCTAATGAAGGTGCCAGCAAGGCTATGTCCCTTTATGTAGTCTCTAGGGGATAATTGTTTCCTTTCTCATTTAGGTGTTGACAATTCAGTTCCATGCTGTTATGGGGCTGAGGGCAATGTCATGTTTTAAATCAAAGTCTAAATTCTAAAGCTACCTTGTTCTTAATTCTTATACCATGCTATGTTGTGGGTATCCTACCATATATGTGTAACACACACCCACACATACACTCACACACACACATACACACACACACACTAACACATTATCAACTGTTATTTGAAAAACCATGTTGGACTAAGGAAAACATTGTTTGCACCATTTCTCCTGGTGATGTTTATGCAAACAAGTTTTGTGTATTAGTGAGTAACGCATGCATGCTAGTTTGGCATGGTCTATTAATGGCAAAGCTGCAAGAACAGAAAATACTTACTGGTAAATTTATTTGTTTTAGTTTTCCAAGATTCAGGTCCAAAAGATAATCATTTCACAGGTCAGCTATGAAGCTGTATCTTGATTGGAGGCTACTAATGAATATGAAAAAATTCTGCCACTTTAATTTAGAAAATGTTAATTCTAAAATATTACTTCACAAAGTAGTGTGCTTATATTTTCATATGCTTATCACTCTGATATAGTTTTTTGAATGAATGATTTTTAGGTTTGTAATGTAAACAGAGGGTAATATGGGGTCACTTTTGGCATCCGCATTGTTTATCATAACATGCATATACAACTTCCCCAAACTCCTATAAATACGTATATCTTTCCTTTAGCCCATTCTTTTTGCATCCCACTTGTTTATTTATCCTTTTTTTTTTAATTTTTTTTTTAACGTTTATTTATTTTTGAGACAGAGAGAGACAGAGCATGAACGGGGGAGGGGCAGAGAAAGAGGGAGACACAGAATCGGAAGCAGGCTCCAGGCTCTGAGCCATCAGCCCAGAGCCTGACACAGGGCTCGAACTCACGGACCGCGAGATCGTGACCTGAGCTGAAGTCGGATGCTTAACCGACTGAGCCACCCAGGCGCCCCTATTTATCCTTTTTTAAAATGTATTAACTGATAATAGGCTCAGATGTTTTTATTAATTCTACTACTTTAGCCTTAAGTTCTCTCCATGTGTGGTTCTTGCCTTGTAGTTGTCTCCGTGCACAAGGGAAGGCTGTGTTATGTGAATGTTTATTCAGTCAATCCACCAACTAAAGTCAGATTTGAGCCTTGTTTCCTTATCTTGCTTTCTCAAAGTCAGCTGCCATTGTGGAAGCATTATTTATTCACCTCATTTCCTCTTTATTACAGAATCTTGATGCTCTGCATGACCACCTCGCTACTATCTACCCAGGTATGCGTGCGCCTTCCTTTAGGTGCACTGATGCAGAAAAGGGCAAAGGACTCATTCTGCACTACTACTCAGAGAGAGAAGGACTTCAGGATATTGTCATCGGAATCATCAAAACGGTAGCTCAACAAATACATGGCACTGAAATAGACATGAAGGTAATGGTCAGTAATGGAGGCTCTTCTGAACACATCTGACATACAGAATATTAAACATGACACTGTGAATTTACCTGTAGCTGTCACTTCTAGTGGACCTCACCAGAGGCATATTTATGAGCCATAACAGTGCTACACCAGCAATATTCTATATTTGGCCTTGGAAATCATTATACAGGATATTTTTTCCCCATGGCAGCAGAAATCTCTCTCCAATTATACATTGCTTAAGGCAATGTGAAACCTAGCTTGCATTTCCTGTATGCATCAGCTGAGTAGCAGAAGGAAAAGTGACTGGTTAAGCTGTAGCCTTCAGAATACAGAAAACCCAAAATGTGGATAGTCAAATTCTAAGATATATAAGATATACATATATAATATTAGATATTGTTTTACCGATCATTGTCTCTTTGTAGATTTTTTTTTATCTGTTCCTGAAATAATAGTTGGAATCTTTCATTTTGTGATATAAAAATTTTGTTCTTTTAGAAAAAATTGGATTACTTGGTGAAAGAAGTCAGGTCTTAATATTTAAAAAAATCGTTGCTATTGATAATACGTGCTCTAAGTTTTGAGTGAAAATATCAGAGTAGTGCTACATCAGCTGTGTAATAAAGAAAACCATTGTTTTTCTCTCTTTTTGACCCTGCAGTCTCTCCCAGTCACCTGCTCGGTGTGTGCCCAGAATGTTTAGCCTTACGAGCCATTTTTTAGTTGCTCAAAGTTCGAGAGAATTAGGGAGAGAGATATCCTATTTCAACTTTTTTTCCTTATGGCTATTTCTTAGATGTCAGAGTTATGTTCTAGCACATACAGGAAGCCCAAACTTTAAGTACAATATTATACAAAATAAAAATTGTCATCTTTAAATTGTTTATATTGGAAAAGTGTCCCATATATTTAATCTAGTAATGCCATGTTAGATTCGGTGGTTTTCTTTCTTTCAAGAGTTGATGTCAATTCTTGGTGTGACACTTGTGGGTGAGTCCCAGGTGCATCCTTAATTTTTCTACAACTAGAAAGTAGGACTCTGTGTAACTTGACATTATCAAATCCAGAGACATTTAAAAAATTAAAACCATGGGTAGAGAATCAACATGTATCCATGGCTAGGAATCTCACTGGAATTTAGCCAAAATATTCTATGCCTTTCATTTCTTATTTTTGATCCTGACCCCAAACTAACGCTACACTTATGCCTAGTGAGCCTTTGTCAGGGGCTTTTAGCATACTGTGTCTATTCTTGTGTTTGGTTTTTATTTAGGCAGGTTGAGCAAAAGACAAGTACGTAGAAACTTCAAGAAAAAAACACAAATCAGGGCGCACTTGGAGATTGCAGTTGCTATGGTTATCAGTGTACTTGGCATGGGAGATTGGCAGCCATGAGCACACTCTATATAAAATTCAAGATTTTACTTAATTGCATGGTTTCCTTTATACAATATTTTGTTGCCTTGTGACCTTCATGTATTTAAGTGCTCCAACACAGACTTCTGGAATATTTTCAGTTTTAGTTATATTTGGTATATTTAATTTTTGTCAAAGACACCTTTAATTTCCTGAAGTATTCTTATGTTGAATCTGTAAGCTTAACGAGTCCAGGGTTACCAGATAATTTAACGACTTAAGGAATATTATACCGTGTCAAGAAGTGATATGCCAATGAGAGCTTAAAAATATGATCAGAAAGCAGTTCATTTAGGGGCACCTGGGTGGCTCAGTTGGTTAAGTGTCTGACTTTGGTACAGGTCACGATCTAGTGGTTCATGAGTTCGAGCCCCACGTAGGACTCCGTGCTGACAGCTCAGAGCCTGGAGCCTGCTTCAGATTTTGTGTCTCTGTCTCTCTCTGCCCGTCCCCTGCTCGCTCTCGCTCTCTCTCTCTCTCAAAAATAAACATTAAAAACATTTTTTTTTGAAGAAAGCAGTTCATTTTGACAATTTAATCAAAGCAAAGGAACAAGATTGAGGAATTAATTAGTAAATTTAGGTTGCACATAATTCAGTTCCTTTAGCTAAAATGGAACCAGAGCAGACCATCAAAATTGGGCTTGAATTTGAAGACTGACTCTTATTTTGTTCATGAAACTTTAGAGAAAACAACCTTAGTAAAGCAGACTGTTTAAATCATCGATAAAAATACTAATATTTAGCCAGTGTAGTAGGTGAGTGTGACACTCAAGGGAGTAATATCCTAATTTCATCATGAAACGATTTGAAAGAATATGTACAAGAGCGTCACGTTAATTGTGATTTCTTCTTAAGTCTCAGAGTGTGCTGCTGTGAATGCATGAGCAAAAAAAGCCAAAAAGAGCAACATTCTGCCTTCACTGAGCTATAACTGAAGAACTATTGTGCCCACTACTTCCCATTTGGATCTGGCCACAGTTGAGATACAGTTTTTCCTTTAGAAGAGGATGTGTTGTTTCTGGTTTCTTAAACTCAAAAGAATAAACATCTTTTCTATACCTTAATAATGTATTTGCCTATGCAAAATATTTCAGAAATGTCACTATTTATGTAAATTATAGAGCTTTACTCACTATTATGATTACTTCCCTAGAATGAGTTCCTAGACTTGTAATTAAACTGAAGAATGCACAACGTTTTAGGGATTACTTGTATATTATCAATCTACCCTTCAGAAAATTTAATCAAGATCCCCTCCCACTTGTGGTATTCGAGATAACTCTTTTTCTGTATCTTACCCAATTTGGTATTTTGTATAATTGCTATTTGACAGATAAAAAGTGACATTGCATGTATTTTTAAATATGTAGCTCTATTATTTCATTTCCTTCTGTTTGCACATATCATTTTTCATCATATTAAATAAAACCACTTTGTATGGTTTGTGGGGTATTCACTGTACAATTGTACCTGGCTGAGCGGGCTGAGCCTACCAGGACAAGGGGATGATTTTCTCCCAATTCTATCAAAGAAGCCATCTGGGCTGCTGAAGGATTCATACCAGATTTGCAATTTTATTGTAAGTAATTTTTCAGTCTTCAAATTGCATAAGTCAATGTCCAGAAATAGTTTCCTATTTAAGACATGCATAGTATTTGCATTTATGCATATTTTAAAATTAACTCTCTAAATGCAATTCTCATAACCAGTTTCTTAGGCATTTAGGATTTTAAGTAAACTGAAATGCAGGCAATTAACTCATCTCCCCCTCTGAAAAATCCAGGTTATTCAGCAAAGAAATGAAGAATGTGATCATACTCAATTTTTAATTGAGGAAAAAGAGTCAAAAGAAGAAGATTTTTATGAAGATCTTGATAGATTTGAAGAAAACGGTACCCAGGAATCACGCATCAGCCCGTATACCTTCTGCAAAGCTTTTCCTTTCCACATAATATTTGACCGGGACCTGGTGGTTACTCAGTGTGGCAATGCCATATATAGAGTGCTTCCCCAGGTAAAATGACATCACACTTCCTTGAGGTCTGAGACAAAGGCTCTAGAGTTGTTCTATGTGGCCATTTATTCACTTAATACACTGATTATATATCATGTAATGTGCAGTACATCGTATATCACATAAGTTTTTTAAACTGAGCTAAGTGTATTTAAGCATACTGCAACTTTCCCTAGGACAGCTATTTATTCTTTTTCTGTTTTAATCACTCACAGGGACAGTGGGAAAATTACATGGGGATACTATTGTTTTAATGAGAAAATGGGTAACTTTGTAGTAGTAAGCAACTCCCCTACCAAATGATTATGATTTTCTACTTTAAAGTCTTACTGAGCTGGCTTAATCTAATCTCAAATCGTAAGAATTATTTCTACTGATCACATGATCCTTTCTTTTCATCCACATTGTAGCTCCAACCTGGGAACTGCAGTCTGTTGTCTGTCTTCTCTCTGGTTCGTCCTCATATTGACATTAGTTTCCATGGGATCCTTTCGCACATCAATACAGTTTTTGTATTGAGAAGCAAGGTAATCAAAATATTATTTCTTTCAATGTGAGTAAGGGATGTTATATCTTAGAAGTGTGCCTGAAGGAAAGTTACCTACTATACTATTCTATTATATGGAGAACGTATAGAAAAATTCAAACCAAACCTCAGAGGGAGTCCTGTTTCAAAGGCAATATTATTGATTTTTGGTTTGCCTGAGCAGCACTGGAACTCTTACTAACTGATCAAAATTAACAAAAGTAAATTTTGAGACTGTATTGTTGGGACAATGCAATTTCACATAATAAAACAAATATCTTTTACTCCCTGTACAGCTACCATGTACTATTTTAGACATCAGAAGAACTGATAAAAAAAAAAATACACTTTTTTAACTTCACCCAAAGCCACTGATTTAATTCTTCCTTCAATTGTCTATTATTCTTGGTGCCATTTTTGTCGGAATTTAAAAGTGATAAAATATTCTTTTGGTTGAATGTTTAAGGAGTACCCAGATCTCATAGTTTCTGTTCTTGGGAGTGATACAGCAAACGTGTCCTAGAATGTATATTTTGTCCTTCCTGAAGCCCTTGGAAAGGTCTTACCCACACATACTTTATGTATTTGGAACTACTCCCAGCCTCTCTGTGAATGCAGGTATGGGGAATAGAGACACTTGATTTCTTTTTTTTCATAGAACTTAGTATTATATGTTGGAGCCATACTGGAAAATCAGAAATAAGATTCACAGTAGCTTTAAAACAATATGCAAGCATAGTAAGACTATTATCTTTTTGGGTCCAAAGGAGATAGTCAATTCGTTTTTCTGCAGTGTTCGCAAGGTAATCACTTTGCTTATTACCTGGCAGTATTTCTGTGAAATGCCCTTCCTGATCTACTTGGTGTCCTTATTCCCCCTGGACACTTTGGTGGGAAATGAGGTATACATGTCCTTCTTTTTTTTTTTTTTTTAACGTTTATTTATTTTTGGGACAGAGAGAGACAGAACATGAACGGGGGAGGGGCAGAGAGAGAGGGAGACACAGAATCGGAAGCAGGCTCCAGGCTCTGAGCCATCAGCCCAGAGCCCGACGCGGGGCTTGAACTCACGAACCGTGAGATCGTGACCTGAGCCGAAGTCGGTCGCTCAACCGACTGAGCCACCCAGGCGCCCCTACATGTCCTTCTTTTTGCTGACTTGTTGCATAGGGAGAAAGATACTAGTTTAATAGCTGTGTCTTGCTTTTTCAAGGAAGGACTGTTGGATGTAGAGAAATTAGAATTTGAGGATGAGCTGACTGGGACTGAGAGCAGCTGCTTACGTCTCAAGGGGCAGATGATCTACTTACCTGAAGCCGATAGCATCCTTTTTCTGTGTTCACCAAGGTAATCATTTTTAGATCAATTATAATGGATAGAAATACCCATTTTTAGCTAACAGAGAAATTCAAAAGCATCTTATTTAATGATGTCTACATGTTTCAAGTATAATTAGGTATTACAGCCCCTGTTCATACAGCACTCTAGTACAAGGATAATTTCATTTAACATTTGTAACAAGCTCAGAAGAAATCCTGTATTCTTTTTTTTTTTTTTAATTTGTCCTGTCTTAATCAATGTGCCAAGTGTATGTGCCATCAGATCGTGGAAAAATCTAATCTGCAGGTAGCTAATGCTTAGCTTTGTACCTTCCAAAGAGGCACCACGTAGAAAAGAAATTCCATAAAGCATTTAATATGATGACATAAATACATGGGTATATTTGGCACCAAAAAATTACTTTCTACAATTGTTTCTAGATTTAAAATATAACTACCCTATATTGACAATATTTAGCTACTCTAATCAGGATATACTATTCAAAATATATTATTACATTGAAATTTATGTAAATTATGTTTTTTGTAATGAACATCAGAAGGAAGTAAAACTGTAGGATGGTATTTTTCCAATTTGAAAAAACATTTTACCAAAAGATGCATGGCAACTCAGAATAAGAAAAACATACCTAAATTTACTTAGAAAAATAGAAAAAGGTAACTGGAACTTTTTAGGTGGTATTTTGTGTATTTATAACTTTGTATGACAGAAACCTATGCACATTATTTAGTAACACATTCACTACAGCATGTTTTGCTGAGCTACTGGCTAAAAATTTAATTTAAAGTCCACCATGATCACTCTTCATTTAAAGATACTGCCTGAAAATTTCTGAAAAATCTAATGAACTTTATAACTTCCTTTAATATTATTAATACACTATTTTTTTTAAAGATTTTTTTTTAACGTTTTATTTATTTTTGAGACAGGGAGAGACAAAGCATGAACAGGGGAGGGTCAGAGAGAGGGACACACAGAATCTGAAACAGGCTCCAGGCTCTGAGCTGTCAGCACAGAGCCCGACGCAGGGCTCGAACTCACGGACCGCGAGATCATGACCTGAGCCGAAATCGGCCGCTTAACCGACTGAGCCACCCAGGCAACCCCTATTAATACACTATTAACGACTACATAAGACTAATGATTATTTTTTCCTGAGAATATGCATCATGAAAATAAAAGAGACAAACTTAGAGAATATCAACCCTTTATATCTTTTTATTAGTCACTTTCATTGTTCTAACTATATTTTTATCTGCTATCAATGTGTTTTTTTTTTTTCTTTTGCCCTTTTCAAGTTGAGCTTTAGTAGAATGACAGCTGTTCAATAGGGACAATTTCTATTCATGGAGATAAAGGTCTCTTTGGAAACAGTAGCAGAAAATTTGGAGGCTCTTTGTTAATTACCATATGAAGAAATTGGTCACATATTGACACATTCACAATTTGTCATATGGTACCTGTCCGTGTATTTAGAAAGATTTGTACTTGTGTTAAATGAGATCCACTAAAAGCAGTTTTACTTATAAATAATTCTAAGATGATTAGTTTAAATTTAGGGGAAAAATGTTAGTAGTTCATTAAGATAATAAGTAAATTTTTAGAAAAATGAGACATAGAGGCACTTTGGTGACTCAGTCAGTTAAGCATCTGACTCTCTTTTTGGCTCTGGTCATGATCCCAGGGTCATGGGATTGAGCCCTGTGTGGGGCTCTGCTGAGTATGGAACCTGCTTAAGATTGTCTCCCTCTGCCCCTCCCCCACTCCCTCTTGTGCACACAGGTACTCTTTCACACACACACACACACACACACACACACACACACACACACAAAGAAAAGTGAGATATAATTTGATTGTTTTTAAACTCCATACAAGAATTTTTAGCCATTTTTATTTTAACCTTATAATCTTTTTTTTTTTTTTTTTTCTCTGTTCACGGGCAATTCTTGTATATCAGCTAGCAGGTGATCTGTCCTCTTTTCAGATGAGTCTATTCTGCCATTGAGCCGAGCTGTTCAAGGTTAACATACATATGCATTTTAACAAAATCTAAAGAAACCATATGGCTCATTACTAAAGTCTTTGATCATTTTATTTTTCTATATTGACATGCTTATGTTGGCTTTGATGTGTGGACATTTCTGCTGAGAATGTATAACAAGGAAACATTTTATTAATCCAAAATTCTTCAGTAAAGCCACAACTCCTTATGTCATTTTAGAGAAATTCTTATTGTGAATGCCCAGAAGTTATTACTTTATATTTAAAGAATTCAAACCAATAATATAACCTTAAGATATTTTAACCAAAAAATAAATTTTTAAAAAGCAGTCACTTATCAGATCATCACTGAATCAATACAATTATGCTATTTTTTTTAATGTTTGTTTATTTTTGAGAGAGAGAGACAGAGGAGGGGCAGAGAGAGAGGGGGAGACACAGAATTTGAAGCAGGATTCAGGCTCTGAGCTGTCAGCACAGAGCCCGACACAGTGCTCTAACCTAAGAACCATGAGATCATGACCTGAGCTGAAGTTGGATGATCAACCAACTGAGCCACCCAGGTGCCCCTATTATGCTAATCTAAAAATAACTTCGGTAAAAAAAAAAAAAAAACAAAAACATAGGTTACAAATATGCATACACTTTAGTAAGATTATATAATGTTTCAAAAATGAGAAAAATTTTCAAAGCAAACAAAAGCAGTAGAAGAAATTAGAATCAGAAGTAAGAGTAGCACATAAAATACATGTCATAAAGTTATAAGCACATAAAATACATGTGGAAGATAGGTCATAAATCTGATTGTAAACTTTTTATCACTGCATCTAAAAGAGAAAAGCAACCAGTTACAACAGTCAATGGATGCATAAGGCAACAATGAACTGGTTTCTCAAAAGAAGCATTATCATCCCTGTTACAGAGGGCAAAAAGAAAGTTTTCTTCATCTCTTTATAATGGGGGGAAAATGTGATTGCAGTCCATAACGGCCACGTGTTAAATACCAGATTAATTTTCACAGGATAGTTTTCTCCTTTATCTTTCAGTTTAGGCTGATGGAATCAAAAAGTGAGATTTGGCAAAAATGTATGTCAAATTCACTGCTCCTTGATAGATTTTTTTTTAATGTTTATTTTTCAGACAGAAACAGCATGAACGGGGGGAGGGTCAGAGAGAGGGAGACGCAGAATCCGAAACAGGCTTCAGGCTCTGAGCAGTCAGCACAGAGCCTGACGCGGGGCTCGAACTCGCGACCACAAGATCATGACCTGAGCCGACGTCGGACGCCCAACCGACTGAGCCACACAGGCGCCCCTGCTCCTTGATAGATTTTTAAATATATGAAAGAATGAAGTTAGAGTCTTCATGCAACTCTCCATTTTTTTTTTTTTTTTTTTTTTTTTTTTTGTCTTTAGCCTGACCTATTGAATGGTAGGAGATGACCAGATATTACTCCTTGACAGTAGTCAGGCTTGATATTAGCATGTACACAAGTTGGCACTGACTTCACCTCATTTCCCTATCTACCAGTGTGATGAACCTGGACGATCTGACAAGGAGAGGTCTGTACCTAAGTGACATCCCTCTGCATGATGCCACGCGCGATCTCGTTCTTTTGGGAGAACAATTCAGAGAGGAATACAAACTGACCCAAGAACTGGAAATCCTCACAGATAGGCTGCAGCTCACATTAAGAGCCTTGGAAGATGAAAAGAAAAAGACAGACACGTAAGAATGTAACCTTGTGGGTAAGGAAGGGCGTTGTATATTGTGACCCTACTGTGGTTAAGTTTGGTAACCAAAGTAGAAAGGCATGGAACCTGTTATACTCTGGAGTAGTAGGTAAGAATCTTCCATATCACTTAGAAAGAAATTATGCATACAGAAATACATCAGTCTTAATGGTAGTAGAAATGTGTCTTCTAGTTTTAGAAACTAAGTTGAAAGAATAAATGCCATAATACCTCCCTGAAAATCAATACAGTAATCCAAGTGTGTATTTAAAGGTGAAGTATCCATTCATTCCTTCCTTCATATGAGAGATCTGTTCGAAGCATCCTCTGGGTGCCAAGGGCTGGCTGGGTTCTCGGGGTTGCAATGAACACTGTGCTTAGAATTGGCCTTCATTTTCAAATAATTCATTCAGATATGCACTGTGCATACTACTTGGCCTTGCTTGTATATATTCGTTAAAGGCACTAAATCACTGGACATTGATGAGAGATTTTACCCAGGGTCTTGGGTATTCATTTTTGATGGCTTGTCAGAGAATTGAAGTGATCTGTCTGACTTCTCCTAAGAACTATTTCATTCTACTTGAACACCAAGAATATTGATAACAGCATCACTTTCTGTACTTTTCTTTGCATTGATATGTGTGTGGTTGCCCTGAAATGAATGCTGTGCCCACACATAAACACGCCAGTTAACTATTTATTAATAACATGGATGAAATAGAGAATGACATTTAATGTCTGTCTATACATAGCTTCTTAATTCACTTGTCTTGACCTTTGTATAGAGAAGCTGAAAGCTATATCTGGTTTCTTTGATGCCTCTTTACTTTCCTTGTGGCCCTCAACAGATCCCTGAATCCCTCCAGATATTTTGCAGATTTCAAAAAGGATATGGGACAGGCGGCTCAAATTCCTCCCACTGCTTAAAAAAAAAAAAATTCAAACTGTAGGTTTTATTGGTATGTGGTACAACTTCATCCTTGAAAATAACACATTGTATGAAGCTTGTAAGATTCAACTTAGCACAGTACGTCCTCTGGCTTTAGGGAAGAAAAAGGTAGGGAGGCATCATTTCTTCCTCTGGGTCCTCATGCCAAGAGCCATCGGTTACCCCAGTTTCTGCTTCTGTCCTATCAGTCCTCGGCTCTCACCCTCCTCCCGTTGTGCTTACCACACTTGTCCCTCTGCGTGGTACCTGATGCCATCGAAAAATCGCAGGATTGCCTGTAGAAGTACAGTCTTTTCTTGCCGAGCCCAGGCTCCACCTGTTTTTTCCGTTTCTTCCACGGAAGAAAGAGGCATGGATGAGACTGGGAGGAGATCTACTTGGTTTAATGGTATTTACACAAATTCAGGTAAACTTCTTATTCCTGAGAGATAAACACGGTCCTGGTATTATACTACTCAGACAGTGTTCTAAGTGCTGGTAATGACAACTTTCCTACTGTGAATACTGTAATAACAGGTCAGAATTCAGTACCACGGATGAAAACTCTGACTTCCTATTGCCAGGGTTCTGCTTCGCCTATTTGGTTGCCTTATTTCCATTTAGTTTGAATTGGTTTGGATTTGGAGGCATTGCATGTGATTAAAACAAATAAATTATGGTATTTTTGAAAACTCACATAGATGGCTAATAATGGGTGTCTTATAAGACTCCAGGTTTTTATGGTACAAACGACATCAAAACTCTGTGATTCCCAGCATTTCTTCCTGTGGCTCTTTCCCCATCCCGCTGAATAGGCTGTTGTATTCTGTCCTCCCTCCATCCGTTGCCAATGAGCTGAGACACAAGCGTCCAGTGCCTGCCAAGAGATATGACAACGTGACCATCCTCTTCAGTGGCATTGTGGGCTTCAATGCCTTCTGTAGCAAGCATGCATCTGGAGAAGGGGCCATGAAGATTGTAAACCTGCTCAATGACCTCTACACCAGATTTGACACACTGACTGACTCCCGGAAAAATCCATTTGTTTATAAGGCAAGTCCAGACCGCATCCTAATGCAGTGCCCTTCAGAGTCTGAATTTTGAGACCCTATGTTCCGAGGCACCATTCTCTGACTATAGCCCTACAGCCTTGGTGCAGTAGGCCTCCATGTACCTTTAAGAAATGTTTACCATTTTCTTAAATAATTTACCTCTTGTTATAAACCTTTCTCTTCCCTGTAACCAAAATGAATAGAGCTGATGGTTCCCTGGTTCAAATGAAATGTTCAGCAGCTTTTTGCACTTACATTAATGAATCTGCACAGGTTGTTTCTCACCCATCATGTAAACATAGCATTTGTTTTAGTGCTCTGTCGGAGACATTTTTATTGAAATACATAAATGCTTTGCATAGTAAAGAAGTCTTAGAGCATGAGAAGGGGACTGGGGACTCAGGTTTGCTTTTAGATTACACCGACCTGAAGATAAACATTTATAAGGCATTTATGCGCTTTGTTTCAATTAAAAACAAATATAATATTGGAAAAAATGAAGTCAGGGGATTATTGCTTCATAAAAGCAAGAATGTTAACCAAACCATCTCCAGGCATCTGGAGTAATAGGAGTGCCACAAGGACTATTTATTTTATAGTGGTTTTCTGAGGTACAGTGTGACATTTTGTGAGCACATCATAAATGTAAATGGTTATTGAACATGATAAACCATTGGACGTTGGGCAGTGGCTCTTGTGTCATAAACCATCATTATTTTAGGGAGATACTGGTAATAAATTGTCCTAGTGAATTATAAGCGTATCTGAGATGAGAAACCAGGAATTACTAGGGGGGAAATAATGCTGTGTCCATGCCTGGCTGTAATCAAAGGCCTCAAGTGCTGTGTGCAAGTTTCAAACAATTACAAGGTTTCATCTTGTTGGAATTGAATGTATTATAATTTTAAACGAATTCATGGGAGGAAAGTTTAAAGTTACTAGTAGCCTTGGGGAAATGTTGTTTATATAGAAGGGTAGCAAATGAAACAGTAATGTTTATTCTAACCAATGACCATGTAAATATATGTGCTGTGTTAGGTGGAGACAGTTGGTGATAAGTATATGACAGTGAGTGGTTTACCAGAGCCATGCATCCACCATGCACGATCCATTTGCCACCTGGCCTTGGATATGATGGAAATTGCTGGCCAGGTTCAAGTAGACGGAGAATCTGTTCAGGTTAGTAAATAAAGTAGATACTATAATAGCAGTAGCAGACCTTTGTGGTCAACCGACTCACATTCTTTGGCAGGCAGTCATTACGTCTAAGGGAAGACGTCATCATGACAACAGACTATAATATTCTTGAACCCATTGTATTGCATTTTTTTCACAGAGATGGGAAATCTGTCCACCTTTTTGAAACTACCTACTCTGTTCCATGTACTGAAATCAAGAGGATGAGACCAAACTTCCTATCCTTTCTGGTTTATTTTTTAAAAATCTCTTTCCTGCGTCTCATATAAGTTGCCAGATTCATATCTTTGGAATCTTATGACTTTAGAAAAAGAATATTTCTCTTGGAAGACAGATTTTGTGAGAGTTTTTTTTTTTTTTTTTAATATTAATGCTTGATTTTTTTTTACCTTTCCTTTAATCTCTTTTTTTAATTTTTTTTTTAATTTATTTATTTTTGAGAGACAGAGAGAGACACAACACAGGTGGGGGAGGGGCAGAGAGAGAATGAGGCATAGAATCTGAAGCAGACTCCAGGCTCTGAGCTGTCAGCAAAGAGCCTGACGTGGGGCTTGAACTCACAAACTGTGAGATCATGACCTGAGCCGAAGTCGGTCGCTCAACCGACTGAGCCACCCAGGCGCCCCGAGAGTTTTTTATTTTGTCTGTAATACACTTGGAGTTCTTCCAGAGAATTCTTATGATTTCTTTGTGATGACTTTACGTTATTCTATGATGTAAAGTAATCAAAAATTAGTGTTTTGGTGATCGAGCTTATTGAAACAAAGCTTTGATTTCTGCAGATAACAATAGGGATACACACTGGAGAAGTAGTTACTGGTGTCATAGGGCAGAGGATGCCTCGATACTGTCTTTTTGGAAATACTGTTAACCTCACAAGCAGAACAGAAACCACTGGAGAGAAGGGAAAAATAAATGTGTCTGAATACACATACAGGTAAGAGAACAGGTCTTGGTATTTACTGATTTGCAAGAAAAATGTCTCTTCACATGTGGTTTAACTCTCTGCATGATTTTGTTACTTTTAAACAGTCATCACTTATGCTCTTAGGATTGTTTATTTTTTATTTGAGAACGGATCATCACTCCCACTCTCAATGAATCTACACCACCTTAGGAATTCCTTGCATGACCACCATTACTAAAATCCTGTTACTTTTAAATACAATTTTAACATGTGTCATTACTGTCTCGATTTCAAACTTCGGTTCATGTCCCTTTCTCCATACAACCATAGTCAAGACGTCTTTTCCTATTCCCTGTCCCCTATCTTTTAGATGTCTTATGACACCAGAAAACTCAGATCCACAATTCCATTTGGAGCACAGAGGCCCAGTGTCCATGAAGGGTAAAAAAGAGCCAATGCAAGTTTGGTTTCTATCCAGAAAAAATACAGGAACAGAGGTATGACTAATCAGCATGTAGTTACGTTTTTTAAAGACAGAATATAAATACAAGGAGCTAAATTATAATCACTGAAAATATGTCTCCTTTGAAAAGAATTCTTGCTTGCTGAAATGAACTCTCAGGTAAAGCAATGTAAGTACTGAAACATTAATGAGCCAGTTAGAACAATAAAAACTTCTTAGGGGATACTTTATTGTTGCCGGCTTTTTACCTCTAATGAAATTAAACTTAAAAGCACCAGACGGGGAAGACCAGTTTTTGGTTCTTCCTCCATAATCTGGCTGAGGTGAGAGGACAATGAGGGACTCCCTGGCCTCTTTGCTTAGCTCCATAAGGGGTTCTGAGGTCACCATCTGGCCAGAGTCAGGACTGCAAGTTATGGGAGGTTTCTTAATCACGAAGCTTCAGATCCTTCTAAGGGCCAATCTATCTCCCTGTGGAATGTTTGGGGATCTTTAGACATCCTAGGCCCTTGTGCGTTTTTCCTAGAAAGGAGAGCGATTTATACTTTTCCATAACCTATATGATTGCATAGGGGAACCTCAGGTTCGTGCTAGTCCTGTGGTTATACTCCGGCTGTACTACTACGTGCTAGAGTTGACTTCAGACACTAGCCCTCCAAACTGGAATCCTGATTCACGCTGGGCTCCTACACACCAAAGCCATGCCCACCTTGTTCCCACACACAGGCCGCTATATCAGAAGTAAGGTTGATACTTTGTTCCCTGTTGATGTAGAGGTTCTTTAGAGAGGGTGAGACTACTTGATTATATTTCTTTTTCCGAACGTATACATCCCCTAAAAATGCTGGTAGAGCATAAGTCCTAAAAGGAATGGAATGCCAAGTTTTAAAATATTTATCTTTATCTTCTTTCTGCTGTTTTTACTTTAGATAATTTACTTGTGGTTTTGGCATGCTTACTGAGGCTCTTCTGATAAATTAAGCCCTACCTCAAGTGTTGCTCGTTTTAGGTGGGTGGTCCTTGTTTCACCCAGAATTATGGTGGGAAGACTTAGAAAAACAGATGTGCATGCATATATTAAAAAAAAAAAAAAGAAAGAAAAGAAAATCTTTGGGGGATACTACAAGCTTTATTATCACTGAAAATGAACCCCTATTTATTCCACTCTTTAAAGGAACCAGCACAAGATGATAACTGAATTTCAGACTGTGGGATGACGGGGACCGCAGAATGGGCTCCAGTTGTCCCCTGTCACACACCAAGCAATTATTCCCTGTGGATACAGATTTCGCTTTGTCCTTTGCAATGGCCCCAAGCCTTTCTCTTAGGCATAGCTTTCATATTCGTTATTCAACCTTTGCTCTGCTTTTGGTAATTTTCAAGGTTTAGTATATTACCTAAAGTTTGGCTTTAGATGTGGATAATGTGAATTTCATGTGTCTTAAGATCTACTACAAGCATTACTTAACATGGTAATTTGCAAGTGGTAGGCACCCAATAAGTAGTTGTTGAATTTAATTAAATGACACTGAACAGTATTTGGTCATGTGTACATATCATATCATGGTTTGCCAAATCTGTTTAGTGTTCCATGTATATGTATATGTATATTTTAATGACTATAATAACATATAACAAAGTTTATATCGTGTTGGTGTACATCATCATAGAAACCATTTTCTAAAAGAGTGAATTCTAACTTTTAGGGGAAAAAATGCAATTTATTTTCAGATTCCCAAAATAAGAATTAATATACCATGCTAAGAAAATAATGAGTATTTTGAACTGTGCTAATTTTTCTTCAAAAATATAGGATGCGCATTTCTGTTCTTAAAATATTTGGTTGCTCACCCAAATCATGTGGCATTATAATTCCTCTAAAATTCTGTAGTTTGTACTATATCCCTTGTATTAAATCCCTTTAACAACATGTTATAAAAAGTTGCACTGTTTCACAGTGAGCTATTACATTAGCTTGAGATAAATGTCAGGGCTCTAACCACATCTGAGAATAAAATTGGAAGTACTACTGGGATACTCCTGTAAGAGCCATTTCTGGCCATTTATTTCCAGAAATGAGCTTCTTTTTCTTAGCTTGGAAGAATGTGGTTATATCCAGGCCATCAGGTTCAGAAAAGTTAACTTTAATTTTGACATAGAATGCATCCCTATTGGAATAATTGGCCTGTTGTTCTTAAATAATTTATTAATATCTACCTTTATAAAATATAGTGCAACTACATTTGTGTAAGAGTGTTTGTCTTTAAATTTAGTATTTCGTATCAGCACAACGATACATGTACAAATGTTCCATGTTCCTGTGTAAGAAAATCTGCAATAAATTATTTTTTCCACTTGTCTCTAGACAGTTTTTATTTCACCAAAAATGATATTAATGTCATTATTGGCCATGTTATTAATGCCATTTTTATACATACATTTAATAATTTTCCCTATTTTGCACTTTAATTTTGATTCGGTGTTGTTATGAAGTTGAATGGCTCCTCTTAGATAGGCTTAGTCTCAGATGCTCTTTTTCTTCAGTACCAACTAAACGCAGAAGCAAGATGAGACCCGGGGGGACAGATCCATGGGTCGATAGGAAATGACATCATTCCTTGAGGATCTCAGTCTTTCAGGAGTGAAAGACACATGTACAAATAATTACAATATATGATATTTGTAGTGTTCATCCAATTTAAGAAACTGAGAGAATACGTAGAGAATGAGAAAGGAGGGGATCAAGGTAAGACAGGGACAGGGGGCAGCAGGGAGACCAGGCAGGGTTTTATGAGGGTCTCACTTAAAGATGAATCAATGCCATGGGAGCGAGACTCTAGACCTCTTCCAGCAGTAGTGGATGCTCAGGAAGTGTCTCCAGATTCTCTCCTGCCTAATCCTCCTGCACAGCACGCGTTCTGTGCATTCACTTTGCTCTGCATATCTTCCAAATTTCTACAATTCCTTGACGTGTCTCTGTTCCACTGACCCTGATGACCCCTTCACGTTTGTTTGTTTTCATCCTCTTTTTATTGTTTCTGTTCAGTTATGTCACAAACATTTTTTTGGTAAGAGTTTTAAAACATGAAGAAAAGGTTAAAGGATATAAGGCACAACCATTCACCAAGCACCTGGATTCTACACTTCTTAAAAATTTACTAAATTTTTGGCAACTCCCTTTTAATTCATATTCTGGCTTTTTGTAGTTTGCTGGGTTTTATTTCTTTTGTTGAGCGCTCACCCACATACTATAAAATTCACTTTTTAGAAGTGTACAGTTCACTTTTTAGAAGTGTATTCACAAGGTTGTGCAACCAACTAATTCCAAAATATTTTCATGACCGCCCCCCAAATCCTGTAATCATTAGCAGTAAATCCCAATTAACCCCTTCCCCCAGCCCCTGGCAACACTAATCTATTTCCTGTTTCTAAAGATTTACCCATTCTGAGCATTCCATATAGCAGAATTGTACAATATTGGCATTTTGTATCCGGTGCTTAGCATAAAGTTGTCAAGGCTTGTCCATGTGGTAACATAAATCAGTATTCCGTTACTTGTTAATGGTTCAGTAATATTCTATTGTATGGATTCGCCACATTTTGTTTATTCCTTCATAAACCATGGACATTTGAGTTGTTTCCACTTTTGGTTAATATGAATCACACTTATGATCATCTGTACAAGCTTTTGTGTCCATATATATTCCCAGTTCTCTGGTATTAAACCTAGGAGTTTCATTTCTAGGTCATATGGAAATCTAGGTTTAACTGTGGCAAGCTGCTAAACTGTTTTCCACGGTGGCTGCACCAGTTTTCTTTCCCACTGGCAGTGTATGAAAGTTGCAATTTCTCTACATCCTTGACAACACTTGCTATTGTCCATTTTTCTGATCCAAGCCATTCCAGTGGGCGTGAAGTGCCATCGCACTGCGGTTTTGATTTGTATTTCCCTCATGACTGCTTATGTTGAACATCTTTTCAAGTGCTGGTTAGTCATTTGTATATCTTCTTTTGAGAAATTCCTATTCAAATTATCTGCTCTTTGGGTGGGTGGGCGTCATCAACCTGCCCTTGGGGTCTCCATTGGGCGCCTGCCGGCTGGCCTCTGCCCTCAGACTGGCCTCTGCCCTCAGGCTGGGCTCTGTCTTGAAGGCGTGAGTGGAGGTGCTGCTCCGGAGCTGGAGAAGGAGACACCCAGCAGCACTGTGGAGGATCCAGGGGATCTGCAACGTCCCCCCAACCTTCCTCCCCCCCTCCCGCCCCCTCCATCCCTGCACTCCCAGCGCCCTCTCCCCACCTGCGCTTCTCTTTGGGCGCTGGCGCCCAGGGTCGGCCTCTCACAGTTCCGGAAAGGAACCCAGGCAGCTCTCTGGCGCTGGGGACTGGAGACCCCATGAGGCCCCACAGAGGCCCAGGGGCGGTGGTGATTGTGCGAAGCCATGCTGAGCTGCGCTGGGCTTTGGTGAGGTGCGACAATTTATCTTTGTTGAGGCAGGAAAATGTGGATGATTACTACATCACGAGGGGGAGGAACTTGGCAGGGGCTAGTCAGAAGGCCTGTTAACATTTCTGAACCTCGGGGTATCATTATCTGTAATACAGGAATGATCATTTTCTCCTCATGGGAGGGATTCGTTGGGAGACTCCTGGTATTTTGTTTTCTCTCACCATTTTGTGGACATTTTTCCTATCCCTGCGTTTATTCTGCAAAATGTTATTGATAACATTATCCATAAAAGACATTTAGGTACTGAAAAGTTGAAAAACACAGAAATTATTTGCCCCTTTGTAAATGGAGTTATTTGCTTTTTTTAGAATGTTTATTTATTTTGAGAGCGAGCACAGTGGGGGAGGGGCAGAGAGAGAGGAGGGAGAAAATTCCAAGCAGGAGCCATGTCAGCGCAGAGCCGAAGGGGGCTGGATCTCACCAACTGTGAAATCATGACCTCATGAAATAATGACTTCAGCTATGGGATGCCTGTGTGGCTCAGTCAGTTAAGCGTTGGACTGTGGCTCTGGTTATGATCTCTTATGAGTTCGAGCCCTGTGTCGGGCTCTGTGCTGACAGCTCAGAGCCTGGAGCCTCCTTTGGATTCTGTGTCTCCCTCTCTCTGAATCCTTCCCCACTCACACTCTGTCTCTCTCAAAAATAAGTAAACATTAAAAAAAAAAAAAATCATAACCTCAGCTGAGTTGGAGGCTTAACCAACTGAGCCACCCAGGCGCCCTGAGTTATTTGGTTTTTAATTGTTGAGTTTTAGGAGTTCTTATATTCTGGACACTAGACTTAATAAGATCATGATTTAGAAATACTTTTTTTTCACCTAATATGTCAGTTTTTTCACTTTCTTTGTAGTGCACTTTGAGGCTCAAAAGGTTTAAATTTTGATATGGTTAAATTTGTGCACATTTTTCTTAGGCTGCTTATGCTTTAGATAGCATACCTAAGAAACCATTGCCTAATCCAAGGTCACAAAGATTTACACCTGTATTTTCTACCAAGAGCTTCATAGTTTTGTTCATAGTTTTAGCTCTTACATTAGGTGTTTGGTGCATCTTGAGTTAGCTTTGGTATATGATGACCCTGGGAGTCCAAATTCATTCTTCTGCTTGTGGAAGTCCACTTATCCCAGCATCCTCTGTTGAAAAGCCTATTCTTTCCTCATTGAATTATCTGGGCACTCTTCTTGAAAGTAAATTGACCGTAAATGTAAGGGTATATTTTTGGACTCTCAGTTCTCTCCCTAGATTTATGTCTATCCCGGTGCCAGTACCACTCAGTCCTGTTTACTGTAGCTTTGCGGTGAGTTTTGAGATTGGGAAATATGAATCCTCTAACTTTGTTCCCCAACAGCTCCTTTAGGCACTGATGTTTCTCAAGATTTCTTCCTCATATCCTTGAATAATCTCACTTGTCAAATCTGTGACTACCAATAATCTTGACTAACAGGAGTTGCACATCTACCTTGTGCAAGGTTTTCTCCTTGCCACTTTAGATGGCTTATTGTATCCACATCCTAACAACCTAAATAAGTATGTTTTATCTTTTAATACGTTACTGTATTTTGTTTCTAACATTTCACTCTGATGGTTACGTCCATTTTTATAAAAAAGGAATGGTTTGTAGTTGTGTGTGTTTTGTCAGGTTTGGGGAATTAATCATACATTTCCTCATAACAGATGTGAAAGTTTGCCTAATATTTTGGGGGGATAGTTAACAGTTTGGAAAAAAATTTCCAGTGAAGTTGTCCAGATTTAGTGCCTTTGTTTTGTTTGGTTTGTGGAATAGCTCTCTAATTGTATTCTTTGTGGCTTCTCTGGGAATTGATCTCTTTACCTTTTCAATTTATTAGACTTAACAATATTAGTTTTTAAAAAGAAAACTATCCATTTCATTCAGATTTTTAAAAGTATTTTAATAGGCACACAAAATAAACCTTTTTGATACTTAATTTTTTTCCCACTTTTGAAGATTATTTTGCCTCAAATAGTGTTTGTTTTCTTCATTTATCTCTTGATCCTGTTAATTGGCGACTTTTTTCCATTTTCAGAGAACTGGGTTTTGGATTGGTTAGTTTTACTATTTTTCTATTTTCCAACTTTTATTTTATTTTATTTATTTATTTATTTACTTTTTAAAAAATTTTTTTTCAACGTTTTTTATTTATTTTTGGGACAGAGAGAGACAGAGCATGAACGGGGGAGGGGCAGAGAGAGAGGGAGACACAGAATCAGAAACAGGCTCCAGGCTCCGAGCCATCAGCCCAGAGCCTGACGCGGGGCTCGAACTCACGGACCGCGAGATCGTGACCTGGCTGAAGTCGGACGCTTAACCGACTGCGCCACCCAGGCGCCCCTATTTTCCAACTTTTAAATTTCTGCTTTAATCATTAATTTCTTCCTTCTATTATTTAATTCAGTTTTTCTTTGTCCCACGATTTCGAGTTATATGTTTGTCATAAGAACTGAACGCTATATGGGGCACCTGCATGACTCAGTCAGTTAAGTGTGCAACTCATGTTGATTTTGGCTCAGCTCATGATCTCACTGTTTGGTTGATGGAGTCGAGCCCTGTGTCAGGCTTTGCACTGACAGTGTGGAGCCTGCTTGGGATTCTCTCTCTCCCTCTCCCTGCCTCTCCCCTCTCTCAAAATAAATAAACTTAAAAACAAAAACAAAAACAAAGAATTGAATGCTGTACAATTTCTTCTGATAAAAACATTTGGACCAAGTATTCTGATACATCATGTTTTGCTATCATTATTATTTTTGAATTCTCCAGTTTTACGTGGTATTCTTTTGTTCCAGGACTTGTTTAATCATGTGTTCTTAATTTTCCCTTTTTCCCCCCGTATCTCCACTTTTCTTTGTCCCAACTCTGCTGTCCTGTTCAGTATGCATTTTATTCCTAGCTCCTTCTCTGTACAGGTGTTTGTTCTGGCAAGGAGAGTTTGTTGATTATTTTCAGATATCATAGATCCCATCCCATCCCATCCTCATCAGACCTTCCCTTGGGCTCCTTATGCTTACTCAGTGATTGATTTCTGTCGATTGTTCTTCCCCATTTTGGTTGCTAAAGTCTCAGATTAGTTGACTGAGCTTTCTAGTATGTATTTGAGATATCTGGATTCTCTGATTTTTAGCATCCAGTTTCTTCCTCCTATTTCCTAGATAATAACACCATCTGATGATTTTAGTTATCAGTGTTTCCCAATCCATAGGTTTTGGGTACATTTGGGTTGCAAGTAAGTGCTTTTGTTTTGGCTTAGGCACCTGTGGGTTTTTGGCTTTGCAATTTTAGTTGCTATGCCTGTTTGTAAGGAAGATTCAGGAAGACTCAAAAACTACCGTGGCACTGCCATCTTCCCAGAATCCAACATATATTTATTGAACATCTAGTTGTGGCAGGCACTCTTCTAGGTATGATGTTTGGAATGCATCAGTGAACAAACATCTCTGTGTTTGAACCACTTAAATTCCAGTTTTTGCATCTTGAATATTTTTTAAAGTCTTCTTTATTCTGCCTACATTATCCTACTTCAGGCAGTCATCATCTCTAATCGGAACAGTTACAAGATCTTCTTTATAAGTCTTTCTACTTCCCATCGTTCTCCCTCTGCATTCCACACTCCCAAATTGCTGCCAGAGTGGTCTCTCTCAAATCCAAATTACTCTCCTGCCTACAATCACTTAATAGCTATTTATTGTCTCTACACCCCCAGCAAAACATACAAAATTTACCAGCCTTCTATGTTAGTCCCTACCTTTGTAATTTTCCACTATACTCTTTCTGGAATGCTCTGTCCCCATACTCTGCTGGCAAACTCCTATTTCCTAGGCAAATTTAGTCCTTCCTTATCTTCCTGTTCCACAATATTTACCATAGTTAGCATATTGTTTATTTATATGTCCATTTCTGTCTTAGGCTTTAAGTTTTTTTTCTTTTATTTTTTTCTATTATTTTAACTTTTTTATATATATAATTTACATCCAAATAAGTTAGCATATAGTGCAACGATTTCAGGAGTAGATTCCTTAGTGCCCCTTACCCATTTAGCCCATCCCCCCTCCCACAACCCCTCCAGTAACCCTCAGTTTGTTCTCCATATTTATGAGTCTCTTCTGTTTTGTCCCCCTCCCTGCTTTTATATTATTTTTGTTTCCCTTCCCTTATGTTCATCTGTTTTCTCTCTTAAAGTCCTCATATGAGTGAAGTCATATCATATTTGTCTTTCTCTGACTGACTAATTTCACTTAGCATAATACCCTCCAATTCCATCTGCATAGTTGCAAATGGCAAGATTTCATTCTTTTCGATTGTCGAGTAATACTCCATTGTATCTATATACCACATCTTCTTTATCCATTCATCCATCTATGGACATTTGGCTCTTTCCATACTTTGGCTATTGTTGATAATCCTGCTATAAACATTGGGGTGCATGTGTCCCTTCGAAACAGCACACCTGTATCCCGTGGATAAATACCTAGTAGTGCGATTGCTGGGTTGTAGGGTAGTTCTATTTTTAGTTTTCTGAGGAAACTCTGTACTGTTTTCCAGAGTGGCTGCACCAGCTTGCATCCCCACCAAAAATGCAAAAGAGATCCTCTTTCTCCGCATCCTTGCCAACATCTGTTGTTGCCTGAGTTGTTCATGTTAGCCATTCTGACAGGTGTAAGGTGGTATCTCATTGTAGTTTTTTTTTTTTAATTTTTTTTTAACGTTTATTTATTTTTGAGACAGAGAGAGACAGAGCATGAACGGGGGAGGGGCAGAGAGAGAGGGAGACACAGAATTGGAAACAGGCTCCAGGCTCTGAGCCATCTGCCCAGAGCCTGACGCGGGGCTCGAACTCACGGACCGCGAGATCGTGACCTGAGCCGAAGTCGGACGCTTAACCGACTGAGCCACCCAGGCGCCCCTCTCATTGTAGTTTTGATTTGTATTTCCCTGATGATGAGTGATGTTGAGCATTTTTTCATGTGTCAGTTGGCCATCTGGATGTCTTCTTTGGAGACGTGTCTATTCATGTCTTTTGCCCATTTTTTCACTGGATGATTTGTTTTTTGGGTGTTGAGTTTGATAAGTTCTTTGTAGATTTTGGACACTATCCCTTTATCTGATATATCATTTGCAAATATCTTCTCCCATTCTGTCAGTTGCCTTTTAGTTTTGCAGATGGTTTCCTTCACTGTGCAGAAGCTTTTTATTTTGATGGGGTCCCAGTAGTTTATTTTTGCTTTTGTTTCCCTTGCCTCTGGAGACGTGTTAAGAAGTTGCTGCAGCTAAGATCAAAGAGGTCTTTGCCTGCTTTCTCCTCAAGGATTTTGATGGCTTCCTATCTTACATTGAGGTCTTTCATCCATTTTGAGTTTATTTTTGTGTATGGTGTAAGAAAGTGGTCCAGGTTCATTCTTCTGCATGTCGCTGTCCAGTTTTTCCAGCACCACTTGCTGAAGAGACTGTCTTTATTCCATTGGATATTCTTTCCTGCTTTGTCAAAGATTAGTTGGCCATACGTTTGTGGGTCCATTTCTGGGTTCTCTATTCTGTTCCATTGATCTGAGTGTCTGTTCTTGTGCCATTACCATACTATCTGGATGATTACAGCTTTGCAGGATAGCTTGAAGTCTGGGATTGTGATGCCTAATGCTTTGGTTTTCTTTTTCAAGATTGCTTTGGCTATTTGGGGCCTTTTCTCCTTCCATATAAATTTTAGGATTATTTGTTCTAGCTCTTTGAAGAATGCTGGTGTTGCTTTGATAGGGATTGCATTGACTATGTAGATTGCCTTGGGTAGTATCGACATTTTAACAATATTTGTTCTTCCTATACAGGAGCGGGGAATCTTTTTCCATTTTTTTGTGTCTTCTTCAATTTCTTTCATAAGCTTTCTATAGTTTTCAGTGTATAGATTTTTCACCTCTTTGGTTAGATTTATTCCTAGGTATTTTATGGTTTTTTGTGCAACTGTAAATGGGGTCAATTCCTTGATTTCTCTTTCTGTTGCTTCATTGTTGGTGTATAGGAATGCAACCGATTTCTGTGTGTTGATTTTATATCCTGCAACTTTGCTGAATTCATGAATCAATTCTAGCAGTTTTTTGGTGGAATCTTTTGGGTTTTCCATATAGAATATCATGTCAACTGCGAAGAGTGAAAGTTTGACCTCCTCCTGGCCGATTTGGATGCCTTTTATTTCTTTGTGTTGTCTTATTGCAGAGGCTAAAACTTCCAATACTATGTTGAATAACAGTGGTGAGAATGGATATCCCTGTCTTGTTCCTGATCTTAGGGGGAAAGCTGTCAGTTTTTCCCCATTAAGGGTGATATTAGCATTGGGTCATTCATATATGACGTTTGTGATCTTGAGGTATGCTCCTTCTATCCCTACTTTCTTGAGGGTTTTTATCAAGAAAGGATGCTGTATTTTGTCAAATGCTTTCTCTGCATCTATTGAGAGGATCATATGGTTCTTGTCCTTTCTTTTATTGATGTGATGAATCACGTTAATTGTTTTTGCGGATATTGAACCAGCCCTGCATCCCAGGTATAAATCCCGCTTGGTTGTGGTGAATAAATTTTTTTAATGTATTTTTGGATCTGGTTGGCTAATATCTTGTTGAGGATTTTTGCATCCATGTTTATCAGGGAAATTGGTCTATAGTTCTGCTTTTTAGTGGGGTCTCTGTCTGGTTTTGTAATCAAGGTAATGCTGGCTTCATAGAAAGGCTTTGGAAGATTTCCTTCCATTTCTATTTTTTGGAACAGCTTCAAGAGAATAGGTGTTAACTCTTCCTTAAATGTTTGGTAGATTTCCCCTGGAAAGCCTTCTGGCTCTGGACTCTTGTTTTTTGGGAAACTTTTGATTACTAATTCTATTTCTTTACTGGTTATGGGCCTGTTCAAATTTTCTATTTCTTCTTGTTCAGTTTTGATAGTTTATGTTTCTAGGAATTTGTCCATTTCTTCCAGATTGCCCATTTTGTTGGCATATAATTGTTCATAATATTCTCTTATTATTGTTTTTATTTCTTCTGTGTTGGTTGTGATCTCTCCTCTTTCATTCTTGATTTTATGTATCTGGGTCCTTTCCTTTTTCTTTTTGATCAAATTGGCTAGTGATTTATCAATTTTGTTAATTCTTTCAAAGAACCATCTTTTGGTTTCATTGATCTCTTCTACAGTTTTTTGGTTTCGATAGCATTAATTTCTGCTCTAATCTTTATTATTTCCTGTCTTCTGCTCGTTTTGGGTTTTATTTGCTGTTCTTTTTCCAGCTCTTTAAGGTGTGAGGTTAGGTTGTGTATCTGAGATCTTTCTTCCTTCTGTAGGAAGGCTTGGATTGCTATATACTTTCCTCTTATGACCTCCTTTGTTGTATCCCAGAGGTTTTGGGTTGTGGTGTGATCATTTTCATTAGCTTCCATATACTTTTTAATTTCCTCTTTAACTTCTTGGTTAGCCCATTCATTCTTTAGTAGGATGTTCTTCAGTCTGTAAGTATTTGTTACCTTTCCAAATTTTTTCTTGTGGTTGATTTTGAGTTTCATAGTGTTGTGGTCTGAAAATATGCACGGTATGATCTCGATCTTTTTGTACTTACTTAGGGCTGATTTGTGTCCCAGTATAGGGTCTATTTTGGAGAACGTTCCATGTGCACTGGAGAAGAATGTATATTCTGCTGCTTTAGGAGGAAATGTTCTGAATATATCTCTGTTAAGTCCATCTGGCCCAGTGTGTCATTCAAAGCCGTTGTTTCCTTGTTGATTTTTTGATGAGATGATTTTTCCATTGCTGTGAGTGGGGTGTTGAAGTCCCCTACGATTATGGTATTACTACTGATGCGTTTCTTTATGTTTGTGATTCATTGATTTATGTATTTGTGTGCTTTCACATTTGGCATATAAATGGTTACAACTGTTAGGTCTTCTTGGTGGATAGACCCCTTGATTATGATATAATGCCCTTCTGCATCTCTTGATACAGTCTTTATTTTAACGTCTAGATTGTCTGATATAAGTATGGCTACTCCAGCTTTCTTTTATTGACCATTAGCATGATAGATAGTTCTCCATCCCCTTACTTTCAATCTGAAGGTGTCTTTAGGTGTAAAGTGGGTCTCTTGTAAACAGCATATAGATGGATCTTGTTTTCTTATCCATTCTGTTACCCCATGTCTTTTTAAAAAAAAATTTTTCTTGACGTTTTATTTATTTTTGAGACAGGGAGAGACAGAGCATGAACAGGGGAGGGTCAGAGAGAGGGAGACACAGAATCTGAAACAGGCTCCAGGCTCTGAGCTGTCAGCACAGAGTCCAATGCGGGGCTCGAACTCACGGACTTGGAGATCATGACCTGAGCTGAAGTCAGCCGCTCAACTGACTGAGCCACCCAGGGGCCCCGCCCCATGTCTTTTAATTGGAGCATGGAGTCCATTGACATTTAGAGTGAGTACTGAAAGATATAAATTTATTGCCATTATGATGCCTGTAGAGTTGGAGTTTCTGATTGTGTTCTCTGGTCCTTTCTAATCTTTGTTGCTTTTGTTATGTATGTATGTATGTATGTATTTATTTATTTATATTTTCATCTTTTCTCCCCTCAGAGAGACCCCCCCTTAAAATTTCTTGCAGGGCTGGTTTAGTGGTCACAAACTCCTTTAATTTTTGTTTGTCTGGGAAACTTTTTATCTCTCCTTCTATTTTGAATGACAGCCTTGCTGGATAAAGAATTCTTGGCTGCATATTTTTCTGATTTGGCACATTAAATATATCCTGCCACTCCTTTCTGGCCCGCTAAGTTTCTGTGAATAGGTTTGCTGCATACCTGATCTGTCTTCTTTTGTAGGTTAAGGACTTTTTTTCCCTTGCTGCTTTCATGATTCTCTCCTTGCCTGAGTATTTTGTGAGTTTGACTATGATATGCCTTGTTCATGGTCGGTTTTTGTTGAATCTAATGGGAGTCCTCTATGCTTCCTGAATTTTGATGTCCGTGTCTTTCCCCAGGTTAGGAAATTTTTCTGCTATGATTTGCTCACATAACCCTTCCCTATTTCTCTCTCTTCCTCTTCTGGGACCCCCTGTGATTCTGATGTTGTTCCTTTTTAATGAGTCACTTATTTCTCTAATTCTTAAATCATGCTCTTTTGCCTCAATCCCCCTCTTTTTTTCTGCTTCATTATTCTCCATAAGTTTGTCCTCTGTATCACTGATTTTCTGCTCTGCCTCATCTATGCTTGTTGCTGTGGCATCCATCCATGATTGCAGCTCAGTTATAGCACTTTTAATTTCATCCTGACTAGTTTTTACTTCTTTTATCTCCGCAGAAAGGGATTCTAGTCTATTTTTGACTCCAGCTAGTATTCTTATTGTCATGATTCTAAATTCTGGTTCAGACATCTTGCTTGTATCTGTGTTGGTTAAATCCCTGGCTGTCGTTTCTTCGTGCTCTTTCTTTTGGGGTCAATTCCTTCGTTTCATCATTTTGAAGGGAGAAAAGGAATTAATGGGGTAGAAAAATTAAAATTATAGAACTTAAAATTAAAAACATTTGAAAATTAAAAAATTAAAAACACACGCACAAAAAATTGAATAAATGATGCTGGATCCTAGGTGTGTTTTGGTCTGGGTGTTGAAAGTGGTTTGATTGATTAGAGGAAAAAGGGGAAAAAAAAAGAAAAGGAAATCGTTTGAGAATTTGAAAAAAATGAATACACTGATGTAGACTAAAATGAAATGATGGAAGTAAAATAGAATTTGAAGAAAATTACACAAAAGTAAAGAATATAGTAAAAAAATTAAAGAAAAATATTTTTAATAAAAATTAAAAATAAAAATGAATTTTTTCACTTTCTGTATTTAAGAAAAAGAAAAGAAACAAAAAAGAAAAACAAAAAAGAAACAAAAAAGAGACAAAATAGGGAAAATCATTTGAAATTTTGAAAAAGTGAATACACTGTAGTAGACTAAAATAAAATGATGGAAGTAAAATAGAATTTGAAAAAAATATACATAAAAGTAAAAAATATAGTAAACAAATTGAAGGAAATTTTTTTAATAAAAATTGAAATAAAACTGAAATTTTTTCCTTTTCTGTATTCAAGAAAAAGAAGTGAAAAAGAGATAAAAAAAAAAATTTGAATAGATGGACCCGCTAACTGATTGAAATATGGCTGAAATTACTTCATTTTTCCCTAGAAGTCTGAGTAGGATACGCTTTATAGTCCATAAACTAAGCAGGCAGTGAGACTTGTGTTCTTCAAGAGCAAGGTTGGCCCAGTTGGGCAGGGCTCAGTGTAATGGCTCCGTTCTCCACTAGATGGCGCTGCTAGCCTACTGGGTTGGATTGGTGCAGAGCCTGTAGGTGTGCTATGCGCATGCGCGGGAGAGGTTTCCATGGAGTCACCCAGCTATCCAATCTCTAGTATGGGAACTCTTAATGATCAGCAATCGCGCACCCGTCCTCTGTCTTCAGCTTTTGTTCACTCCCCGCTTCTTCACTGTCCATGACCAAGCCCCAGGCAGTACCTCTCTCTAGAGCTTTGTCTCAGATGTGGCTATTTTCCCCGGCCCCTTACTTCTGAAGGACTGTGGCTTTGGCCCGCTCTGCCCCTCTGCGGGAGGGTCTCACCGAGCAATGGCCGAATGAGCAATGGCTGAATGTCGCCTGCACCCAGGACCGCTTGCCGGACCCTGCTTCTGCCAGTGCCCCGAGACTGCGGCCAGTTGCCAGCCTGCCCCAGAAAAAGTTTGCGAGATAGTATAGCGGCAGCTTTTCAGGGATTATGGAAAATCACAACACACATCTGGCACCAGGCCTCACCCTTAACGACCTTGTTCCAGCACCAGCGGATGTGGCCATTTTCTGGGGTCTGCTGGGACCAGGTGGCTTCAACAGTCTCTACCGAATGTTCTTCCAGCAGTGGAACCGCTTTTTCCCGTGTGGCCTGAGAACCTCCCGGATCCCACTCTGCTCCTGGGGATTCACCCTTCCCACCAGAGAATCACCAGGTATCGAGCTGCATAGTTGCAGACTTTGCGCTCCCCTTGTTTACAGTCTTAATGGAATTTAAGCCCTCTCCTTCCTCCTTTCTCCCTTTTTAGTTTAGTCCCTGCGGCTGTTTCCAATTTTCCACTTTATCTCCAGCTGCTTTTGGGGAGGGGTGCTTTTCCCATATTCTCCCCCCTCCAGTCCTCTCTCTGCTCACAAAAACACCTCCCTTACCGCTCCCCAAGTTCAGCTTTCTGCGCCGCATACCTGCTGAATTCTGTGGTTCAGGTTGTGCAGATTGTTGTGTTAATCCTCCAGTCAGTTTTCTAGGTGTGTAAGATGGTTTAGTGTTGGTCTGGCTGTATTTCATGGACGCGAGACACACAGAAAACTTCCATCCTGTTCCGCCATCTTGGCTCCCCCTGGCTTTGTTTTTTAAGGCTAAAATAAATAGTTCCTCCTTTCCTAGATTTGTCCCTTGAGCCCACCACCAAATGGGCACTTACCGTATGTTGGGTGAAGGAGAGGAGGGAGCAGTCTCTTCCAGTGGTGGGGCCACAAACGAGAATCAAAGAGAATGATAAATGGAGACTGAACAAAAAGGGAAGCACAAAAGGACTTTAAAAAGTGGCATTGCATAATTTGTGTTTGGAGGAGACCATACTGTCACTGAGGTAGGGGCTGATTTAGAGAGAGAAGAACCAGGGTTGAGGGTGGAACTGGGGGGCCTCAGCTAGTTTGTGTACTACTTTATTGTGGTGGCAGGACAGAAGGTTTGCTGAAGACAGATCAAAGTTCAGAACACCAATTTATATACACACACAAAAATATCTTGCAGAAAGAATTCATTATTTTATTTGGTTTAAATAAATATAGGGGTAAGTCACCAAATGACATGTTCTGTTTTCTGTGTTATTAAAGTTTGTGACATTGTAATAAGAAATATATATTTCATCTTTGTCTCCTCCCTGTTTCTAAACACAGGACTCCTTGGGGATGGCTGGGTGGCTCAGTTGGTTAAGCTTCTGACTCTTGATTTCGGCTCAGGTCATGGTCTTGCTGTTCGTGAGATCAAGCCCCATGTCGGGCTCTGTGCTCTCAGCACAGAGCCTGTTTGGGATTCTCTCCCTCCATCTCTCTCTGCCCCTCCTCCACCTGTGCTTACAGGCGCTCTTTCTCTCTCAGAAATAGATAAATAAACATTTAAAAAAAAAAGAACTAAAACTCTTGGAATTTCCTGAGTGACGAGAGGACAAAGGTGTCTTTTTTACTTTAATGAGGTGACTTTTATTTACTTATTTTATTTATTTTTTTAAATTTTTTAACGTTTATTCATTTTTGAGAGACAGAGAGAGAAAGCATGAGTGGGGAAGGGGCAGAGGGAGGGAGACACAGAATCCGAAGCAGGCTTCAGGCTCTGAGCTGTCGGCACAGGGCCCGACGTGGGGCTTGAACTCACGACTTGTGAGATCATGACCTGAGCCGAAGTCAGATGCTCAACCGACTGAGACACCCAGGCGCCCCTATGAGGTGACTTTTAAATCACACCTAAGGATGGAGGCTGGTGCCAGTGGAGCCAACCATTGATTGGAGGGTTGGAACTTTCAGTCCCACATCTGAGCTCCAAACTCCAGGGAGGGTAAAAGGACAGGAAGCTGAAAAGAATTGCCAAATGGCCAATGATTTAATGAATCATGCCTATGTAATGAAACCTCCAGAAAAGCTCAAAAGGACAGGGTTGGTGAACATGAGGACATAAAGGGTGAGTGATGCCATGGGAGAGGACTTGGGGGCTCCATCCTTCACCTTCACCCACCTTGCTCTATTCCATTTGACTGTTCCTGAGTTATACCTTGTATAATAAACTGGTAATTTAGTAAGGAAAATATTTCTCTGAGTTTGCATGCTGTTCTAGGAAATCAATAAAACCCAAATAGGAGATTGTAGGAAACTTGGATCTATAGCCAGTTGGTCATAAACACAGGTGACAATCTAGACTTGCAATTATCCTCTAAAGTGGGGGACAGTCTTGTAGGACTGAGCCCTTAACCTGTGGAATTTGATGCTGTCTCCTAGTAGATAGTGGCGGAGATGAGTTGAATTTTAAGACACCCAGCTGGTTTCATGAGAACTGCTTGGCGGTGTGCAAAAAAAAAAAAAAAAATACAAACAAAAACCCACATTATAAATGGGTGCAGAATTCTTAAAGGGGAAAAGTCACTTACCTGCTTACCCCCAAGTAAGTTTCTCTTTTTTGCTGTCCTCACTAATGACTCTTAAAAGCTCTAGAGGGCAGCAGAGAATGCTATTTAGAATCTAAGTCTGATAAAGAATTGGGAGGGACACAGTACGGTACCTCTTGGAAGTACAGTTCACCACCTTGGCTCCCGACTGTCACTTCTTATGTGCAACCTTGAATGCCTCCCTTCCACTCATCCATCCTCCCCTAGGTTCAAAGGAATGTCATCAAAATAACTATTTCTATCTCATTATAACCGTTTGTGTAGCATGAAACGTATTCACACACATCTTGTTTCAAAATTTCACCCATGTATTTCCTGCCAATTCTGTAGGAAGCTGTTTAAATTTATTAAAACAGGCAATTGTGACAGAAGGTATAATTTTGTACAGAAGAATTATAGACAAACTAAGCTGTATTTGTCTCATGTTAAAACCTATTAAATACAAATAAGCAAGTACTATTTATTTACCAGGAGAAAATTAGAAAACCTCTTCTATTGTATTAAAAGTGTATTTAAATGATACCTCCTTGCTACTTCTACTATATTGGAGAGAGGAAATAGTGTAGGGTAGATTTTAAAAACCAAACGAAAGCAAAAAACACTGGACAGAAAGTTAAGAATCTGAATCCAGTTCTCATGAGTTTAGCCCTGTGGTTTTAACACATCATTTAACTTCTTAGGATTTAGTTTCCTAATCTTTAAAAAAGGAGTTGAAAAAGATACCTAAAGTTAATGCTTACTCTAAAATTCCATCATTTCTTCAATAAAAATTCCAGTGGAGTGATGCTATGACTTTGGTGTGGCCCTTTTGGAAATACTTAGATAATCTGTACTAAATGTACTCTCTTAACAGTTAATGAACACTGAGTAGATCAACTGAGCCATTTTAAAGTAACTTCTAAGAAATGAACAAATCCAAGGCAAAGAGTTGATGAGGACTTTTGGCTGCAAGCTAAAATCAGAATGCCTAGATCCTGATTAGTGTATGAAAGTATTAATGTATGTATTTCTATTAAAAATTGACCTTATATTATTTACCTAATTATGATACCTAAGTTTAAATTCTTTAATAAAGTTTTTTTTTAATTTTGATTCTCTAAAATAAGGGGAGAAAATGTACCTCTATTTTAAGCAGTAATCCTTTTGAATAGAAAATTACCTCTTAAAATTAAAGACATCAAGTGTCAATATTACCTGTAAGGTTTTTAAAATTAGTACTAGGGGCACCTGGGTGGCTCAGTTTGTTAAGCGTCTGGCTCTTGATTTCAGCTCATGTCATGATCCCAGGGTCGTGGGGTCGAGCCCCACATAAGTCTCTGCACTGAGCATGGAGCCTGCTTGGGATTCTCTGTTCCCTCTGTCCCTCTCCCCTGCTTACACTCTCTCTATATACAAAAGATAAGATAAGATAAGATAAGATAAGATAAGATAAGATAAAAATGTTTAAAATTGTTACTAGTGAAATTTATTGCCCATTTTGTATTAACTTATGAAACATTTCCCTTAAAAAAAAAGAACTTCATTACTGAAACTTGGAAACGATCTGTGTCCATCAATGGATGAATGGATAAAGAAAATTGATACATACATACAAATGGAATGTTATTCAGCCCTTAAAAAAGAGTAATCCTGGGGCACCTGGATGGCTCAGTCCTTAAAACGTCCAACTTTGAATCAGGTCATGATCTCACAGTTCATGAGTTCACACCCTGCATAGGGCCCTGAGCTAACAGTGCAGAGCATGCTTGGGATTCTCTCTTTCTCTGCCTCTTCCCCACTTGTGCTCTCTCTTTCAAAATAAATAAATAAACTTAAAAAGACAGAGAGACAGAGAGAAATCTACTATTTGTGACAACATGGATAGATTTTGAGGACATTAAGGGCATTATGATAAGTGAAATAAGCCAGACACAGAAAGGCAAATAATGCATGATCCAACTTATGTATAGAATCTACTAAAGTCGTAGAAACAGGGAGTAGAATGGTGATTACAAGAGATAGGGTTTGCAGGAAATGGAGGGATGTTGGTCAAACGTACAAACTTAAGATGAATGAGTTCTGGAGACCTAATATACAGCATAATGACTACTGTTAAGAATAATAATGTGTTGTATACTTAAAATTTGCCAAGATCTTAAGGGCTGTCACACACATATGCACACACATACACACAAAAGGTAAATATTAGAAGTGATAGATACGTTAATTAGCTTGTAGCAATCTTTTCATAATGTATACATATATACATACATCAAAACATCATATTGTATGCCTCAAATAGATGCAATTTTAATTTAACATTTGTACCTCAGTAAAGCTAGAGAAAATGGTTTTGTCTACTTAAAAAAATAAATTAAAAAGTTTATAAATACTTTCCCTTTTGTGGTTTTGTGCACCACATGAATAAATTTCAACATAATTTATATATATTCACGAATATAAAACAATCATAAAGTTCTAGGCAACCACAACACGAAAATCTGGCAGTTTAGTTTAAATGTATTAGGACAAATAACAGAATCAAAGGGATTTGGCTCATCTCTGTGTAAAAATTATTACAGTGCAAGGCACAGGCTGAGCCAGCTTCTGGGCAATTGGCACTCTCAGTGGGAAGGATCACAGTGTTTCCCAGGGAGTAAGGAGTTTGCATCCTGGAATCTGGGACAAGGTGATGTCAGGGCTGAAGAAAATATCAGTCTCAGGAAGTAGGTAGAAACCAAATTTAGGGTCTGGCAAGAAAGCCTCGTATCTTAGAGATAGGGGCCGGGAACCTAGAGATTGCGAGGCAGGAAAGATCTGGGAGTTAAACGTGTCTTGGGGTCCAAAGCATTTTAAAAGCAGGGTGCCAATGTGTATGTGCAGTGATGGTTTTGAAACATGTGTGTTTAATGATTTTACATTCTCAATTTTAAATATAGAGCAGGATATAAAATAATAAGGTGGTTATAATTCCTTGATGCATTAGTAGAACTATTTCTGCATCCAAAGCACCATATCTTTTAAGCTTGTTTAGAAAATTGCAAGGGTGGTCTCTGTCCACATGGCCAAAAAGAAATATAACATCAGATGTAAATTTGAGTCACATTAAAATAGGGAAATTTTAAATGAAAAAATGTCTGGTATCCACACTTCAAAAAGAAGAAAGAAACAGGGTGCAACAATTTTAATAATATGTTTTATGTAACCAAATATATACAAAATATTATCATCTTCATATGTAATCCATATACAATATTATTAATGAAGCATTTTATATTCTTTATATCTTCATGAAATTTTGAAATCCAGTGTGTATTTTATACTCGCAGTACATCTCAATTCAGACTAGTGTTAAAATTTTATATGTTAAATATTTTAAGAGTCTATTTGAGCAGCACCTGGGTGGCTCAGGCTGTTGGGCATCTGACTCTTGATTTCAGTTCAGGTCATGATCTCGCAGTGCGAGTTCAAGATGGTGTGGACCCTGTTTGGGATTCTCTCCTTCTCCTCTCTCTACTCCTCCCTCTCAAAATAAACAAACTTAAAAAAAATTTTTTTAAAGAGTTTATTTGAGCAAAAATCCATTCCAAGTGGGCAGTACTATACTGGGAGTGGTTAGGAGCACTCCACTGACTGGGATATCAGGGAGAGACTTTTCTAGAAAAAAGGTGGAAACAAAGTAAGGAAAATTTTGAATGGCTAATAGTTTAAAGTATAGATGGCTGTTTGTGATTGGTTGTCTTTGGGTTTCAATTTCATAACCCTGAGGCATTTTCAGGCTTAGATTTTGGGTTGCTTATGTAGACTTACATGGCCTTAGAGCCACATCAGTCTAATGACCTCCTCATTTGGTTAATTTAACACCAGCCCTGCGTGCCTTGGTGGCTCGGTCGGTTGAGCATCTGACTTTGGTCAGGTCATGATCTTGCAGTTTGTGAGTTTGAGTCCCGCTTCGGGCTCTGTGCTGACCGCTCAGAGCCTGGACCCTGCTCCCGATTTTTGTCTCCTTCTCTTTCTGCTACCCCCTCCCCCCCACCAAATAAACATTAAAAAAAAAATTAAAACAAACAAATAAAAAACACCAGCCACTTTTCAAATGCTCGATGGTCACTCAAAGCTGATGGCAATTATCAGACAGTTCAGGTCTAGCTACACAGGATACTGACTGCATCTTCTATAAAAAGTGAATAGTCATATGAAATATTTGATTGTTTTGTTTCTTCCTTGCCAGCACGTTGAATCGTACCTTGTTATTTATAAAAACAAAACAGGGGGCTCCTGGATGGCTCAGTCATTTAAGCATCTGACTCTTGATTTTGGCTAAGAATACGATTTCATGGTTGGTGAGTCTGAGCCCCACGTAGGGGGGAACCTAAAAGTGGGGAACCTACTTGGGATTCTCTCTCTCCTTCTCTCTCTGCCCTGTCCCTGCTCTCCCTCTCTCAAACTAAATAAATAATATAAAAAATATAAAAATATAAGAACAAAACAAGAAAAGTAGCTGAGTAGTTGAAAGTGAAAGTAATCATGTGATAAAGAAAAAAGTATATGTATGCTTATACTTCCTATTTTAATTTATAATATGCAGTTTTGAATAGAGCCTTTTCTTTTAAACTTAAACACTCTGTGTACTACAACATAATAGAAATGGTGATAAGAAGAGTAATGAAGGAAAATGAGTTCTATCTGAGAGATTCTTAGAAAAATATTTAAGGAAAGAGAAATTGGACCTTTTCATAAGTTGCTAACATTAGCAACTTAATGTTAAAATATTATAAAGATTATAAGGAACCTTGCATTTCCACTTGACAATTCTTTTGCAAGTTTTGCGAAAGAAGCAATTATCAAGTACTAAGCAGCACCTATTATCTTTTGACAAAGACTATAAAAATCTGGTTTATCATTCAGTTACCACCCACATTCCATTTCTCCTCTTCATTTGTATTCTTGTTAAATGCTGCTCTTTCCCTGTCAACGGAGCCTATTTTTAACACCTGACAGGAGGATTATCAAAGTACTAACTGAAAATGAATAATGCAAAAGATAACTACTAGCAGTTTTGCACACCTGTGAACACATGAGCAATTTTTACTTCACTTGTGCTCAATAAAATCCCCTGAAAGGTAGGAGTTCTTCAGATTTCAGTGGGAGAAAATGTGCCTATCATACGGAGCTCATGCTCTCCTCTTTCGTGCTAAAAAGGTGTTCCTGATTTATAAATTTTTGGGGATTTAAAGCTGTTTATATATAGCTCATTGCATTTGTTAACATGTAAATCCCTTTTAAAAGTTCTTTTAAAAATAGCATTAAAACTGTAATAAAAGTTACAAAATTCTTTCAGCATACGTTTCTTTAAATGTTGTACTGTACTGTAACAGTTATTTGAACTTGGCATGAAAAAGTTGAACAAAGAGGTGATCAGAATCCCTGCAGCCCCTCAAACTCACAAAAAAATCTACACTACCAATGGCATTTGGGGAGCAATACTACAGTCACTGGGTACCCCATGTGCCCAACACTGTTTTGAGCATTTTGCATGTGTTTAATCCTTAGAGCAACCCATTGGTAAATACTCTTATTATTACCTCCATTTATTTTATTTTATTTTATTTTATTTTATTTTATTTTATTTTATTTTATTTTATTTCATTTTATTTTTATTTTTATTTTAACTTTATTTTAATTTAATTAATTTAATTTAATTTAATTTAATTTAATTTAATTTTATTTTATTTTATACTTTCAAACTGTATCCAGCTTTATTAAAGATACTTTTCATTAACAATCATGGTATTTCAGGCAGGGCATAGGGAGACAACCACTAACAGTATACAACAATTTTTGGGTTGCCTGTGTGGCTCAGTCGGTTAAGCATCTGATTCTTGATTTCAGCTCAGGTTATGATCTGACAGTTTCTTGAGTTTGAGCCCCACGTGGGCTCTATGCTGACAGCGTGGAGCCTGCTTGAGGTTCTTTCTCTGCAACTCTCTCACTTACATTCTCTCTGTCTCAAAATAAATAAGCTTAAACACACACACACACACACACACACACACACACACACACAACAGTACACAACAACTTTCAAATTCCCTTCTTCAATGGACTACCAAAATCAGAAAGCCTCTATGAAACCCACTGAAGTCTTCATCTGATGTTCTGAACATCAAAGTGAAGGTTGACATTTCACATGTAACATGTTGTTTAACCACCTTTCACAAGTGGGCCCTGACTTTCAGGAAGTGAAATGAAAATGGCAGAATTACCAAGATCCACAGGCTAAAAAAGAAATGGTTTTACGAGATGCCATCTCCGTGGTGACACTGCAAAGTCCAGATTGCCTGGTGTGCTGGGGACCACTTCCTGGGCTCAGGTTCCAACAGGTCTTTGGGTTTAAGGGAGTCAAGTCTATGGTGAAGGCAGAAAGGGAAAAGAAGTCATAAAAAATTGAGGAGGAAAGCTGGTAAACGCAAGTAAAAAGGACCAGCCAGATGTCTGAGGCTGGACACTCCCCTTGCATGCTTTTGGCTTCTGCAATCTTGCTTGCCTCTTACATCAGCCAGCAGCCAGGAACCGGAAACTTGACTATACTAGTCCTGCCCAACCCGGAAGCAAATATAATAACAGATCAGTAAAACCCGAGCCAGAGGCTAGGCCTTTGAAGGTAACTCTGCCGGCCAGCAGCGGTGCGAAATAAACAGTCTTTTATGATTTCCTGAGTGTGTGCTTCTTGTCCCTTCCTGGGCACCAAGTATTTGCTGTAACAAAATGAATTTCAGTTTTTCCACACCACAAATGTTTGTGCCAAGGTGGCTGATGTGTGTCAACATCAAGGAATCCCCCACTCCTGGGAACCAAGAGGAAGTTTCTCAAAACTATAAGGCAAAGGCGTTTCACCCCTGTATCAATCCAGCTTCGGAAATATTCTATTAGTGACATGGGCCCTTTCCCCAAACAAAATGAAGCTTTCTGTATACTACCAATATAGTTCAAAAAAAAAAAAAAAAGAGAGAGAGAGAGAGAGAGAGAAAGGAAGAAAGGAAGGAAGGAAGGAAGGAAGGAAGGAAGGAAGGAAGGAAGGAAGGAAGAAGGAAAAAGAAAATCCTGCATTTTTATAAAACTGGATGAAAAACAGTATTTCACCAGGAGTAAACAGTTGTCAAAAATGCACACACTTCACTTGGCGTCTCCAGGACCCTCACCTCCCTGTGCACACCTGGTCTGTTTGGGCATCTCTGTTTTCCGCAGGGTTGTTCCCATCCTCACCAGTATTTGCTTTTCCCTTTTCCTCTTTGGGTACCTTCTCTCCTTTCTTCACAGGGGTCTTTTGAGGGTTGCGCTCTGGCTTTGGAGGCACAGAGAGCCTGCAGACCTTTTCTGTGGCTCATCCTTCACCTTGGCTTTCCTTCTGCTGGCATCCCCTTCAACGATTCTCTTAGGTATGGTAGTCGCGACAGGGGGATGTAGGTGCTGGTTGGGGGGACGCAGTGGCCCTCGTTTTAGCCGATCCGGGGTCGTTCTTGCCTCTTCTTCACACAGCTCCACCTCCATTTTACTTAAAAGGAAATGGAGCACATAAAGTTTGGGTAATTTGCCAAAAGTCAAACAGAGAGTGAGTGGGAGAGCTAATAATTATACATGGCAACTAGGTGCCAGAACCTTCGCTTCTAAGCAGAATGTTCTGATGCCTAACACATTATAGGCAAGCAAAGCAGTTGGCAAGGGGTGAGCTTCTGATGAGAGTTTTAACATTAGATTATTATCTGTCAGGTGATAAAGTTCTAGTTGGACAAGTGTGCAAGGAGTGTGGGGGAGATATGACAGGTGGTTTTAGCCCTATACCTTATGACTAATACTGAAAGGCAGGATTTGGAGGGCTGGGGCACAGGCAGGTGACAAAAGCAGGTCTAGAGAAAGAACACGTGATAAAACGCAGTGTAGGTCACAAAGCAACAATCATAAGGATAGAACAAGAGGATCATATATGTAGTAGGAGAGATGTCGTGATAGCAATCAGGCCTTCTAAGTATGAAAGGCTTATGCTCTGCCTGAAAACCAGATTTGCCTCAAGTTTTCAGGTTGTGGGACTGTTTAATTCCAATAGTATGCTTTGATGGGCCATAAAAGTAAGGATAGAAAGTCATTTACTGTACCTTTCCATTAAGGAATTTTCTAAGAGTGCGGACTCCTTGGATGTGGAGGGAACCCTCCGAATGTGGCCAACCTCGCTCTCATGCTCCTCACCTCTATCAACTAGCAACTTCATTTTATTTGTAGCAGTTGTTGACTAAAAGAACTTTTACTGACTTTCCTTTTCAAGTCTTCTAACAAGGTCTGCCAGAAATACAGGAGACCCTGGTTTCCCATCCTAGTCTAGGTCTGTGCTTCCATTGTACCTGGGCATAATCCACTGCCATTCTTCTGTCTGATAAAATTTTGATGGCTTGTTCTCTTGTCAAATAGATTATGAAACAATGCATGTCCAAGACTGCATCTCCATCCACTCCAATCCCCGGCAGCCAGGCTAGAGCTTTGCCAGACGGCAGGAGTTCAGGATTGTCGATGTCCTTCTTCCGGGGGCGCCTGGGTGGCTCAGTCAGTTAAACATCTGACTCTTGGTTTGGGTTCAGGTCATGATCTCTCATTCATGGGATAGAGCCCCACTTTGGACTCTGCTTGGGATTGTCTCTCTCCCCTCTCTCTCTGCCCCTCCCCCACCTCCCTCTCTCAAAATGAATAAATAAACTTTAAAAATAAGTGATGTCCTTCCAAATACTAGAGAATCTACTGGGGAGGAAGAATGATATTTGCGCAGTTTCTAAAGCATCTGTGTTTTCCACTTAGCAGTTTGTTCTTTGTGCTGACTGTGGAGTTATTTATTGAAACAGCCTTCTCTTCACATACACATGCACATGGATGGTTAGTACCAAGTTGCAGTTTGAACAAAGCTTCACTGAAAATATGAGGGAAGAGATCAGATGGGAATAGCTTCAAAAAAAAAAAAAAAAGAAAAAGAAAAAAGAAAAAAAACAGAAAAAAATGTAACATTAAAGTTCATTATTATTCTCAGGTGTCTGAATTTCACTGATTATACTCAATCACAGCAATCCAGCAGTAGTCAAAAGACCACTCAGAATCTCTGCCATCTTGTCTCTTTGCCAACTTCTGGTGTCACCAATTCTCTGTTGACCACCGGAGGGATTGTCTATTTCCTTTTAATCTCAGCGGAGGGCAGGGGGAGGGGCTGGGGGAGTAGAGAGGATGACAATTTATTATTATTTTAAGGGAAAAATTTTAAATTGTTAGCAATTATCCTTGCTATCAGATAAAATATTGTTGATATATATGAACAGATCTCATCATTCATTCAAGGGTATATGCATATTTTCTTCTAAATGGTGCCATCAAAAGAAGACTTGAGTAGCAAAAGATATATATGATGGATTTATTTTCATATAGCTCCAATATATATACTCAATTTGACTACTGCAGTAAAATGCTATTATTAGAGCATAAGTATTTTATAATCCATTTTATTCATTTAAATTAACCTAGATTTCCCCATATATACCTTCTACTCTCCCCACTGGCACAAGGGTGTGTGACTGTGTGTATATGTGAGTACGTGTATCTTAGAGAATTTAGAAGATGATATTAGCCAGATTTAAAACAGTAATTATATGTACCTAAAGAAAACTGACTCACACTTAGATATAAAAATTTGGATTTTAAAATCTTGAAACTTTAACTGGATATTCCTTGACTTTTTATTTTTCCTTAAACAGAACCAAAACTAGTAACAGCCTTATTTGTTTACTTGTTTCTGTAACTCCCTAATAATATACACATTTTGCTTTTTCATACGGTTGTAAGAGAAAAAAATGGAAAAAGATGCCAACATGTCTCGATCTGTGGGCTTGAAATAAGAGAAATGCCTGGCAAGTCCTGCACCCACTGCTGTCAAGGTGCTGGCTTTCAGTGTTAAAATTCATGCTTGAAGCTCAATGAAGATCTCACAACGCTCACTGCTTAGCTCTTGCAATGGTGCTAATTCAAAGGTTTACTCAACTTTTGTTGCTATATTTTCCCTTTCGTTTTAAAGGAATTTTAAATTACATAAAATTTGTATTGCATCATAAATCTATATTTAACAAAAAGGCAAAGTCTTAACAAGTTTCTAAAACTTTCAAAAATATGAGATCCCAACAATTTTGCTAAATAATTAGCACTTCAATCAGTATTTTGTATATATAAAATATTTTATTGTCTTCAACCTTTTCTTTTTGTCAAAAGAAGAAAAATTACTCTGACCTTCATTCTAGAACTAAAGCATCTATTATTTCGGAAATTTAATCACCCAATATTTTTCTCAAAATTTTTAAATGTCATGACCTGGGTTTGCCCATTTAGTTTTCTTTTTTCCCCTGGTAATTTTTTCCAGATGTTTGCCATAAGCAGCAACTACTTTAAGTGAAAAGAAAACAAATCTTTCTCCTGGTTCTCACTCAGTAATTTGGGAATTACACATTATTTATATGGGATTGTATATCTTTGTCTACATTTTAATGACTGAATTCAAATAGATTTTTCAATTACTATCTACTGTATTATTTTAATCACTCAAAAATCATCAAATTGTTAAAAATCATTTCTAAAATGTTGCTCCTTATTAAAGCACAAGTTAAGCTAAATAACAACAAAAGTATCAACACTTTAACATCACTAACATCAAATAATATTTCCATAATGGAAAAGTACCATTCTCCAGGCATAAATTATTTATGTGGCCAAACTTGACTGAAAACAAATATCGTCATGACACTGAAATATGAAATCTTTATTTGTTCTTCCACTGTGAGGCATGATCTATTGGGGGTCACCAACATAAGTGTACACAAAATAACATTTCTTTACTAATGGATTCCCAAAATATCCCCAACTCCCAACGTTGTAATGTATGTATATTTCTCTTCATGTTTTTATGTGTGAATTCTTCCCTTGGGAGATTATACACATGAACAGACACACGCTTGTATGTATGTATGTATATATATATATAGAGAGAGAGAGAGAGAGATATACACACACACTTTTGGAAGAAATACTTATATATTTACTTTTTGAGATTTTTATATATGATATATGTGATATGATATATACATAATATGAATACATAACATACTGCATAATATTAAATATATATTATATATAATATGTATTTATGTTTTCAATAGTAAAATTTTTGGGTCCTAATTAATGTGTGAATTTAATCTGCCTACTACTTGCATAGAATCTGTCAACATTACTATTGGCATTGCATGGAGATTCCCATATTCTGTTGGTATCATACAGCCTATTTTTCCTTTTGATCTGTAACCACAATCTAACCACTCCGTTCAAGAAATGATAGTGTCTCTTCCTCAATTTGCTGCAGGGCAAAGATCAATTACCTTAGAGAAGAATTTAAGGATTCCTATAATCTAATCACTTCTTTTATTCAAAAGGATTTCTAGTTCAACTTGATGTCCTTTCCACTCTCTCTAAACTAATCTCCTTGATGTTTTGCAAACACACTGTACAAACCTGCAGCTGTAAGGTTTTGTTTCAAGCTTCTATGCTGAAGACCTTGCCTTCTCTCTGTTTATCCAAGTTCTACAAATCTGATCTGCAGGATTCAACTCAGTTTAGACATCTCCAAAACTGTGAAAAGTTATTTCTCTTCACCTTTACTGAACTTTTTTTTCAATAAGCTTTCTGAAACTTAACCGTGTATTAGTATAGATGTATATATACCATATTATTAATATATATGTACATATAATCATGTATTAGTTTTCTTTTCTCTCTTTCTCTCTCTTAAAACAAAACTGATTTAGTGGATTTTGTTGTAGGAAAGCTCCCTTTAGGCTCAGGAAGTTAAAGGGGCTAGCTTGAAGATTTTAATTTACTTTTAACAGAGACAGAAATTTTGCCAGTGCCTTAGAGAGATGTGCTAATTTATTGAGGACCTCCAAATGGTCACTGACAGAGTTCATATTTAATTGAATGGTACACTGTGTTTTGGTAGCATGAAAATTTTAAATTCATTTAATACTCAATCTCCATGAGTATGACATCAGGGGGGAATTTTGGCTTAACTTCTGAAAATACAGCCTCATCCTGGGATCATTGTCTACTCAAGTTTCATTTACCTTTCAATCCATAATTAAAACTCTAAATCTTTTATTGTAACGTACAACTGCAGTGGAGAGATTAAAAATCGTCTTTCCATACCATATCTCAGTTAATATTATCATGTTATTTATCAAACCATCCCCAAAAGATTTCTTTCTATACAAAAATGCATCCCCTGCTACAAAAACAGTTACCAGAGGCCACTGCTCACTAAACTTCAGGTTCCATCTGGGATAAGAGGAGCAAAATTCTAGAAGCAAATTTCCAACAACATAGGTTTTCAGGTTATCACTTTGAAGCTCTGACCATTTTCCTCTCCAACAATCTGACATCTACCTCCTGAGCAATTGGATGTACCATGGGGAAGGTTCTTTGTTGATTCATGGCATTTTGGAGAGGAAATAGCACTGATATATATATGTGCTCTTACCAGAAACATGTCATATTTTACACTGTACAGGGTTTCCACAAATGTATTCCTCTAGCCTGAGTCTTCTCTGTACGAATATGATAAACATGGCTTGAAAAGCAAAACCCAAAAGATGATTCCTACTTGCTCATTTTGCAGGCAGTTTACCAAGGGCTGCCAATTAATATCTTTTCTTCAAATACCTCAAATAGCTTTATTGGGTCAACTTTATAGTTTGGCTTCAGGTCATTTTTCTGTCTCAGAGGAAAAGCACATCAGCATGAATCATGACCCATGACCATACCTGAGAGAATTAAGAGTACTAGGTCTCTTGTTCTGAGCCCCTCTCTCTGGAACAGAATGACAGTATTCTTTCCCAAGGTTATTTGTCATTTATGTGCTCCTTTTCCATATCCCACAGCTTCTGCCTATCTGTTTTTTACCTGGAGACTTGACCTCTCTAGGCTGTAGTTTCATATGCAGCCATGCCATCAACCCCTCACAGGCAAGTAGCAGAAATCTTAGTGTTCCTTTTGTCCATTCCCAATAAAGTGTGCTGTTAGAAAGGGAAAGATTAGAGGACTATCACTACACAGGCAATGGGCCAGGACTTCCAATTACTCCCAGGTGAGCCACATAGTGTGGAATCTTCATTCAGTCTATTTTTCCCCTTAGAAATATTTATACTTTCAGAGAAATTGATACTATGGCATGATTGTTTGCATGGTGGCTCTTCCCTCTTCCAGAACATACAAGTGCAGTCCTCGACCTGATACAGCTAGACACAGTAGAATAAGAAAGATATTTTTGAGGTGAGGAAGTCAGATAGTATGTGCTTGCATCATCCTCCAACATTCATTCTCATCCCCATATTCTTTACAAAGAATGCTTTGCAAAGGTGCTCCTCCACTATCCCTTATATTCAGATAAAATCTGAATTTACCCATGAGTTGGATCAGCCTTTCATACCTCTATCACACTCTTTCCATTTTTAATAAAGGTTTTTGATTCCAGTTTGAGGATGGTAGGAGATATATTAAGTCCATATGATGTTAAGCTTCTTAGCTCATTTTGCTACATTAGCAGCAATGACATGTCTCCTTGATCTGTGAAATGCAGTTGGTAGAATCAAATAGAAACACAATCTGTTGTTCCAAATCTTGGAGGGGATTGACTTCAGTCAAAGGGTAATAAAGCCCAAAGTAGTAATCATGCCTATTCCAGTCACAACCTATTTGAAGTCACATGGGGTCACTGGTAAGAGTTCCCCTAACCTACCTGCTAGCTATTGTCCTTGAAAATCTTACCCAAAGCCTTGTAATCTTTTCCTCTTGGCATTCTGGGAAGTGTTTTATACAGGAGAAAAGAATGTCACTTTTATACCCATCATTGAATAGTTTAAACATCTCTGTATTCTTATATTTCATATACCAAGTAGCCAGCTTCAGGGGCCAGAACAAGCCTCAGATTTTGCATTCCAGATTCCTTTTGAATCAGCCACTAGGCTTTTCCCAGATAGACATCTACATGACCCATTTAGATTTTTCTTCAGAATTCTTACAAAGATTTCTAAAGTTTCATTCTCCATAGAGAGATATTCCTAATTGTCCTAATTGAAGGCTCATTTGATTGGACACACAGCAAGGCTATTGACAAATTCCAATTGTCTGTGAATATCCACATGTTATTCTGGTGGTGGGAGTCCCATGCTTCAGTATCCCCAAGTATAATGTCTTCTATTATGTCCATTGTGTGGACTTACCGTGCCTTCTTCAACCAAAGATTTATCATTCACAGGGTGAATGAGGGCTCATTTCTAAACTGACTTACATCTTTCAGTGAAGAATTTTCCATCAGTACACCAAGAAGCTTGTTTTGCTTAAATAGAGAGGAAATAATGATGTTTGGGCCATTCAGTAATAGGAGCTCCCCATTTTGGGGATTTTGTCATGGCCCTAAATGCACAACTACAACCTGTTCTTGGATGCAATATATTCCCACCCTTCCCTTCCTTCAGAGCTGCCATTGAACATGCTTCCATAAAGACCATTTCCATTTTATCATACAGTCCTTCTGAATTGTTCTGTCTTTATTGGATGGCGTCTCTGACGTTGCAGCTGAATTGGGGCTTAGAATTATTTGATGTGGTTCTGTCTCCACTAAAGCCTGGTAACAGATCAATGATTGACTCCTATGAGGATCATCTGTAGTTGCTGCATTCAGCGACTTGCAACCCTAAACTTCCACTATTTTATGCTGAGATGCAATATTAGGCTTCTGTCAGGGAGACGATAATCTTCATACATCTATTTGACAATATTTTCAAAATTATCTGTGCTTTTTTTAAAGTTAAAATATTAACTGTGGATGAAAATCGGGTAATTCTAAAGGTTCTCACTTAGCATGACAAAATGGAGCAAAAGGTTAAATTGACTTATTTAAGCTACAAGCCATTAATGGCAAAGCCCTCTATTTTATACAGTAAGTGCATTCCATTATGGTAAGTGCATTCCATTCCTATCAGGTATAGGCGATGCCACAACAAGATGTTTTTGTTTTTCTTTTTTGTTCTCCAATGTGCAATTTCTTATTAATACTTATGTCATCCACTGCAGCACCAATACAACCTCCAAGTTGTTCTTTCAACTTCTGGATATTGCCCTACATAGCTTCAAGTTCCTATGTGACCTTGTCCCCTTTCAATAGGAGGGCTATGTAAAGGGCCCAAACATTTATTGATATCCACTATTATTGGCCTCAGGGTTGTATCACTGGAGGGTTTGCTGGTTATCATGTCACAAGCCTAGAGTTCTTTGCACCCACAATATTTCAAATGCTTCAGAACTATTCCATTTTTCTGTAGGTGCACAGACTCTGTATTTCCATCTTCATCAATTCCTAAAGAGGTAACATTTAAAGTTCTGCAATTGTGTGTTTAATTATATTTACATTTAAAACATTTGGGATTGTGTATTTAAAATTCTGGGATTTTTGTTTGGATGCTGAACATGGCAACCAACCAAAATTAATATTCATCCTGAATAGTCTCCTCCATTCCATGATGTTTACCATTCCATTATTTGTCTCTTGATCATTTAAGCAAAGAAATGAAGAAAGCAAGGATTCATTTGCAATTGATGGTACTTTTCAGCCAAGTGGTCCAACTGTCCTCTGGCCTGTTACTGTATAATACTGAGATGGTACTTTTGTAATAAAGTCCTAAATAAGTAGCCTCATGGGGCACCTGGGTGGCTCAGTCACTGAAGCGTCCCACTTTGGCTCAGGTTATGGTCTCACGTTTTGGGATTTCAAGCCCCACATTGACTCTGCTGTCAGTGCGGAGTCCATCAGATCCTCTGTCCCCCTCTGTCTGCCCCTCCCTTCACTTGCTCTCTCTTTCTCTCTCAAAACTAAATGAACATTAAAACAAAATAGCCTCATAGTACACTATGTTTCCAAGTTCCCAAAAGAACTTTGAGCAGAAATGATGCCCATTTTGTTTGCATGTTTGTTTCATATATCAGTCTCGATTTTACCTTGTGTTTCATTTTCCTTTCCCTTTCCTCATCAGTAATTTCACTTCTACAAAAGTGATTAGCAGACACAGCAGCCTCCTCTTTTCTATCATTTCCCCTTTCATTCATCTTCTTTATTTCAATCAATTTTGCCATTTTTCCAGAGGTCAAAGCTATATCAGGCAAAGTCTATGGATGAGATTGGTCTCTGCTTAATCTGTTTTAGAGCTTTTGCTACTTTTCACCAAGGGTAAGATGACAACCCTTAGGCATCAAAATCTCATGAAATCCATAATACCTATTGTTTTCCCAAAGTAATTCTGACCTATTGATTTAGGGGTCCAAAAGCTACTCCTTATACTGCTTGTGTTGCTCAATTCTCTTTACTGACTCTATGGTCTAGGGTCTCGCATCTTAAGTCTCAATTACAGGAAGTGAGGCTTACATTCTGAGAAGTTCTGTTCTTAATCAGTTACTTCTTTTATTACAACAATCCTTATTTAATTTCTTTTAAACAGTATATATTTGTAATGTTTAAAGCATAGGAATATCGGAAGATAAGTTAGTGAAGGTCATGTGAAATACCTAAAATTTGTTGTAATTCAGGATTCCTCAAGTCCAAAACATAGCAATTATCTCAATTATATTTTGTGACTTTCTCATTTTATGTTAGGCGTAGAATAATGTTTGTGGATTTTTCCTGATGGATTCAAATCAGTTAAATATTTTTTCAATGTGTTGAAAAAGAGTAAGAATAGTATCTCCTTGGTTTCACTTAACAAATTTGAATAAGTAGAGGAGAAAAGAATTGCAATACAAGAAGGAAGAAGCTGTCCTGCAGTAAGCCTGAGATTCAGTCACACTAATATTAGCACAACAAATGATTTTTCACAACGGTCACAAAAACAAAAACAAAAACAAAAACAAAAATAAACAAAAAAAACTCATGGCTTTGCAGCCAAATATTTTATGCTAGATTTTGGTCCACAGGGCAGAGAAATGAGTTACTTTTCACTCTGCAGTATCATCAGTCTTATATTTTCTGTTTATTGGTTTATTTACCTTATTTATTTTTTATTTTATTTCTTATTTCTTTATTTCTTATTCTTATTTCTTATTCTTTATTTCTTATTTCTTCACTTCTCATTCTCCTTTCCACTACAGGCAATCTTTCTGATGTGTTTTTATGTAAATATTTAATGTGATATTTTTGTTTACTTTTTAAATATGTATTCTCTTGAAGACATAACATACTTGCTCTGTGTGCATGCATATTCAATTTACATAAACTATTGCATTATAGAGTTTTGGAGTCTTATACATATATATGTTTTATATATTATAATATATATGTTATATGTATATATACGTTAAGTTTATTTATTTTGAGAGAAAGAGAGAGACACTGGGGGAAGGCAGAGAGGGAGGGAGAGAGAGAATCCCAGGTAGGCGCCATGCTGTCAGTGTGGAGCCCGACGTAGGGTTGGATCTCACAAACCTTGAGATCACAACCAGATCCAAAATCAAGTCAGATGTATAACCAACTGAGCCACCCAGGTACCCCAGGAGTGCTTTATATTTTAAACTTTTCTTTACTTAACACTTTATTTTTAAAGATTTATCAATATATCAGCATTTGGGGGGGGATCACATTTAATCCATAGTGTCCCTCTGCTGCTTAGTCTTGCATGGCATGTACCCATGCCATTGCCGTAGGTCTCCCCAATGAAGCAGCTTCTAGCCTGTCACATCTCTGGGAGAGAATTTCTCTGAAGTATTTGTCATGATAGGGATGGCCAGGTCATGAGATAAACATATTCCTCATTCGACTGAGTCCTGTCTAATTGCACTGGCCTGATCTCCACAGCACTAAGCACTCGCTTATAAATAAACTTGAAAACAACACCTTAAAACTTTTCAGATGTTATTCTCATGTGGCTGGAAAGGAAATGACACCTGGCAACACTAGAATGAATTTGGGGTTAGAATTCTATGACTTGGTGATTATTTCTTAAATGTTTTTGACAAGACTTCTGAATAATTCACCATTGTTTGAATATTCTGAGAGGCTGAAAGCAGGTTGATTGATTAAATAAGCACATGGAGATATGTGGAGAAACTGACAAAACACTATGTACTCCCAATATACCAATATGCCAATAAAGTTAAATAAATTTAACTTTATTTTTAAATAGATTTAAATATTCACCTGTATAGGAAATACATAGAGATTCCTGCCCCTACAAAAGTTATACAGTTATACAGTATAACTTTCCAGACAAAGTAAAATAAAATTACGTTGAATTTTAGTGAAAATAAATATTCTCAGAAATTTTGTAAAGCACAGTCTGCACATATTCTTTCCAGAATAAAAAAGTATCTTTTCTCCTCACATACAGTTCATTTACCAGGTCCAGTTTGCATTTTTAGATAGAACATAAGAACATAAAGGACATAAAGAATGTCCTTTTACATACATTCATTCATTAAAAAAAAATTATGAAATGCCTACTACACCATCTCTACTGTTGCAGGTGCTGGGAATTCAATGTTGAAAAAAAAAATAGTACCTGCTTGCTCTCTCTCTCTCTTTTTTTTCTCTCTCTCTTTCCCTGTATGTGTATGCATGTGTGTGTGTATGTGTGTGTATATATATTATATATATATGTAATATGTAATGTGTAGATATATTATATATATGTAATATATTATATATATACACATAAGTATAGTATATATATGTATATATGTATGTAGTATAATATATTATATATATACACATAAGTATAGTATATATATGTAATATGTAATGTGTATATATATTATATATATATGTGATATATATATATAATATATATACACATAAGTATAGACAGAGATAAAGATGTATAGATAGATACCTACAGTGGCTTTTACTGAATTCCCAAAATATAAGATAAAATTACATAACAGTGAATTAGTCATGAAGAAATTTGAAGGTATTATGAAGAGAAAACAAAAGCTTTTGTCCTATGTGAACATTAGCATTCTTCTATGTGATTTCTCTTCTTCAGATGATGCTGAGGTGGAGGAGACCCCTGGGTCATTTGAGGTATCTTCAGCAAGAACAAAATGCATATCCAGTAGAAATTGGTGAATATATATTCAATAATTTCTATAATTGTAATCATGCTGGCCCCACAAAATAGGTCCAGTTGACCACCAACATCTGATGTAATACAGCCAATAATGAAATCGAATAAATAATGTGTCTTTTATAAAAGGCACATCAAACATTACTAGAGTTTAAATTATTTGAAGCTAATAGATTAACCACAGTTGATATTATATGAAAATGAATTAGTTGTATTATGTTAAGATTGGTATGAAGTAATAGAAATTAATGATATCTTAAAATAATATTTATGTAAATCATCTCAAAAAGGAGAGAGTTACAGAGAAAGAATTAACCAACTGATGACTTAGAGAGAGAGAGAGAGAGAGAGAGAAAGCAATTATAAAATCTGTTTCCAAAAATACAACTCAAAGATTTTGGAAGATAATAAATTGAGGCAAATCAATAAAACATCCTAGACAATTACAAATTCATTTCCATGTGCTAAATGAACAGAAATGTAACATTCAGGTGACTAATTGAATGATGATGTTTTCCAGAAACAATTTGTGAAGCAGTTTGTGAATTCTAGCGTCCAAACTATTTCTTTTTAAGCACTTGTAATATTTCATCTAACTAAAATATGTTAACACAGTATTGCCTTCTCTTTAAGAAATTTTTAAAATCTATATTTGTCTTTATTGATTGTGCTTAGTTGTAGTAAAATGTAACACAAAATTTGCCATATTAATAGATTTTAAGCATGTAGTTCTGTGGCACTACGTACATTCCCACTGTAGTGCAGCCATCACCAACGTCCGTCTCCAGAACTTTTTTATCCCCCCAACTTAAACCCTGTACCCATTAAAAAATCTCTCCAGTCTCCCATTCCCCCCAGCCCCTGGCAACCACCATCCAACTTTTTGTCTCTGAATTTGACTACTGTAGCACTGACTTCTTTTTTTTAAATTATTTTTTAAAATGTTTATTAAAATTTTTTTATGTTTATGTTTATTATTTTAATAATAATAATGAGTGAGGGAGGAGTAGAGGGAGAAGGAGACACAGAATCTCAGGTTCCAGGCTCTGAGCTGTCAGCACAGAGTCTTATGCGGGGCTCAAACCCATGAACTGCGAGATCATGACCTGAGCTGAAGTCAGTCTCTTAACTGACTGAGCCACTCAGGTGCCCCTGTAGCACTGACTTCTTAAATAGATTACATTATTAATCTTTTTCTCATTGCCTTGGACCATTCTTAGAATCATGCTATTTTTTTTTTACAGTTTGGTAGTGAAATATAAGTTGCCTCTAGACCTTTGAGAAATTTGTATATTTCCTCCCCATTTAGGGTCTTAGCTGCCCATGTGTGATTGCTGTTATTTTGCCTGATTGATACTCTCTACTGTCTCCTACATAACTTCCTGTAAATATGCAATAAGATCTACAAAATCAGCAATTAAATTTGTTAAGGACATGAACAGACAATGCTTGTAACTTAAAGATTGAATTTTACTTGAGTGTTGATTCATGGGGGCACATGTACCCCAATGTTTATAGCAGCACTATCAACAATAGCCAAATTATGGAAGGAGCTCAAATGTCCATCACTTCATGAATGGATAAAGAAGAAGTGGTACATATATACAATGGAATACTACTTGGCAATGAAAAAGAATGAAATCTTGCTATTTGCAACAAGGTGGACGGAACTGGAGGGTATTACACTAAGTGATATAAGTCAGTCAGCAAAAGACAGATATCATACATTTTCACTCATAGGTGAAAGTTGAGAAATGTCACAGAAGATCATGGGGGAAGGGAAAGAAAAAAATATATACTTACAAACAGAGAGGGAAGCCAGCCATAAGAGACTTTAAATACAGAGAACAAACTAAGGGTGGAAGAGAGTGGGGTGGCAGAGGGATGGGCAGGACAATCGGTGGTGGGCACTGAGGAAGGCACTTGTTGGGATGAGCACTGGGTATTTTGAGTGAGTGGTGAATCACAGGAATCTACTCCCGAAGCCAAGAGCGCACCATGTACACTGTATGTTAGCTAACTTGACAATAAATTATATAATAAATAAATAAATAATAAATTGGAAGTACAAAAAGATTAAATTCTACTCGCTCAGTCTCTTCGCTCCAGTCTGAGTGGAGTTCTGTGTGGATGTCTGAGATGCTTATCTACTCAGAAGCAGGATTGCTGGAACACTCTATAAGTCAGTTGCTTGGCGGGGAGGAGTGCCCGGTGTCTGAAAGGAAAGCAAGATGCTGAGTTCGAATATGAATGTCAGCCTTTCTTGGTGAAACCCAGTGTGAGGTTTACTGGAGGTGTGTCTAGGGAGAGAGAAAGTGTCAGATTTAAATGACAGACGAAAGGGGCGCCTGGGTGGCTCAGTCGGTTAGGCATCCGGCTTCTGCTCAGGTCATGATCTCACGGTCCGTGAGTTCAAGCCCTGCGTCGGGCTTTGTGCTGACAGCTCAGAGCCTGGAGCCTGTTTCAGATTCTGTGTCTCCCTCTCTCTCTGCCCCTCCCCTGTTCACGCTCTGTCTCTCCCTGTCTCAAAAATAAATAAACATTAAAAAAAAAAATTTAAATGACAGACGAAGACTAGCACTATCACTTCTCCATTGAGAAGCTAAAACCTTAAGTACAAAAGGAAAAAAAAAAAAAAAAAAAGAACCTGAGAGAAAATGTCTTAAAAATTGAAGAACAAGTAAATTAACACTTACCAAGTAACTCAGACACACTCACTGCCTTTTGCTGCTGAGTTATCTTATAGTATAAGTCACTGTAGTTTATTTCAATGTTCACAAGATTCTCCTGGGAATAAAAACAGAGTTAATCTGGCTCAAGATTGTCAGCATTACTTTTAATGCTTATTTGATGAAATTAATATTCATTTTTAATTCAGTTGTCACTTAATGTTGAATTAAACACAGCACTGTAATCACAATAGCTTGTTACATTTCGAAGGTACTCTTGCCATGTTGGTATTTAAGGAGAAGAATTTTTCCCCAGATCCAATAATTTTTCTATGGCTTATTCCTAAGAAAATTGGAAAAAGACATTAAATGTCAATATCTATTGAGTAGATTGGAATATTTACAAACATTTAAGTATGTGTCTGATCTGAATTCAAATCTTGTCTTTTGTTACTTGTGTGATCCTGGAGAAACCATGTGGGTTTCTGGAACCTTGGTTTCCTCATCTGTAGTGGGGATTTTAGAGTCAGGATTGGATTTGATTTGATTTGATTTATTTTTTTTAATGTTTATTTTTATTTTTGAGAGAGAGAGAGAGAGAGAGAGAGTGAGTGGGGGAGGAGCAGAAGAAAGGGAGACACAGAATCCAAAGCCAGCTGCAGGCTCTGAGCCATCAGCACAGAGCCTGGCATGGGGCTTGAACTCACGGACTGAGAGATCATGACCTCAGCCAAAGTCAGACACTGAATCGACTGAGCCACCAGGCACCCCTAGAGTTGGGATTTTAAAGCTATGTGCGGAGAAATTAAATAATGTATGTAAAGAATTGGCATAGAATCTGGTATATACTGGGTGTTCAATAAATGGCAGTCATTTATATCATTAATATATTAGGGCAAACTGTTTTCCTAGTGTCTTCTATAAATCTTTACTTGAGACCAAAGTGAATAAAAATTATTTTAAAATATCTCTTCAGATAGCCTTGGATGCCCTCACACTCTGTCCCCACCCCAGCTCAGATCTTACTTTGAACTTGAATAACATATCCAGTTGTCTCATGGTATTTTTCTTTGAATGTTCAATAGGTATTTCAAATTGAACATATTCCAAGTCAAACTCTTCACATTTCCTCCATTTATAAGGTATTAACAATACACAGCGAAATCCATAGGTAAATATTTGCTTTATCTTCAAAATATGTACAGAATCCATCTCACCTGGATTTTTCCAATAGCTTTCTGATTGGTCTTTCCACTTCCAACTTTAATGTATTTCACTGCAATATCTACATATCCTATTTCTTCACACAATAATCAAAATAATACTTCTGCAACTAACAAATCATATCACTCTTTTGCTCAAAACTCCCTAGATACTCCCCAGTATACTCTAAGTAAAACTCCTCCATGGCCCTACCTCTGTCACCCACCCACTTTGAACTTTCTCAACTCATGCCCTACCATCATTGGTCATTGCTTATACTGCTTCCTGCCATACCAACCTTCATTGTGCTCTATCCGTACATGAGGCATGCTGTTGGCTTAGAATCTTCCTCTGCATTTGATTTTCCCTCCTGCTGGAATGTTCTTTCACCATTTACCACTGAGGCTAATTCTTATATCTCCTTTAGATCAGTAGTTTTCAAAGTGTGGTCACAGACACTTAGGGGTCCCCGATATCTTTTTGGGGGGTTCATGAAGTCAAAATTATTTTCATAATAAACGAACATATCATGTGATATTTTCACTGTGATTGTTATTTCAAGGAAGCTAGCAAACTGGCAAACTATGGTTATTCAGACTATGATATTTGGTGGACATTGTCACAGAAATGAACACAATGACTTGTTGCTTCAATAGCTGATAAGATTTGTAGTTAATAATAAATTTCGAGGGGCACCTGGGTGGCTCAGTTAAGCATCCAACTTCGGCTCAGGTCATGTTTCACAGCTTGTGGGTTTGAGCCCCATGTCAGGCCCTGTGCTGACAGCTTGGAGCTTGCTTCAGATTCTGTGACTCCCTCCCTCTTGGCCCCTCCCCCATGCACCTTCTCTCTCAAAGATAAATAAACATTAAAAAAAATTAATAGAAAATAATAATATAAATTTTGAGCTTAGGTTTTAATGTGACAGAATTTTGGAGAATTTGTGTCTGCTATGATGAGCTTGACAACTCCCCAAATTTTAAAGACTTTCTGATAAATAATGATATTAAAATGAAATATATATTATATAATAAAATGGATCAATATTTGGAAGATCTGCACAACTCAGAGAATTTTTTCTTTTTTTTTTAATGCTTATTTATTTTGAGAGAGAGGGAGAGAGAGAGAGAGCATGAGCAGGAAAGGGACAGAGAAAGAGGAAGAGACAGCATCCCAAGTAGGCCCTGTGCTGTCAGCATGGTGCCCAATGAGGGGCTCGATCCCACGAACTGTGAGATCATGATCTGAGCTGAAATCAAGACTCTGATGCTTCACTAACTGAGCCACCCAGGCGCCCCTAGAAGTTTTCTAATGACCAAGAAATAACGTTCAAAATCATTCGTGGATGAAAGATCCATTGAAAGTACAAGACCAAGAGATATTAATATATTTAAGTACAAAAACTTCATTGAGATGTTTTGATATATCACGACTTTCAAATGGCAGCTTTCCAGTGCCATCCTTGCCTCTTCCAATCCCATAAGAGATAAACTGATAGGAAAGCCCATGCACTTTCTCCTTTGGTAACTGGAAAAGTTCAAACCCTTGGGATTTCTAAGCCAAGTCTGAATTCATAACCACATTGCAAGGCAAAGGTGGCTGCCTCTCCTTGTTCTCTCAAGCCAACAGAGGATCTGCTTGGGAGACCCCAGGGACTTCCCAGAAAGTCTCATTATATGACTATGAATTTTTTCATACTCCCTTGAGGCGAGTGTGACATCATGGGTCCCAACATCCAAATCAGATTTTGAGTAGAGAGTTAATTCCACTCCCCATGGGGCAACCACAAGATGCATATTATAATGAACATGTAAGAAACTTCACTTGTTGAGCTCTGATGTGTTATCAAAGAAAAGTGTCACATATCCCCAAAAGCTATTAAAATATGCCTGTCTTTCCCAACTACATATCTGTTTGACCTAAGGTTTTCTTCACAGTCATCAACCAAAGTAACATAAACCAACAGATTAAATGCAAAAACGAAAATCTAGCTGGCTTCTATTAAGCTAGAGACTGAAGAAATTTACAATATTCTAAAACAATACTACTCTTCTTCCTAAATTATATATTTCTGAAAATAGTTATTGTTTATAAAAATCTTTTAGCTAATGTTGCCATAGAGTAATTTATTATTACTGTTTCAAATGAATTAATAAATAACATTTTTATAGTTTAAATTTTCAATATGACAAATATTTATACAACTCACACAAATAAAAGCTCATTGGACTCTTCAGTAACTTCTAAGAATGCAAAGGGACCTTGAGATCAAAAAGTTCGAGAACCACTGCTTTAGATCTTTGCTCAACTGCCACCTTCTCAGGAAGATCTTACTTTATTTCAATCCTCAACCCTAAGAACAACTCTTCCTGACTCTGGCTTCCTCGGGCCCTTTTTCTGCTTCCTTTCTCTCCACAGCACTTAGCACCATCTGATATGACTATATATATTTATTGTTCATCTTCACCCCAGTGGGAATAAGTGCAACAAGTCAGGGTTTTTGTCTTTTGTTCAGTGAGGTAAACTTAATGCCTAGAACACCTCAAATCCTGACACAGAGTAGGTGCTCAGTACATATTTGTAAAATGAAGAAATAGGGAACAAATTGAAGATGAAACCAATGAAGGAAGGGGTAAAATATTAACCTGTCTGTTTATAAGCTGAGGTGGAAACCAACCACCTGACGATTTTTCAGATGGCAACAATAAGAATGAATCCTATTAGCAATGTTTCTTGGAATTACGTGGTGTTTTCTCATATATCTAAGGAACATGGCTGTAAATCACTCTCCTAATTGTTCACAGTTAGAAATCAATATTCCTAAGTACACTTACTTCAAAATATATCATTAATATGTTTACTTAATTTCCACTGGTTTAACCCAGGGTGACAGGAGAATGTATTTTATTTAAGTTGATAATCAGGAGGTACTGCCATATTTACAAATAATAAAACAGCTGCCAAAGTGAAGGAAATAATAAAGTCTTGGAAGTCCAGTAATTTTAGCAATACTGCAATCTTTTTGCTCTCCATTGTGCTCTTAATTTGCATGTACACTGATAATATTGTTTAATTTCCTAAGCACAAACCTCATAACTGTTTCCAATCATTATCCATCTGTGTTTTTGAGAGAAGATAAATTCATCCCTTACAAAATAGTGTGACATTTATTCTACTTCTCGCAGGCCTGTGCCTTGCTTGCCTAGTAATTTGGCTCTCATTGAATCTATGCTTCATGAAGATAATGAAATTGTTTGGGATTTAAGTCCAAGAATATTTGTTTGTGTCGGGGAGGCACAATTATAACATACTTGGATTTTAATAACAGTAAGGAGATCAACATAAAAAATGAGAGTATATTGCGTTTACAAAACACTAAATAAGGACTTCCAGTTGCTTGAGTACGAGTGCTGTATTAAGGGGAATGAATTAGTTTTGCATAAAACAATTTCATACAATTTTTACTTGAAAAATTGTCAAATTAAAACAGAACAATTCACAAATTTCATTTATTTTGCTAATGGAATTGGCCTAGATTCAGCCAAAATTTATCTTTATATTCACTTGCAAACTGCCTACCTTAGTCAAGCTAAGCTTCCTATCATCTTTCTAATGGGGTTTGGCAGCTGCCACATGAGGCCCTGGATTGGTCATAGTCTGAGGTTGGCTTGTGTGCACGGAAGAAACACAGACAAGTCTTCATGTATGTTGGAAGTTGCTTTGTTTCAAATCTTACCGCGGCTAAGATTTCACATCTGCTCTCCTGGCATTTGTGTTTTCTGATTTATTACTCTTTGATTTCTGGTACCTGTGCCCAAGCCAGTTTCCTAATTATATGTGTGGTTTCTAACCACCAGCTCCATCTATGATTTGGACACCCTGCATTCCGCTGCCTCAGTTCAGCGACTCGCCCTATTCCTCGCAGTAATGGCCTCAACTCTTCACAGCCATGTGAGGTCCTCACATATCCATTGTGTGATAAGATTAATTGGAAAGAAATTTATAATAATCTAAGTTTTAGGGAAAAAAACCTCTCAATGTTCTCTAGGATCATCTTCGTTATACATGGGTTCTTTTCTGATTCACTGATATGTCTCCAAAATCATGCCTACATTCTTTGCATATTAAATAATGATGAAACTCGGGAGATCTCTAGCAGCCAAAAGTCACACAAAGTACTCTTCTTGGTCATATTTTAGCATAACAGAAATAATACCATATATAAATCACTTTCACATATTAAAATGGAATACAAAGAGACATCTGTACTGGATACAAAACCATTAACAGAGATCATTGCAAATTTTCTAGCCTTTTCTTCTTCTTATCTGCTAAGTATTTGAAATCATACCTTATGAACCCTGTCTTGATGAAAGTACTTTCTCTTTCTGATTTAAAAATGTTTTAAATGTTTCTATTTAATTTCTGAGAGAGAGAGAGAGAGAGAGAGAGCGAGCGTGAGCGGGGGAGGGGCAGAGAGGGAGAGAGACACAGAATCCGAAGCAGGCTCCAGGCTCTGAGCTGTCACCATAGAGCCTGATGTGGGGCTCAAGCCCACAAACTGTGAGATCATGACTTGAGCCAAAGTCAGACCCTTAATCAACCCAGCCAGCCAGTTGCCCCGCTTTCTGATTTTTAAAGATCACTTTATTGTTTGGGTATTTACATGGGGAGAGTATTTTATTTATTTCATTAAAATAAATACCAGGATAGCACTGGATTCAAAACATGCTTTTACTGTTAGATACCCGGCTGTGCAAAAGTAAATCAGCTTTTAATTAGTTAATATATTTTAATTATATTAAATGAAATTGCAAACACCAATGTACTATATTGCTGTTTCAGGTGCTCAACTTAAAAATATAAACACGAAACAAAGAGAAATGTTAAGGCTGCTCCCTGATTTTAAAAGAGTTCTCCATGAAGTTTGACTTGCAATTTCTAATGGTGTAGCAGAAAGAGACCTAATTTAATCCTCAGTTAATGAAACTTGGAAGTATATATCTTTATGGAAAAATACAAGGAATCTGTGGTCACAAGTCTTGGGCATAAGTTCTTTCTGTGCCACTGACTACCTTTATAGGACATTTACATGAGATACAGTGTGCTTCAGTTTCCTTACCTGTAAAATGAGAACAATAATTTGTGTTCCATCAACCTTACAGTTATTAAAACAAACTATGTGATATGCAGGTAAGGAGTTTTCACACTTTAATTTTTTTAACGTTTATTTATTTTTGAGACAGAGAGAGACAGAGAGTGAGCAGGGAAGGGGCAGAAAGAGCAGGAGACACAGAATCTAAAGCAGGATCCAGGCTCTGAGCTGTCAGAACAGAGCCTGATGCAGGGCTTGAACTCACAAATCGTGAGATCATGACCTGAGTCGAAGTCGGACACCCAACTGACCGAGCCACCCAGGTGTCCTGGAGGTTTTCATACTTTAAAGCATCAACTAATATTAGTCAGTACTATTATTTTCTCCAGTTGGGTCAACAAGGGTGAGATCATGAGCAAATTACTCAAGCAGGCCTCATTTTAGTTTTCACACAATTAAAGGATTCAAGGGCATGACCTTATGTACTTTTAAAATTCTAGGTTTTCATTGTTAGTTGAGTGACATAAGTCTTTGCCTCCTTTGATTGATCAGAATTTTGTTTTCTCGGCTTTTAAGAGTTTTGAGTAAACAAAATATTCGTGCTGATTTCAAGGAATTTACAAGACTAAAAAAGATTACCTGATATATTCCTGACTTTGATTTAACTTCTTGGAAAGATATTTCAAAGGTTTTTGACTTGGAAAAGTAGAATAAGAAATAGTAGCAGGGTATTCTGTTTCTTCACAAGGAACAGGGCAGCTAGAATTATGTTTTCCCATTGTACATGATTCCTTAACTTTAATGTAGTCTGAAATGAAAATCAGGACAGGATATTGAGAAAAGGGGATCATTTCACAGTTGGGAGGAAAGAGCTTTTTAAAATTTTATCATTTGATTTTCAATGCTAAAAACGTGGTTAACAATTTCTATCATCACTGTCTTAACAAATGGTGTTTATATTTTATATTTTAACATAAATACAGCGAAGGAGAAAGAATATGAAACATAGGAATTATTATCTTTTAAATTCATTGAGTCACTGGCTTCTGACCTTTGTGAGAAATGAGAAGTTTTTTCTAGAAATTCTTTGGGTTTATCTCCATAAAATAGTATGCATTTGGACAGGAGAAAGATGGAAAGTTGTTTGTGTGACCTTATATCACTTTGAGAGGAACTTTGAAATATAGTCCTGAAAGCCAATGACTCAGGTTTAAAGTAAACTTATCCTGCGGTTTATCTCAAGTTCTAACAGCGTAAAATACATGGCTGGGTGTTCAGATTATCTTGTAGCTGTGGACCTAGTGACTTCTTACTCAACCACCGAGGTTCTCTGTCCTCTGTCTTGTCTTGACTTCTGTAGAGCAATCAAGCTATCGATGCAAATGTATCCTTGAAAAATCCCCTGCAGGAGGTGGTATTTGTCTCCAGCTTTCCTTTGGACCACATCCTGGTACCCAATCTCTCTGCTCCTCACTCTGGGTAAATATTCCTTTCTTGTTCTTCCCTGTAGTTTTGCTACCGAAACTCTTTGTTCTTGTGAATGCTTTGTTTACCAAGACTCCCTGATTAATGGCAAACTTTGGGTTTCTTCTCCGGAATCTAAGTATGATACTTCTTCAGGGCATGACTTTTGCTTGCTTTCTCTAGTTCTTTATTCTGGTAATAAACACCATCCTTTCCTTCAACTCACACAAACACATCCACTCACACACACATGCTGTCATAAGCACACATTTTTCTGTGTAACCCATTATCACTCCACACTCCCTGAAGGACTGCATGCATGATTTATTTCCCCAAACTTTCTCTCCAGCCTCCATCAGGGATAGGAAATCATAAGAAATTTGACAACGTAACTCCTAACTCCACTGGTCAATAATCTGACTTCTACATATTCAGCTTGAAAGATATTAAAAAATACATCAGGTTCCTTCTACCCGTACCCATTCCATGAACTATTTTACAACAATGGAAAAGAAACTTCTCATTCTATTCGTGGTGTCCTGGAGATATTTCCACAATGGGATAGAACAGCAAGTTTTATAGAATATTATTCTATTTTAATTTTAAAAAACAATGATTTACCATCATAAATATGAACCTATTTATGTGGAAAAAAATAAAAGTAGAATATACTAGAGTATTAACATTGGTTCGGAGTTAAGATAAATAATATTAAAGTAAAAAAATATTGCTTAAAAAGAAGTTGTACCCAGTAAAGGTGGCGTGTATGGTATTGGTCTCATTTGCATAAAAATTTATATAAGCATTTACATATAATGCGGTGTATAACTAAATGAATAAATGAGAGGATGGTCACCTAAATAATGGTAATAATTCTCAGAGTGAGGCCACTTGTACTGATCTCCGCAAGATTTTTCTCTGTTCTGTAATGTTGGAACTAGTTACAACAAGCATGCTTTATTTATATAATAAGAAAAAAAAAAAAAAGCAAGGCTATTTTGATTATACAAAACTATAAAATTGAAAAAACACAAAATTTGGAAATAAAAATCACGCGGTGCCTGGGTGGCTCCGTCAGTCAAGCATCTGTCTCTTGATCTCAATTCAGGTCAGGATCTCACAATTCATGAGATAGAGCCCCACGTTGGGCTCTGCACTGACAGCACAGAGCCTGCTTGGGATTCTCTATCTCTCTCCTTACCTCTCCCCTGCTCATACTCCCTCTGTCTCTCAAAATAAATACACTTTAAAAAAAATACACTTTTTTTTAAAGAAAACAAATAAGAATCAAAGCTTTCTGCTGTGACTTTGTCACTGAATGTCTGTTTTTCATAAGAATTTTTTAATGTCTATTTATTTTTGAGACAGAGAGAGACAGAGCATGAATGGGGGGAGGGTCAGAGAGAGAGGGAGACAGAGAATCTGAAGCAGGCTCCAGGCCCTGAGCTGTCAGCACAGAGCCTGACATGGGGATTGAACCCACACACCGTGAGATCATGACCTGAGCTTAAGTCTGACACTTAACCCACTGAGCCACCCAGGTGCCCAGGTCAATGAATATCTTTAATTCAGGTGCATCTTGAATTCAGAGGGTTTTGTTTTGTTTTACTGTCTATGTCTATATAAGCTACTGTTCCTAATTCTAAAAACATTGAAAAAGTTCCTCTTTACAGTCTCTATTCTGTTTCATCTCAGGACTAGCGATACTATGGTTTAACGTGTTGTATCACTCTGAGCAATTGTCATATAAATCGTGAGAATAAAGAAATAAATTAAACCACTTACCAAGTGTAGGTGAAACACAGTTGTAAAACTTTTGTAGGTCACACTCTATCCCATTTCCTTAAAAATAATAAATCTAAACATAAAGACTTTACATTTCATGAAATAAGTGACATAATGACAAAAATATATTTTATCCATCCATCTTGTGGTTTGCAAAACAGCAAGAACAACAACAAACTATGAAAACATGCTAATACTTAAGGTAAATATACATTGAAAGGAAAAATAGTAATGTTTTTGTTAATTTCCATGTTTCTCTTCATCCATCTATATCAGGCAAAATCATTTAAGTGGAGATAATGTCTTAAAACGTAGCTTTGAAGTTTAAAATTGTTCTCACACTTATCATCTCATTTGTCCCTACACTAATCCTGTGATGTGGGAATCATCATTGTTATAAATAAGAAACTAAGGTTCAGAAAGTGGTTTGTCCAAGCAGTTGCAGGGGAGCTGGGCTTGGCTCATTTTGCTCACCTTCTGTCCTGTTCCTTCTATGCATTGATTGATTGTTTGATTTTTTTTTATGGTATTGGAAGATGCATAGCATACAGTATACTTTCTTTAAAAAAAAAAAGTTTTTATCTAAGTTCCAGTTAGTTAACCTGCAATGTAATATTAGTTTCCGGTGTACAATTTAGTGACTGAACACTTCCATATTTACATATGCTTTAAACTTACCTGTAATTACAATACTTACATGTGCTTTAAACATACATATACACACTGACACACCTGGTATGTTGCCTTTCTAGCGGTAGTATGGGGCAGGTAAGGACTAATATTGTTAATCATTGGCTGTGGACCTTGCGAGAAATTGTAAAATCAATATGTAGCAGAGCTGGGATTAATTCCAGGCTGATTCTAAAACTTTAGTCATTGCACCTTAACATCGCTAATTGACTACTGCCGTAACCCCATGCGGTCTCTGGGGTTAGCCTCAATGTTTAGTCAAGGATCTTGAAAATAACCAAAAGGGATTGTCCACTTATAATTTGCAGATACATTTGGCTAACTATGAGGAAGTGCTCTTTGTAAAGGAAATGAAAGAAATACAAAAAATAAATCTACTTTCAGCATTAAATTGATAAAGAAGCCTGTCTTTCCCAAAGTATGCGGGGCTTCTTCAAATGCTGTTTTTCTCATTGCAAAGAGCAATGCCGTTTTGGAAACAATCCATATCTGAAAAACTGATTTTGGGGATTGGCTCTGCAAGTTGTTGGTAGAGGTACTTTCGCTGCTTCATTTAACGTCTCTATATTTTTAACGTCCTCGTCTATGTTCTCACGTAGATGGATATGTGAGGATCAAACCAAATAAGATACCATTTTGGAAGCACGTGGGATATGCAAAAGTTTGCACAAATGCCATGCTTTGTATTTTATATTTCACTTTGTCTAGCTCCTAATTACATATTTGTAATTAACTTACAAAATTACATATTTATAATCCAGTTTCTAACTTGTAAGAAGTAATACATTTTTAAATTATAAACATTATGGTTCATCCATCAGTTCAGATTTTTTTTTTCCCCAGAAACTTTGGAAAGATAATTAGGAATGATGGATCAGATCCAGCATTAGCAGTTTTACAGAATGGCAGTTTTTGAGGGGCCAGAGGCCAATGATCAGAATGCTCGAAAGAAGGAAGTGATGATTCTCAAAATTCCTAAGAAGTTTGCCAAGTAGAAACCATTGTTAATAAGAGCAGAGTTAGTAGTATATCCAGTGTGTGTGTGTGTGTGTGTGTGTGTGTGTGTGTGTGTGTGTGCGCGCGCGCGCGGGAGATGGGCCATAGCAGCAAATTTAAAGGGCCAAACTGGTATTGCCTTTAATGCACTCTACACTTCTTCATAAATTTGCCGGAGAAGGGGGATGAGGCAAATCTGAATAAAAATAACCAGTGTTTATATAGAGTGTATTCTGTGTCAGGTGGGTTTCAAGCTACTTACATGCTCCTTTCATCCTTATGACAATCCCATGAGCTAGGATACTATTATTATTCTTCCCAGCTTATAGGAGGTACAGAGAGGTTTAGTTGAAGGTCACATAGAGGAGAAATTGTGTAGCTGAAATGAACAGCCTGGGTCAGAGTCTAGCTCTTATCCACCCTGCCCTACTGCATCCTTCGGGGCTTGCTTCCAATATCCATGACTTTGGAAATGTTCCAAATTCTATGCAAAGGGAGCCTCGGTTGTTTTTCTAACCAGAAAGAAAAGAATTCCCCAATGATGAAATATTTGGGGTTAAGATTTATATAGATGATCTAATTTTGCTTTCAAACTGAGAAAACTGTGATGATCGGTTTTAGATATTTAAGAGCACCCAGACTTACATGCTCAAAAGAAGAATTGGGGCCTCGTTCAATTTTCTTTTCTTTTCCAGAAATCTCCACTATGACTCCGGGATTTAAAATCTGTCAGTGGAGGTTGTATTTGTTAAATGGATGACTTTTCTGGCATAGAATTTCATAAGAATGGAAAACAATTTTCTGATACGTTCATTTCCTGTGACTCAAATTAAGTAGGAAAAATTAAATAAGGGAAATTTGTCATTCTTTATTTACCAGGAAGCAGAAAAGGTAAACACCCACATTGCTCTTGTATGTGCTGAGCCATGCATTCCTTCAAGCAACCAGAAGTGCTGTAGGTACTAAAATTCTGCAGCTTGATGTTAGGGTTGCATTCTCCCCAGGGGTATTCTTGATGGACTGTCTTGAGATAAAATAAATACCTAGCTCAGGAAGTTTATCTGAGTCTCCATACATCTCCATTCCAAGAAGAGAAGCTAATATACATTTTTACTTTTTTTCTCAGATCTCTTTGATTCTTTTTTTTTTTAATTGACTACATTTGCCTATTTTGCCTGCTCTATTAACGTGAAAATCCCTGAAGGTAGATATAACAGGGGTCCTTTCACACATATCCCAAATGCTCTGTACCTGTAGTGAATTAATAAAATCAGACAGACTGCTCTAAAAATTAACTCATATAAGAAAAATAGTATCATTTATGGAAATAATATGTTAGCATATTAATCAGTCCACCCACAAAATAGGAACCAAAATCATACACACACAAATAATCCTTTATTGAGTACTTATTTTATGCCAGGCAGTGGGTAAGTGCTTTCTTTATGTCATTTCACGTAAACCTCATAATAACCATGAAAACAGAATATTATCTTTATCAGAGAAAGGAGATGGAATTTCAGGAAGTTAATTAAGGAAATTGCAGAGCAAGAGGCTGGCCAATGGAAATCAGCCAGACATGTCTGACTCCAAAATTCCTCCTCTTCCCACTTATTTTTCTTCTTTCCAGAGCATCTCATTGAGAAAACGCACAGTTCAGCAACTTAGGAGTGTCTTCATATTTACTGATTCTTTCCATCTCTAATGGAATTTAAAATTACGTTGATTTTACCAGTTTTCCCAGCTTTCACTTATGTTGTACATGTGAATTCATTGTTTTTGCTAAATAGTTACCTCCTAGTAATGGGAAAGAATCTGAAATGAAACTCTGGAATTTCCAGAGGTCTTCTGAGAGCATGGCAGAAAAAGGTTTCTAGTGGAAGTATTATTTATGTGTATATACATTTATTACCTTACCTGATTCCCTCAGACTCTACACCTTGTGAATATTATTTACCTTGATTTGGCAGATTGTTACCTGTGCATGCATTCCCACAGGTGACGACAAGCCTAAACCATCAATCTGGGGCACCTTCTGTGGTGAATGGATAACAAAGATGATTCCAGCATAAACAAAACCAAGGGTTTGTTCATAAGTGAATTCCACCTGAAACAAACAACAATTTCCCCAAGTTACAAATTGATATCAATTCTACAAAAGCTTAAGAATTAGTTATACTATCTCATGATAGCATTTGACTTACTTAAAATCAACCATTTCATATCACTGTTCAATTTTTATATAAAAACTGAAAATTAAACACCTCTAAGATACTTTTCATGGTTGAATCACATGTCAAGGTGTCAAGAGTTTCCATAAATTACTTTTCACCTTAGATGAATGCCACAGTACATATCATGACTGTTAATCATCTGATTTCCTGGAGGCCCTCTCTTCACCTTGTTGCCTTTTAGTTGCTTCTTCCTTGGCTGTTCTCTTCGCTTCATTGGTTTTAGAAAATCATTTGGCTCCTTTCGTCTCTTTGCAATTAAAATCTCTGGCCTTCTTTAAAATTGAAATTCATTTCCTCCTAAGAGTGAAGACTTACACTATTTCTTTAACATCATGCTCTTCTATAAATCCTATGCCAGATGAAAAAAAACGAAGAAACTTCTGGTGATTTTGTTATTAAAGATCTTCCTTGACGTACAATGAGATTACATCCTGATAAAGCCATTGTAAGGTGAAAATACCATAAATCAAAAATGCATTTAATACTCCTAACTTACTGAGCATCATAGTTTAGCCTCGCCTACCTTAAACATGCTTAGAGCACTCACTTTAGTCCACAGCTGGGCAAAATAATTAACTCAAAGCTCTTTTTAATAATAAAATGTTGAGTATCTCATGTAGTTGACAGAATATGGAACTGAACATGAGAAACAGAATGGTTGTATGGGTGCAGAATGGTTGTAAGCATATCAGTTATTTATGCTGGTGATTGCGTAGCTGTCTGGGAGCTACTGCCACCCAGCATCACGAGACACTGTCACACCACATATCATTTGCCCAAGAACAGGTCCAAATTCAAACTTCGAAGTGTGACTTTGACTGAATGTGTATCACTTTGCACCATTGTAAAGCTGAAAAATTGCAAGTGGAGACATTGTGAAGTCAGAGACTGTCTGTAGTTGTAATTTCAGGTTATAAGGAGAAAGAATGGGCTTGGGGATACGATGATTTTTCCTGTGAATAGGTCGATTGTATATGTAATTACATTTAATGAGCGTGCTTAATATTCCATTTGTAACTCAGGACCCTATTTCTCCTGGGTCTGTTAGGACTCTAAGAAATACTTGGTTGGCTAGTCTGGACAAGTATTTAAGAGCCATTCACTTATGGAATATTGCATTGCATCTGCAGACTTCAATTGCATCCTAAAAATATTTGGGAAATTCTAGCTTGTATAATCCACAATGTAATATTGGAACTGACCATATGGCCAGTATTGAAATCACCTAGAAGTATTTTTTTAAATTTTTTTATTGTTTATTATTTTTGAAAGAGAGAGACAGAGAGCAAGCAGGAAAGGGGCAGAGAGAGAGGGAGACACATATTCAGAAGCAGGTTCCAGGCTCTGAGCTGTCAGCACAGAGCCCAACACGGGGCTCAAACTCACAGACCGCGAGATCATGACCTGAGCGGTAGTCAGCTGCCCAACAGACTGAACCACCCACGCTCCCCTGAAATCACCTGGAAATATTAATCAAATATATGTACAAGCAAATACAGTATAAGTATATGATCAAATATATATACATGCATTATACTGTGCAGTACTGTGTTGAGCAAAAAGGATCTTGAATGAGATACAAGAGGAAGTTATGAAATATACCTTAAGAAAAATTCTTTGAAAGTAGCCAATGGCCCCATTCACTTGGATTGGAAGATAGGATAATTCAATGGGATTTGGGGAAACTAGATGTATTTCTCAACTTTGCCATTAATTGTGTGATTTCGGATACTTAATTTATCAGCATTTCAGAATCCTCATTTATAAAACCACTATAATGAAGTAGATTATCTCTAAATGTGTAATACTAGAAATAGCTGTGTAAGATAAAACTTAAGAATTAACCTTGGGTGGGAGATACACCAGGTACGCTTGAAGCTGACATCTGTTGAATTTCTTAGGTGTCTGGACATCTGCCTCTCAAGCTTAAACACTTAGACTTCTTGGATCAATTACCAATTTACAGAAGCTAGGCTTAGGCAAAATCAATTTATGCAAAATTCTTTCCATAGCAAGTATTTTTAAAATTATCCTTCAGACTATAGGTTCCATGGTTTGTTAAATACGTGTGCATGGCTTCTTTCCAAAACATATTGCCTTCTTTACATAAAAATCTTTCTAAAAATATTCTTAAAATACATAAAGTCATCTTAAATTAACTACACACATTGTGATTTAGAAACCTCTGGTTTCCTTATTTTGTGGCATAAACGTTTCTGGAGTCACAAAACTGACAGTCAGTAGTATAGCTAAAAATGTCCAGGTTAGCCTCTAAATTATGAATTTTTAATATTAGAGATCAATATTTGCATACATGGGACTCCAGTCTACATAATCAAAAATGGAAATAATATACAATTAATGGGCACAATATGACGGAGCAAAATGTTTTGATCAAGTCTTTTGATCATTCTTTTTTGTCTTGAGCCCTGGCTAGGTTTAGGAAAATTCAGTACCTGATTGAAATTGAAGAACAAGCTTAATCCTCTTCCAGAGACACTCAATTTGTTCCTTGCTCGGATATTTTCGCCATAATTAAAAGTAAAACAATTTCCATATTCAGTGAAGACATGTGCAAAGTCCTCCAATATGAAAGTGAACCAAATAGGGGCGCCTGGGTGGCTCAGTCGGTTAAGTGTCCGACTTTGGCTCAGGTCATGATATCACGATCCATGAGTTCGAGCCCCGCGTCAGGCTCTGTGCTGACAGCTCAGAGCTTGGGGCCCGTTTCAGAGTCTGTGTCTCCCTCTCTTTCTGCCCCTCCCCTGTTCATGCTCTGTCTCTCTGTCTCAAAAATAAATAAACGTTAAAAAAAAATTAAAAAAAAAAAAAGAAAATGAACCAAAGAAAATACAATCAGCTGGGTAGTTTGGTCACTTTTGAAGTTTAAATTGTTCAAACTTTTTTTTTTTTTTTTTAATCAGATGTCTAAATGAGAATGCATAAAGATCAGAAAGAATAGATAATGTGGTGACTCTGGTTTGTGCTCAATAATAGTTTTTATTTTTTTGTATGTGATTATCTAGGTGGGACATTTTAATATGTAAATAAGCAAGAAGAACTAATCAGTCTTCCATGGAATTATTAAGAGGATACTGGAGTATTAATCTATGATAATGAGAGGCTAGAGTTGCCAGGAGTCATCATGGCTCTGGGAGGGAGAACTCACACGGGAAAAAGCCAACGTGAGTCATGAGACAGAGAGAGAGGACCTAATACATGTTTACTATAAAATTTCTTGGTGACAAGTTTAAATATGTTGGTTGGTAAATAACAAGCAACAGAGAAGAACTTCTTCTCTAAATTAAGAGTACAGCAGGGCTTTATCTCTGTCAGATGTCTGTCAGGCATTTTTTTTTTCCTGTTTTCTGTGTGCTAAAGAAGGTTACCAAAAGGATACAGAATTGTGTCCCAAAATCATGAATTTATGAAATTAACTTGGAATCACCTGATAACACATGCTACAGAATTGCTGATACAAGAAACAGGATGTCAAATTGCCTTTGCTAATAGTTTTCAGGTATATCTGAAACTTTATCTTAAGTGTAGATTAATCCTATAAAGGATAAAAACAGGATGTTATGAGTGATCAGAGAAATATACATAATTTTCACAGTCAAATGCTGGTGCCTACTCATTTTCTATAGCCCCCAAGCCAAAAAAACTAAATGTTGGCTCCTTAATGATAATAAAAATGCTACCTTGGAATAAGTTACTGAAGAATGGGAAAAATTAAAATATCCCCTGGGGTGACAATTGTTTTTGTTTTGGAAAGATTATCCTTCAATAAAGGTAATCGAAGATTTCTGTTTTCTACCTTTTCTTATCTAAACTACTTAAGAAAAGAAATATGTCTCGTGTGTATTCCACACCCCTGATGTCATAATGCTCAACTAACTAAACATAATCTTTGAGCAAGTTTCAATTGATTCCCCATGAAAGTAAACTTTATCTCAGTGTGAAGCAGTACTGTGCTATAGTTTATTATATTGATGATATTGGAAGAAATATCAAACCATTACCTGTGGGCCACATGGCTTTCCAAAAAAGTCACATTCCAATAAAGTGCTATTGTTGAGATAAAGACCATTTTTTTTTTTTTACAAACTCCGTAATGCTGAAGTTTTGATAACTTGCAAAAAAATCAATAGCGTCTTTAAAGCCAGTATAATTGGACCTGATTTCCTGAAGATAGAGGACGTTGGATACAATATTCCGTAAGAAAAAAATAATACTAAATTTGGCGGTAACATCTGTTTGGAACCTATTAGTAGAAATAAAGGCAATATTTAGAAGAGCAAAAACTTTCTATTATCGAGTAGACACATCTAGGGGCCAAACATCTGGCCCCTATCAACTTCTCAGGCATATCTGCTACACTCTCCTTCATTCAGAACACATTCAAGCAAAATTGAATCCCTAAGAAGTCTTTGTCACATCCTGCAATTTACCTTGTATTTGCACATACAGTTTCATTTACCTAGAATACTTCTCAGACATTGATCTGGATACGTCCTAACGGATCTTCGAGACGCAACATGAAGAGAATAGGAACGCGAGGTCACTAAGAATATAGACTTAGGGGCTAGATTTCCCGAGTTCAAATCCCAGCTCTGTCATTGTTGTGGCTTTGTGCCGTGCCCATGTGCTTATGTTGGAACTATTTTCCAACATCTTCTTCCTTGGATTTATCTGGTTACAATCTGAGGTCATCGTAGGGTCGGAGCTTTGGTCTGGTACACACATTGTTGTAGATCTCCTGACTCAACTTGTTGGTGTGGGACAGCAGCCAGGAGCTCCCTGGCCTCCTTAAGCTTCTTCAGATCTTGGGTCAAGAAAGAGTACAACCTGGAGAAGGTGCCAGCTTATCCTGTAGGTCTCCTACACTACCAAGATCAGGGCTTGTGAAAAAGAGAGACACGCATTTCTAGTCTGTGTTTGTTTCCTTCACTTCAGGTCTATTTTCCTTTCTGACTGCTGATGTTGCTGACTTCAAGCCCAGCTGGATTAAAATTGGTCCATGTAAATTAAAATTAAGTCCATGTAGTGGACTTAATCCCCAGAATAAATCCCTTATTCTGTGTCACTCACAGGGCTTCTTTTTCTCTGATTGAGCCCTGATTGTTACAGCCACTTAATGGGATGACTTAGCCAATTTCTTCCTCTCACTGTGACTCAGTTTCTTCACTTGTAAAATTGGTGTATGTTAAAAAAAAAAAAAAAAAAAAAAACCTGTCTCAAAACGCTATTTTGATGATTAAGTTATTTTTCCTAAAAAATGTAGAAGAGTGCCTAGAATACAGTGAGAGGTAGGTAAATATGCATTAAATAAATGAATGCCTCATTTATGGTCAAAGTACTTTCCTGGCAACTAAAGCAGAAGTTATCTATTTGCCCTAACTACAATAAGGATTTTGTAACTCCCTTATTCTGGTGAGCAACTTCGACCCTGCCTTATGTATGGTTGTTTAAATGTATACTCTATATTCTTTTCAAAATGTGATTGGTATTTCATACTTTGGATATTATAAATCTTGAAACTGAACAAACATGCTCCATTCAAATTTACTGCGAGAAAGCATAGAATAAAATGTGTATCCACCCTTGGTAAGTAAGTACACAGAGCTATGTGGTGCATAGTTTGTGTGTATGTAACCACACTCTTGGACTTCCTTTATGTCCCAGATTTTATATTATATTTTATCTTCACTTTCAATTATATTTATATCCTTTTGCTTTCTCATGCAAGCCACGTGAAACCCTTTCTCGGTCAGGGTAGAACACACACAAAACAAAACATAGAAAATAGAAAACAAACCCAAGCCAATATACATCCTTTCAGAGATGAGAAACTGCTTTAATGGCCAGGTCCTAAGATAGTGTCTTACTTACCCAGCTTTGACCCTTGCAGGGCCTGTCTTAAATCCACCAGCCCAGGTTCTAGAATCCTATACATAGCCTCCTATGACTTCCTCTTCTCTTAAAAACACAGCTAACTCATGGTGGTATTCTACTAAGTGTATTAGAGCCAACAACCTTGCTTTTCTTGGTCAAAAGTATTTGTAGTGATCTTTGAGGAGTTAGCCATCTACATTTGCAGAGGATTTGGGGGAGAGTCATGGTGTTAGCCCTAACTGAGGGATGGACCTTCCACTTCCTTCAGCCTTCTGTCTCTCTGAATGATGACAGCATACCAGGGATCAGCTCCAAAGCCCTGCAATTTTGGGTCAAGAATCATTACTACTTCATATAATGTTCACCGGATTCTTTTCAAAAGGATTGTGCAGAGAAATGAAGGAATTACCACACGTGTAGGAGGTATGAATACAATAGATAAAAGGAGTACAAGGGAAGGCGTTTTAAAATAATCTTTTAAAATGTTTTGTATTACATAATAATAGTTGAGACCATGAGGGTGATTTAAGCAGATGAACTAAACTTAATGAATAAAGCCTACCAATATTTGGAACAAAGGAAGTAAAAAAAAACTGTGAGGCATATTGTTCAGCATAAAACCGAAGGGCCTTGCTGAGTTTATTTTCAACTTTAATTCAAATTTTAAAACCTTCCTGTGTCTAATCTTTCAGAAACCTTGCTTAGTTTGAGTGTACTTACTCTTTTATTTAACATACACTGGTAAGAGGCTAGCAAAAGAAAACATAATAAAAATACACTGCTTTGTTTAAACAAGTTAATAAGTGATAGCCAGTCAACGAATCTGTCCTTCTTGTGTGGATTAATGCCCTCTCACTACACATCCCCACGTTATGTGACCCAAATGTATATGCTTCATCTGATGTCCAAGTTGATGCCTGACTCAGCCCTTCACTGAATCCCACCAAAACAGATTTAAGTCCACCATGCATTAACAAGAAATGAGTCTTTTCCGGATCGTTTTATGGAGAGGAAAAAGGGGGAAGAATGTCTGCTGGTTGGATCTCCTAGGAGCCAATTTTAATATCTTATCAGATCTCTCACTAAAATAAAATCTTTGACACGTGTTCATTTTATATTTGTATAAGAGTCATGCTTTCATGGAATTAGCATTCGCCTGGTCAGGCCTGGCCTCTTATAACCTGTGCTACTGTTCAGAAACTGTGCCGAGTTTCTTAATCTTTCTAGTAAGCGGTTCCTCTTCCATCAGATGGGAGAACAGTATTTGCCTCATGAGTTTGTTGTATTAAATAAGACAATACCTGGGGATAAATTGGCACATCACCTGAACCATGCATGAAAAGTACTCAATTAGTATTACCTATTTTTATTATTCTGCTAATTTAGTAGTGATGTGGCAAACGGCGAAATATTCGGGGATTTTTAAACATTGTCTAAAATTCTCATTTAAGAAATGAGTTCTTAATGGCCTCACAAATGCTTATAATTAAGTGAATTGACTTATATTTTTTGCTTCAATTCAAGAAGTATCCTTTGTTTCAACTGGTCAGCATTTGTTTCTAAAAGGTTTCAAGTGTGGCTTATCATTAAATCATTACTTAATACATCATAGGTCCCAATCAATTAGCTGAGTTTACATCATGATATATAAAAGGCACTTATAAACATCTTCTAAGGGACTCCATTTCATTTGTAAAGTCTTAGGACACAATTACAAATTATATTATGATTATTTTACAGACTAGACACTAAGCAGGAAATTATGTATTAATCTGAGCAGCCTAACTTTAGACAAAAATTTTACAATTGTCCCATGTATAGTTGCTTTTAATATTGAGTTAGGCAATGTATATATAAAGTAATTGGCCCAGTCCCAGGGCAAAATTAGAAATATAAGAAAAACTATTGTGGGGCACCTGGGTGGCTCAGTTGGTTCAGCGTCCAACTTCGGCTCAGGTCATGATCTCACAGTTCGTGGGTTCAAGCCCCACCTCGGGCTGTGTGCTGACAGCTCAGAGCCTGGAGCCTGCTTCGGATTCTGTGTTTCCCTCTCTCTCTGCTCCTCCCCCACTCGTTCTCTGTCTCTGTCTCTGTCTCTCTCACAAATAAACATTAAACAAAAAAAATTCTTTCTCTTTCTCTATCTGCACCTCTCCCCACTTGTGATCTCTCTCTCTGCATCTGTCTCTAAAAAAAAAAAAGCTCTTGTTATTTTTATTTCCTATCAAAATAAATTAACAATGCTCTTTTGTGTGTATTACTTAGCCATCAGTTTACAAACACAAAGAATGAACTCTTACTGAAGGACAACTCAGTCTCTGGGCATCTGGCACCCTTCCTACTCCAGGGCCCAAAGCTGTTAGAAGGGGAAGAGTGATCTAGTAATTAGTAACTGGCCAACCAAAGTATTGCCAGTTGCAAGCATACCCTGAAAAATCAAAGTTTTCAGGTGTATCTGTCAACTTGTTTAATATAGATCCATTCCTTGACAATTACTGCGGTTTTACTGGAATATTCTTAGTCATTTGCGAAGACTTTAAAAGAGTTTTGGAAATAATTATTATTGCTCATGAATAGTGAAGAAACAAGGTGAAATATTCCTATGAGGAAGGTTAAAATTGGTTTACTAAATGACACACCAGCCTGAAAGACAAAGCAAACGTCTTACTTTCCTGACTGAAGTAAACCCTACAGAACTAGGGCAAGTGGCCCTTGCATTGAATACTGATCTTTAGAGAAGCATTTTAAGGAACATCAAACAAGTTTTACTGTATTTAAAAGCAAAACAAAACAAAACAAAACAAAACAAAACAAAAAACTTAGAGGCGCATGATACATAGAAACAACAACAAAAACCCAAACAAGATAAAACCAAAAAATAGATCCTAGCATACAGTGATATTTCACAACTATTTTTGTTTGACTCCTTCATAGAAATTACTTCATTCCTCCATAACAGAAACTCCATTACGTATATCCAAGTCATATCGGAGATCAAATTTCCCAAATGGGAAACATAATCTCCCTTTCCCCTGGCTAATTTCTAGCCTGTGGGAATGAAAATGGTAACTGGAGGAGTTCACTCCTTACCTTTCTCAGCATAGGCTTTTGGTTTCTCAATCTGCTTCATTCTCAATTTCAGCCTGTGGCGTCCTTGAGGTATATCCAATTTTCATTCATAACCGTGTTCATTTTGTGGCCTTTATATAAAATGCACCAATTGAGGTTGTAAAACGTGGGGGCAGTATAAATGTTTGTGTTGCTGTGTTTTGCCTCATAAAACACATAATCTGCAAACCCAAAATGCTGGCAGAACCAGCTATGAGTATTTATGGACTGACGAGAGGCCATCAGAGAGGGAAACAAAATACATAACTGGGAAATCTTTTTCTCTGAATGAAAGAGACAATCCCTACAGATATCTTTGGTTTTAGAATCACCCCTGACCAGCCTCGTTGACACTTAGGCGGTGTACCTGGAAGAAAATCTCTTTAGCTTTCGTTTCCACCTCTCTCTTTCTACCACTTTGAATCAAAACGAGGTTGAAATGAAATTTGGGGGGTAGAGAGGCCTTTTCCTGGCTGAAGTGACTTTCTTAGTAACAGAGGTAAGCTGTTTTAAACAGAAATAGTAATCAATGAAAGTAACAAAATAAAACATTAGAAAATTTCTCCTCAAGAAGTAATGATTGCTGAAAGCATACAAATTCAATAGAGCACACAGGCCAGTTATTTGTCCATATTAACATTTTTGAGAAATTATATTAAATAAGAAGTGAGAAAATACATTGTTGTGTATAAATGGCACCACCTATTGACACAACTGAGGAACTGCATGTATCACTACTCCGAGCCTTTTAGAATTTTATAACACTGATCATGAACATGGTTAGATATATTTTACATACAGTTTCTTGGAAACTCAGTACTGTAACCTGAAACTAGTGTTATATGGAGGCAAAGTAAGAAGTTTCAAAGGATGTAAATGAAAATCCTGGATACTTCCCCAACAAAGATTTCAGGAAGAGGGTCAATCTCATGGTGGATAAACTTCTCCATGAAAGATCTCTTCTTTGGGGTTAAATGACAACTTCAGTTTTTAAAATTTAGGTATTCCTGAGAGGAATAACAGCTACTTACCTATTCACCTTGCCTTCCTGGCCTTCCTCCCTTTCTTCTTACCATCTCTCCACAGCAGCTGTTGGAGCCCTTTGGTTAGCAAGGTCATAGATTACAGTGTTAAATAGGCCTAATTATTTATATCCTGTATTTTCTATCCTATATAATCCTATTATTTATATTCTATAAATAAGGTAATTATTAGTTATCCACTGTTTGAACTTCTTTTTTTTAAATGTTTATTTTAGAGAGAGAGAGAGAGAGAGAGAGAGAGAGAGAAGGGGAGGGGCAGAGAGAGAGGGAAACAGAGAATCCAAAGCAGGTTCCAGGCTCTGAGCTGTCAGCACAGAGCCCCTTGGGGCTCCAACTCACAAACTGTGAGATCATGACCTGTGCTATAGTCCGATGCTTAACAAGCCACTGAGGCGCCCCACTGTTTGAACTTCTAAAGGCAGAGTCATTACTTGATTCAAGTTGAGAACAGACTGGTAAGAAGTGGGGCTAATCCAGAAAGAACAGGTCAGGCAGGCAACAATAATAAAGAAGGTGGGTGGGGAGAGGGGTTCCTATGAGTCTGTGTGGTGAGAGGAGGGGAACAGGTGGTGAGGGAAGCAAAATCAAGAGAAAGACCGTCTTCCAAAGCTGTATTTTATCTGCCTTATAATTTAACCAAGGCTCAAAAATAACTAGCAATTTTCCTAATGTTTCTTAATATCTTCACTTCCATGTCACTTCCTCTTTCTTGGAGCCCACACTTTAAATAATTGTTTTTAATGTTTATTTTTGAGAGAGTGAGAGAGAGAGAGAGAGGGAGTGAGTGGAGGAGGGACAGAGAAAGAGGAAGTCACAGGCTCAAACCCATGAACTGTGAGATCATGACCTGAGCCAAAGTTGGACGCTTAACCGACTGAGCCACTCAGGTGCTCTGAGCCCACACTTTTAGTTATTTCCCCACATTGCCTTCGGGTGTTAGAGAGGGAGAGAGACAGGGAGAAAGAATGAAACAGAAAGGAAGGAGAGCAGGCAAGATCTCTCCATTTCTTGCCTGTCTTATACTTAATAAATAAGAAAAGAAAGAAAATCATCTTCTTATTTTTATTTGCTCAAACTTGTCCCTCTCTTCTGGGACATTTAAATATGATGAAAGTATCTGTTCCTGCTTGCGCTGATGTAATACCTCCTCATCTCTCTCCCTCTTGTTTTAAATTTTTTTTAACGTTTATTTGTTTTTTGAGAGACAGAGAGAGACAGAGCATGAGCAGGAGAGGGGCAGAGAGAGAGAGGGAGTCACAGAATCCGAAGCAGGCTCCAAGCTCTGAGCTGTCAGCACAGAGCCCGACGCGGGGCTCGAACTCACTAGCAGTGAGATCATGACCTAAGCAGAAGTCAGATGCTTAACCAACATAGCCACCCAGGTGCCCCTCTCCCTCTTGAAGACAAACTTCTCAATGCTGATTTCTTCTCTCCTCCTCTCTTCAGGTGAAAAATACTTAACCATCTCCCCCACTCGATTAGCAACTTTTAGTAAACTTAAATTCCATCCTTTCTGTCTGGCGAGAAAATCTCCCTTTCATTTGCCTTGTTCTTCCCTGTTTGATTGCAATCAAAGCCCAGTGTCCTTTCCACAGTTATCCCTTATATCTTCTTCCTGATCTGAATTTCCTTAACTCTTTGAGGGATCTCCTTAAACATCAGTACAGAAATTTCCACTTTCCTTTCTCCTACTTTCCAGGCTTCTTGTACTTGTTTTGCATAGCAAGTGCATTTGCTAAAAGATAAGATTTTTCAGACCCCGTCCAACACCACCCTACAACATGCACACACACAAAAGTGGGTAATTACATGGCAAAACAAATGCAGTGAGGATCTAGAGCATTCTGAACTGTCATTGTACAAGTAGCACCAACAGCAGAAAGCTACTCATTATTATTGATAAACTCAAAAGATAAAATAAAAGAGAATGAATAGGAAAGAAACAAAACCTTTCATCTGACCTCAAATTTGAATTCAGAACATAAACAACATTAAGAATTTTATGCAGTGTCCAGAGAAGTATATTCAATTAAATATACAGAGAATATGCAGTGTCCAGAGAAGTATATTCAATTAAATAGACAGAAGTATATTCTGGCCAGAGAAGTATATTCAATTAAATAGACAAGTATTTCCTATTTATTCTATTTTTCAGAAAATCTTATGTGTTTTTCATAAAAATGTCGATCCTATTGAATTGGCAGATATCTAAAGTTATTTTAACAAGTCATCTTTGGCTACTACTTTTAAATTTAGCTTTCAATTAACACTCTGTGTTTTACATTTTGTTTAGGACAATGCATAACCATTAATGGTGATGCATTTTTTTTTTTAATTTAGACAGATTTGGAAAAGCAGTATAGGATCTGCAAAGGAAGACAAGTAAAGAATATGTTTTCTTTTACTGGAAATAGATTTTTTCCTTAATAATTTTGGAAAGAAAAACCAAAGAGAATTTAACAACTTAGCATGTTTTCAATAAATACTTTGATAGTGTCTTGCTTTGGTTTGTAATAATACAAAAAGCAGGACTGATACTGGTATTTTCTGTTATATCCTGTACATAAGCATTGTTGGTTAGTGGTTTTGCATTCATTGCAATGTAATCTTTTTTTAAAACACTAAGTGGGAGCCTGCGTGGCTCAGTTGGTTAAGCATCTGACTCTTGATCTCAGCTCAGGTCACGATCTCACACTTTGTGAGTTCAAAGCCAGCGTCACACTTTGCACTGACAGCATAGAGTCTGCTTAGGATTCTGTCTGTCTCTCTTGCTTTCAAAATAAATAAAGAAGCTTAAAAAAACACTAAATGGAAGAAATTAGCCACTGTGATCATATCTATTCAACACAAATTCGTTCATCTAAATGATAGCATTTAGTGTAGAACGGGACCTTATGATAGACCTCACTGAGTCCGGCCCAATTGTCATCCTCCATCCTCATCTATGGAAAAAAGGAGGAAGCTCAGACATGAGGTAAAAGCTCAGACGTTCCACGAAATCAGGGCTCTTTGCCTGTTTTGTTTGCTGATCCATCCAACTCTAGAAAAATGTCTGGCAGGTGGGAGGCAGATAGTAAATATTTGTGAATGAATAAAAAGTTTGTCCTAGCCTTGTACTTTTCTCATGACACACACTAATATAAGAAAATTATTGTAATTTTTCCAACCTCTTATTATTATTTTTTAATGTTTATTTTATTTTTGAGAGAGAGAGAGAGCAGAGAGAGAGAGACAGAACATGAGTGGAGGAGGGGCAGAGAGAGAGGGAGACACAGGATCTGAAGCAGGTGCCAGGCTCTGAACTGTCAGCACAGAGCCCGACGTGGGGCTTGAACTCAAGAACTGTGAGATCATGACCTGAGCTAAAGTCAAACGCTTAATCAACTGAGCCACCCGGTGCCCCTCTAACCTCTTATTTTTAAAAGTACAAACTTACAGCGATGCCTGGGTGGCTCAGTCAGTTAAGCATCTGACTCTTGGTTTCAGGTCATGATCTCACAGTTCATGAGTTCAAGTCCTGCATCAGTCTCTGTGCTGACAGTGTGGAGCCTGATTGGGATTCTCTCTTCTTCTCTCTCTGCCCCTCACCCACTCACACTGTCTTTGTGTCTCTCAAAATAAATAAATAAACTTAAAAAAAAATTTAAAAAATTAAAAGTACAAACTTATAGTAAAGTGGAAAAAATTGTGCAATGAATACCTAACTACGCTTTACTATAATTCACTAATTATTAACGTTTTCCCACATTTGTTTCATCTTTTTTTTTTTTTAAATTAACATTTATTTATTTTTGAGAGACAGAGAGAGACAGAGCATGAGTAGGGAGGAGCAGAGAGAGAGGGAGACACAGAATCTGAAGCTGGCTCCAGGCTCTGAGCTGTCAGTACAGAGCCCAACACAGGGCTTGAACTCACAGAGGGCAAGATCATGACCTGAGCTGAAGTCGGACGCTCAACCGACTGAGCCACCCAGGCACCCCACATTTGCTTTATCTTTGCTTCTAAATGCAATACATCATCCTCTTCTTTATTTAAAAAAAAAAAAAAAGGACATCCTCCTTCAAAAATACAATATAAAAATCTTACTCAGGAAGCTTTACTCCGATACAGCACCATTACTTATTAGGCATTCCACACTCAGAATTTTCAACTTCCTCCCCAAACAGAAAGGTATTTTATTTATAATGTTTTATTTCCCCAATCCACCATCATATCATGGATTGTGTTCAGTTGTCATGTCTATTTAGTTGCCTTTAATCCAGAACAGTTTCCTAGCCATCAATTTATTTTTGTCTTCTTATTACATTTCTATTTTTGAATAATTGATACACATCATATGTTTTGCAGAATGCCTCTGAATTCTTGATTATATAGTTTCTTCTTGATGATTAGGCTCCAGTCAAATATTTAAGGTCACTGGAGTACCACAAAGTTACGTATGTTCTTCACAAGGCATTGCATCCAGAGGTCTATACATCTCAGTCTCTCTTGTTATTGGTGACCGCACATTTGATCTCTTGGTTAAAGTGCTGCCTGTCAGATGTGTCCTTTGTAAATGTACTTGTTCCCTTTAATAAGTAATAATTAACACTGGGAGCGATTCTTTGAGATTAAAATATCTTGTTCCCAACTTTTCATGCGAGGATTTTAGCATAGATCAATGAATCTTGTCTGAATTCATTATTGCTCTTATGTTTCCAAATGATGATATTCTCCTTCTGTCATCATTTCTGCTTTGTTGTTGTTGTTGTTGTTGTTGTTGGCATTCTTCCGGAAACAAGAGCATTAATTTCTGGTTTCTCTGATTTTGTTTTTAAACTAATGGATTATTGTTCTATACATTAAAACATAGTCCTATGGTTACTCATTTAAGGGATTCTTCAAAGTAGCACCTTTTCTGCAAGGACTGAAGTCAGTTTTCTGTGCTTACTGCTGTCTCATTTTCCATAATTATCCATTAAAAGATTGTAATTCAAATATGTGTTAGAAGAAAAATACTGCTAATTTTGAAAAGACAGACTTATTATGCATTAGACTCAGATTAATCAATTTAAAGCACCAAAACAATTAACTGTAGGAGAAGAGGTGGGGTTCATGGTAGTGTCAGTTCTCAGTTATTTGGATAGTTGTGAAAAATGGTAAGGCAACATATAGACATATATCTACATCTTATATAAAAGAAACCAAGAGATTATATACTTGTCTTGATATACTTGTCTCCATGAAGAAGGTGAAGGATTTTTCTTTTAAATAACTCAATAATTTTTTATACTATATTTATTTTATGTTTTTCCAGCAAATATACTAGAAACCAAACTTCTTGGATCAAAACAAAAGTGAATAGCATGCTGTGTATTTCTTTATTCTATGTCTTGTTATCTGAGTGTATCTAATAAGATGTTGATCTTGGTATCCAAACAATTCTTCTGATTCATGCTTTCATGTATTTATTTAATGGGATGTTCATCCCTAGATGAATGTAGGAAGTGACTGCTTTATAATTTACGTAGGAACATACACAAGAAAATGTTACGTATCTGTGACATTGTCATTAACAATCATAATAAATGTATCATGAATATAGTCTAATTATTTGTTTAAAAAGCCCATCCTGGGGCAACTGTATGGCTCAGTAGGTTAAGAGTCCGAGTCTTAGTTTTGGCTCAAGTCATGATCCCAGTTTCGTGAGTTTGAACCTCACATTGGGCTCTGAGCTGACAGTGCGGAAATTGCTTGGGATTTTCTCTCTCCCTCTCTTTCTGCCCCACTCCCTCTCACACATACTCCCTCTCTCTCAAAATAAATAAATAAACTTAAAAAAAAAAAGCCCATCCCTAGCTGGTGTGTTCAACTTTCTGAAAATGAAAGGTTTTTGAGAATCTGCTAATGAGTTTTTTACTCCATTTCTTGCCATGGTGTGCTATTGGCTCAGTGTGTGGGAGGTTTTTGTTTGTTACTCAGCTGCTGCCAGGCCATCAGTAAAACAGCTCTGTTTATACACCTCAACCCTGTGGTTTTGCTCACAGGATTGAAAAACGTTCCTGTTATTGGTCGAGATAGGGGGAAGGACTCCACTAATGCTTAACTTGTAGGCCCAGAAAGTTGCAAAATCATGTGTCCATATAGAACATGACACTGTGGGTCAAGGTTACCCGGACAGGGTCTAATTATACAAACATACTAGCTGCAATTTGATGTTTCTTTGTTTTCTTCACTCTAACCTCTTACCTTTGTGCAATAGAACATTTGAGAGAAATGTATTTGCCAGAACAAAAATATTCATTTGTCATTATTTTCATATTTTTGAGGACTATTCTAAAGGAAGGTTATAAGTTGTGTGCTTAGTGTATCTTACCAAAAAAGAAGTCAAAGCAAAGCAAAACAAAAACACAACTCAAAAATAACAAAATTCAAAAGTTGAACATTCAAGAGGCATGAGGAATAATATAGTATAAATGATTTAAAAATTTTCACCATGTGAATTTTATACTACAGTGGTATAGTTTCTCTCCAAATTCATGTCCACCTAGAACCTCAGGGTAAATTAATTTGGAAATAGATTCTTTTCAGATGTGATTTGTTTAAGGATCTCAGATGATGAAATAATTCTGGATTTATGGTTTACCAGCATCAATTTGCCATCTGTGTGGAGAAAAGAGAAGATGTGGACACAGAGACATTCGCAGAGAAAGGCCATGTGAAAACAGAGGGAGAGATTAGAATGATGTAGCCACAAGCCAAGGGACTCCAGAAGCCACCAGAAGCTGGAGAAGTTGAGGAAGGGTTGTCCCCCTGGAGCCTTCATTGGGAGTATGGTCCTTACAGCATCTTGATTTTATACTTCTAGAGATCTGTGAGATAATAAATTTCTGTTGTTTTTAGCAACCACATTTGTTGTGGTGATTTGTTACAGTTGTCCTAGTACACATGTTGAAGAGAAATCAGATGAATTTTTAGATTTATAAAAAGTTGTGAGGTTCCTTGGCAAATATAAGAATTTTAAAACTGAAAAAAATAAAAATAAAAAGACTTTTAAGCCTGATGAAAGAGCCTAGTTCAACTGTGTTTTTAAAAGGTGACTGCTGAGACTGTATGTGAGATGAAACTCATGCGCAGCTCTGTGGCAAAACAAATGTGACAACCCAGATCAATGTCAGATAGATGTAGAGGATTTTTTTTTAATTAAAAAAATTTTTTAACGTTTATTTATTTTTGAGACAGAGACAGAGTGCAAGTGGGGGAGGGGCAGAGAGAGAGGGAGACACAGAATCTGAAACAGGCTCCAGGCTCTGAGCAGTCAGCACAGAGCCTGACGTGGGGCTTGAACTCACAGACCACGAGATCATGACCTGAGCCGAAGTCAGACGCTTAACTAACTGAGCCACCCAGGTGCCCCTTAGATGTAGAGGATTTTTTAAACAAACATTATTACAATGGCAAGAAAATTCATGAACATTTATGTTGCATCATAAGACCAAATTCTTTGTAACATTTTCAGTAAATCAAGAATTATGAAAAGTATTTTTATACAGTACTTGAGTTAGCATTAAATTCTCAGGGTTAATTATCCTCATTCAACAAAGATAAAATACCTAATGTGGTCCAGATACTGCTTGCAGCTGCATAGGATGCATCAATGAGCAAAACATATGTCCCTATTTTTTTGGAGCTTCTAGTTTAGAAGAGATGACAATAAACCTAATCACTAAGTAAGTTACCTAATGAGTTGGAAGATGAAATGTGTTATGGGAAGAAGAAGAAGAAGAAGGAGAAGGAGAAGGAGAAGGAGAAGGAGAAGGAGAAGGAGAAGAAGAAGAAGAAGAAGAAGAAGAAGAAGAAGAAGAAAGAAAGAAAGAAAAGGAAAGAAAGAAAGAGAAAGACAACATGGCAGAAGAGATCAAGATTTCTCAGTTTTGAGGAAATGGTGTCAATTATTGTAATAAGTGGGGTAGGCAGTGTAGACATATTTGGGAAGGTAATATTTGAACAGTTTTGGAAGCAGTAAAGGAGAACATTGAAAGCAGTAAAGGAGAACGCAAGAGGAGAACATTCCAGGTACTCTGCATAGCTAGAACCAAGGTCCTGTGTGGAAGCTATTTGTTTTTGAGGAAGAGCAAAGAAGCCAATATAAGTGGACTGTAGTAAGAAAAAGAGAGGGGAGAGGATCAGAAGGATAATGGGAAGGCATATAATACTAGGCTTGTAGACCACTGTAAGAGTTTTATCTTTTATTTTAATAAAATGGAAAATTTCTGTGAATTTGTTTAAAGAATGACGTGAACCTATTTATGTTTATTCTTGCTTAAGGTACTGGGAATAGCATATGTGTGGGGGGTGGGTGCGGTGAGTGAGTGGGTAGTGGAGAAGGTTGTAGGAAGCTGTTGGATTCTTACATTTTTAAAGGTAGAGCCAAAAGGATTTTCTTGTGGATTACACGTGGACTGTGAGAAAGAGATAGGAGTGAAGGATGACTCCAGGAGTTGTGACCTGAGCAATCAGAATGAAATTGCTATCACATGAGATAATAAAGGCTCTTTGTAGATTTTGCAGAAGTGGCAAGGTTAGCTCAGTTCTAGACCTGTTGAGATTGCAATGCCTATTAGCCATTCAGGTAGAGATGTTGGGCAAGCATTTGGAGAGGGTTGAGTCTGGAGTTCAGAAAGGAGGTCTGGGCTGGAGACAGACATTTAGGAATGAGTGGCAACTGGATTGTATTTAAGGCCATTAGAATGAGTCATCAAGCCAGGGAGTGTAGCTAGAGAAGAGGAGATGGTCAAGGACTGACCCCTAATCTCTAATTTTAAAAACTATGGGAAAAGGGAAGACCATATGGAGTGACCAATGAGAGGAAGGCAGGAGAAAAACCAAGAGAGTGAGATATACTTGTCTCCAAATGAAAAAGGTGACTCACAGGGGAAGAGTAGTCAACGGTGTTAAATTCTGCTAATGATTCAAGCAAGATGAGACCTGAAATTTGACATTGAGCTAAACACTGTGACAGAGTTAGAGAAGGGGTAGTATGAATATTCCAGTGGCCAAAAAGAGAATCCAAGAAGAAAAGTTGGAGACAGTGCATATGAACAACTCTCTTGAGGATTGTTAGTACTAAATGGAAAAATTAAAAACAGTTCTGACACGCAAAATGTGGTCAACAAAAGTTTTCATGAGTTTCAAAAACAACAGCATGTTTACATTCTTATAGATATGATACACTTAAGAGTCACAGTGCAACCATGTAGAAGAAAGAATCCATAATTGATGGAGCAAAGCTCTTGAGGTGCCATGATGTAATACACAAGTGAAAAGTTTGGTGTGGATAGTTCATTTATGGTAAAGGGCAGGAGCACAGAGTACGTAGGGGTTGATGGTAGGAAGCGATGGAAGAGTCAAAATGGAAATTCTCTTCTGATTGTTTCCACTGTTTCAATGAAAATGAAATCAGAATCATCAACTGAGAGTAGAGATAGGGGTAGAGGAGAGTGTAGAAGGTGTGAAAATTAATAGGATGAATGGTCTGGGGATGTATCAAATCACTTCCTGGCAATGTAAAAAGCCCACTTGAGGGTCATGGTTATGATTACGTGAATTCAATAGTGTGGCACTTGTACTGGACAAGTACAACATTTTCTTGTGGATGTAAAAAGGTAGAAACAGGTGAAATTAATTTTAGTAATATATCTTATTTAACAATAAATTAAAGTATTATTTTGACCTGTAACCAACATAAAAATTACTAAGGAGGCATTTTCCATTCTTAGTGTTTGGTCTTTGAAATCTGATGTATACATTACACTCACATATATATTTGGACCAACCACATTTTAAGGGTTCAGTAGCCACATGTGGCTAATGGCTCCTGCACTGGTGGTGTGGGTCTGGGTGATCACTGCGGAGTGACTGGCCAAGAGACAGTGGAGTTCAAGGTCCTCAGGGGAGGAGGAGAGTTCAGGGAACTAAATGGCGAAGCTGTTGGCAGGATCATCTATACATATATTGAAAATTTCGGGGCACCTGGGTGGCACAGTCGGTTAAGCGTCCGACTTCAGCCAGGTCACGATCTCGCGGTCCGTGTCTCCCTCTCTCTCTGCCCCTCCCCCGTTCATGCTCTGTCTCTCTCTGTCCCAAAAATAAATAAAAAACGCTGAAAAAAAAAATTAAAAAAAAAAAAGAAAATTTCAAAAAGCTAACAAAGGGGAACTTTTGAGGAGAATGACAGACAATAACCAGGTAGGAAAAGTCAATGAGAAACAAGGAGGATGATGCAAGAGTCAGCAGGTAGTAGCAACAGTGAAGAGTAATGGAGTTTTTAGGGAAAGAATAGTCTGAAAACAAGTAAGTAGAATTTCTGTCCCTTCCCATGGTACAAGGGCTGGAGGGAGAAGAAATAGCATATGGCAAATGGATTGTATTTAGAGCCATGAGAATGAGATCTTCTTTGGGAGTCAGTATCTTTATAGGAGGTTTTCAGGTGAGTGAAAATAATAGGTTAAGCAAGAAACAACTGGTTTGCTTACAGCTCTTAGGATATGAATGTGTCTTTGCTGGCTTTGAGGAATTGTGTAATGGGCATTTTTGTATACATACTTACATTTTTCAGCAGAGGTAAGAAAGCTTTGCCTAAATTTATAATATTAAAAACAATGATTTTTCTGGACAGGGGAGAATTCAGGGAGTATAAAACTCAAGTTAATGATTGGTTATTTCCGGGAGGTGGACCTCTAGGAACTTTCATTTTTGACTTGGTCCCTTTTTGTATTAACATGTTGTTACAACATGTATATTTTTGTTTGAATCAAAATAATCAAAGACCTATTCTCTCCGTGAGGTCCTTTAATTTGATGTAACCTCTTTCCTGAAAAAAAAAAAAGGGTTTTGAAAAGAATAGCTAAGTGAATAAGATTGGGGTGTGGATGTGAGTGTATGTTAAATACCTCGTTAGATAAAAATACAAAGAACAACCAAGTGATCAAGAGTCAATAATGAAGGAAACCAGAATATGTCACCCCAAAATATACTTCTTTGACTTGAAAGCGATTTTAAGCTGAAGGCAATTAAGAGGCAGTACATGCAGAAAAGACTCCCCCCCCCCCCACTTTCTGCTTAAAGGCAGGAAATGAATTCTCGTTTTACTGGAAATGGACTTTTATCAGCCCAGAGTAATTTGCAAACAAACCTTATTAACCTAACCGTTATCTTTCTAGTTACTTCTTCACCATACCCTTTTGTCCAAACCCCTTGGTCCTGTTATATATTTATTTATTTACTTATTGTCCAAAAGGTATAAAAGCTTCCTGTTCTGATCACTTTGGGTCTTCATTCTCTTATGAATGTACATGTACTTGAACAAATTCAATAAGATGTGTATCTTTTGTTCTCGTTAATCTGCCTTGGTCAGTTTAATTTGCAGACATAGCCAGGGACCCTAAGAGGGTTGAGGGAAACTTTGCCCTCCCTTACTATGACAATTCATGTGTCCTCTGTATACGAAGCGAATCCCAACCTTCAGCAGGACACACATGTTTCTCAGAAAAGACACCAAGTCAGACAGCTAAAAGAAAGCTGGAATGGCATCTATTGACATAAGTGTATTTGCAGAACTGCTGAGAAATTGCCATTGATGTGTGAAATGGATTGAACAATCAATGACGGAGCACTGGTTCTTTATCTTCTGTTAAATAACATTTGTCCCTTGGTTGGTGGCAGCAGCTATGGTTTTCAGAGCCCGTGGCTTCTTTACAATTGTCTTTTTAGACTGAGGTGACCAAAAAGTTTTGCTGAAAATAAGCCACAATCCACTCAAGTCAGAATGATGACTTAAAAAAAAAAAAAAAGTTTAAAGTTACCATTATTTTTGTTCTTATAGAATTCCTTCCTCTTACATGTTGTGATTATCCTATTTGCTATTTTTTTGGTTCATCAGGTTGTTTATACTTTGTCAACCAGTTTGGACAAATATCAAGATAATAAACTCATTTAGGTGACAGAATTACTTGATTATCGGAAGGCAGCATAAAAATAGAAGGAGCAGTGGACTGACTGTGTCTCCCCCAAAATCATATGTTGAAATCCTAACCCTCAAAGTGATGCTGGTAGGAATTGGGCCTTTGGGAGGCGATGAGGTTAGAGGAGCCTTCCAGAATGGGTAGAATGGGATTAGTGCTTTATTAAGGAGATCCGACAAAGCTCCCTAGTCCTTTCAGTCATGTAAGGACCAGTGAGGAAACAAGCTCTCTCCAGACACTGGATCTGCCAACTCAATGACCCTAGAATTCTTAGCCTTCAGAATTATGAGAAATAAATATTTATTACTTACAAGCTACCCAGTTTATGATATTTTTGTTACAGAAGCCCAAGTGGACTAAGATAGTATTTGACATAGGATTTGAGATTTGTAATGTGAACTCTATTTGTTGTCTGTGCAGCCATGAGAGGTCACTCGAATTCTCCAAGGTAACTTTTCTGCATCTGTATAATCAGTATAGTATCATCTCACAAAGTTGTCACAAGAATTACATTAGATAACATGTCTGCTACAGGGTAAACTCAACACATGTTAGCAATCATTGTTCTGGATTAGCCCATATTGCCAGTTAGGAATGACTTGGACAGTTTTTTTTTGGTTGAAAGATTGACAATAATTTTAATTTCAAGCATACATTCCTAATTTTTACATAGAAAAAAATCACACTTTTTTCAGTCCTCAAAGGCATTTGCAGTCTATAGTCTTTTATCTGTCTTGTAGTATCATTAAAAAAACCTTCTGTATAATCAAATCAATCATGTAATATCATTAAATCAAATTCATATAGCTTTGTAGTGTCTACCAGGAGTAAGAAAAGTTATTGTGCTCTCTGGAGGATATAAAGCCTATTCTTTCTTTCTTTATTTTTAAGTTCATTTATTTATTTTGAGAGAGAGAGAGAGAGAGCACACATGTGCGCACATGAGCTGGGGAGTGTCAGAGAGGGAGAGAGAGAGGATCTCAAGCAGGCTGTCAGCACAGAGCCAGACTTGGGTTCGAACTCACGAACGGTGAGATCATGACCTGAGCTGAAAGTAAGAGTCAGGTGCTTAATCGACTGAGCTACACAGGCGCCCTTAAACCTGTTCTTTAAAGGCAGAGACAAAGCAAACATGTGTCAGATGTGTTTTCATAAATAATAGACTTTCTGAAATCAGAGGAATTCGATCTCACTGTGGGTAGATGGTGTTCTGAGATAGTCTGATAAAGGAAGGATTTCAAACAAATCTTCCAAGAATTAAGGAAAGCATCGGGAGATTATTCATTTAATTTTGCACCCCATGAAAACATTTTGTAAGGTTGTGTTTATTACATACTGCAGCAGGGGAGACTGCACACAAAGAACTCGGTTTCCCTCTTCCACTAACATGAGAGACTCTTACTTCTCCAGGGAAAACTCCAGCTCCACTTCTCACCCCTGCCTCCTGGATGAAAATTAGCACACTCGGTCACCAATCACTGGTTATATAATCACAGTGCTTCTCCTTGTCTTTCATTTATTTTTACCACGTTGGACACAAAACAACGTCAAATCACCAGCTGAAATGTCAAGATTTTGATGAGAGGGACACTATATTTAGGATTTTCAGTACAGGATTTTCCAGATTTTATTCTATATAATACTAGTTCTTTGATAAATTTCTGTGGATTTTAAAAGAAGAATCACCTAAATTTGTGATTTACCATGCACTTTGGGAATTTTATTTTATTTATTTATTTTTTCCTTTTTTTATTATATGAAATTTATTGTGGGAATTTTAAAGGTTTTAAGAGGATTTGCAGGGCCTACTCCTGCTTGTGTACAGGTAACATTTGATGATAGAAATCTTTATTTCCATTATTCCTATGAAATCAATGAGAAGTTTTGTTCCAGGCCATCCCCCACCAAAGTGATGAGTTACAACTGAAGTGTGCAAATAAACAAACCTTCATTGGCAATTTAGGCACATCATGATCCTCAATAGAATATTTATTGATTGAGATTAGTGCCATCCATCATCACCTTCATCCATATTCTAGGTAATCTCCTTATAATAGAATAAAGGAAACTTGTCTTTGTCTCATTATCAGAACTGTTTGTAGATTTCCCCAATAACTGATTTATCTTTATTTTAATAAGACTGTGAGTCAAGTACTTATGTAATCTCCTTCTTCATATTGGCTACTAGAACAGCCAAATTGTGGCCCATCTCTAAAAACTGCCTGGATTCTTCCAGCTTGCATTATAATAATCTCATTTCTGGCTGAATCCTATTTTCTTACATTCATTTTCCTCTAGACCACTTCTCTTTATCTGCCTAGTTGTAGGTGCATTTTCTTTTCATGTTCATTGAATGTATATTGTAAATTTCCTTAGTCTTTTTTTTTTTCCTTTTGGAACAAGGGGAGTATAAACAAATATATAACTATATTTTACCAACTACTTGCATATGTTTTGTTTCATCAACTCAGTCTCCTTTTAGAGAAGCAGTGTAATATAGGAGAACGATCATTGCATCCTTGGAGCCAGGACAGATGGCTTTGTCTCAATTCTGTCTTTACTAGTTGTTGCAGTTAGTTAATATTTTGAAATTCTCTGGACTTTCCTTTTCTCAGTTGGTTAGAAATAGATAGCCTAGGTTAAAGACTTCAAGCCAAGTGCTTTGGGCTGGAAGGCACAATAGAACTCCTGTTCCTGCTGTAGAAAAAGGTAGAATGACATGGGGTTAACTTCTGTCAGACGTGGGATAGAAACAGGGCTGGTCTAAGATATGTGGGTAGCTAGAATAGGCTAATTTTTTTTGCCATTTAAATAAATATGTCTTACGGATATGTTCTCATTTGTTGTTTTTGTTTGTTTGTAAAGAACACACTTTGATTTAATCAGAATTACTTTTAAAAACAGATTCACACAATAATTCTCCTCCAATATCTGTACTGGAACAGATAATTTGAAAAAACGTCAACAAATGGCATCGTCATGATCTTTTCTCTTTTAAATTCGAAAATAGCATACCAAAATGCTGAGCAATTATATATTGAAAATAAGTTATTCATTTCCACTAAACAGAATATTTTTGCATTATTTAGTTTCAGAATTTTAGCTGACATTTTGTCACACTCGTGGCAAGAATGTTCAACTGCAAAAGGTCAGGGCTAATGAGAAGTCTGTGTTGCCTCTCTTAGCCTTGAGGATGCTTTCTATGTAGTCAGGAGAAAACTCTGGTTATATTTCACCCACAAGACAAGAAGCTATGCATTCATGTCTGTATTCAAGTCATCACCCATTACCCAGTACATTTGTAACTCTCTCAAGCAAATGAGGGTAGAATACAGGCGAGCTTAAAAGATAGATGACATTTAATACTAAGCAAAACCCGGATATGATCTCCGTGTTCTGTTGGAACAGATGTGTCACAATTGTATGAATAGACAAAAGTGCTGGCAGAATTGAGCGTCACATGTCCCTGTCGTTAGAGGCAAGCAAAACTCAGAAAGACCTGCATTGAAACAAGTGCAGTCACACTCTGGCTGGTCACACAGTTGTAACAGAACATTAAGTTGGATTTATGAATTTGAATTTATTGGATATACAGTTTTATTTGTATGCTTCTATAAATTTTCCCTGACGTTTAAATTCTATGCAAGATGTAAACATCCTTATAGCTGATATTATGTTCACCTAGATCTGAGTCTGGCCTACTCTTTTTTGCCATTTGGACCTAGTTAGTGTCACCCTTTCATAGGGGCCTTTCCTTATCAATCAAGCCTTCCCACTCCATTATTCTCTGTCTCATGACTGTATTTTATTTTATGCATAACCCTTATCGTGATCTAAAATTATCATTCTATTTCTTACTTTGTCTTAATTTTTATTGTCATTTCCCTCTCATTATAGGTATTAGCTTCATGAAAGAATGGATATTTTTCGTCCTGTTCATCATTTTAATCCTAAGGCTTAAAACACTGCCTGTCATAGTCATCAGAGTCAATATTCTGAGTGAATGAATACTGTTAGTACAAACTTAAATAACCTTATAATAAATGTAATTTAAATCATCACTCAAGATTGTTTATATTTTGGTACACTATTTCAAAGGAATCTCTGTTATTGGACAGATGATGAGAATAGGTAACTTTTAACTTCTAAACCTTAGGTTATATTTATCATACCTAGGACATTATGAAATAGAATGTAAAAAATACTAAGCACTGGGGCGCCTGGGTGGCGCAGTCGGCTAAGCGTCCGACTTCAGCCAGGTCACGATCTCGCGGTCCGTGGGTTCGAGCCCCGCGTCGGGCTCTGGGCTGATGGCTCAGAGCCTGGAGCCTGTTTCCGATTCTGTGTCTCCCTCTCTCTCTGCCCCTCCCCCGTTCATGCTCTGTCTCTCTCTGTGCCAAAAATAAATAAAAAACGTTGAAAAAAAAAAATTAAAAAAAAAAAAATACTAAGCACTTGTTTCTACATCAGAGATATGAGTCTTGGGGTATCCTATTGATAGTTTATCTTATTAACTTTGGATATATTTCTTTCAATTTGGCCATTTAAATAGACCCAAGCCCTGAGGCAAATTTGGAACTAGACTTATTCTTTCACCAATGCCTTACTTCCTGGAGCAACTAGTAAATCTGTCATAAAGATCAGATTCTGGATATTGTGATTTTATCACATCATTAAATAAAAGTTTAAATCAAAGTCAAATAAATCATTACTGTGAAAAAAATGACTTCTTTATTGCGTAAGATAATTAAAGGTATTCTTAGATTTACAGTAATGCAGAACATGGAACTTAATCTTTGATTAAGAAGAGAATCAGTAAAAGTATATAGAAAGGAAAAACTCAGATTACTTTTGGTCACCAAGTGCATGGGGGTTTTCCCCCTTCAAGCAATCTCTCTCTCTCTCTCTCTCTCTCTCTCTCTCTCTCTGCCCCTAGTTATTGCAACCACTGAAGACTTTAAAATCCCACCTGGACATCAGGTGAGAACAGGACAAAGGGTGGACAGAAAATTACACCACAGATCAAACAGATTGGAGGCTGGTGAGCAGACTGTGGTTACTCATGTTTTCACCAGGCATTGGCTACAGAAAAGATAAGTGGCCCTCACAGTCAGGGTCTCTGCCCTAGAGTAACAGGGTGCAGAGGCCACCATGAGCTCCCAGCTAAAAACCATGGGAGGGACAAGAAGAAAAGGCACTTCCAAGGAAGGAAAAAGAAAGCTGGACACCAGCTGGGTCTCCTAAAGGTTGACTCAATTCAACACTATCTACCTGGAGATAGTGTCAGATCCAACAGGTTAGGGGCTCAGTCTCACAAGACTGCCTTCACTCCACTTCAGATGTCAATCACAAGTAGGAGGTCCCCAGGTTCCCCACAACTTTTGTCCAATTTGGCTACAAATAGGAGGTCCCCGTGACCCTCTCCTTGCCTTCAGTTAATTTACTATACAGTGGCTCAAAGAAGTCAGGGAAACGTTTACTAAGGTTGGCCTTTTATTAAAGAACATGATAAAGGGTATAGATGAGAAGCCAGATGAAAAGGTACATGGGGTAAGATATTTGGGGAAGGGTGCCGAGCTTCTGTGCCCTCTCTGAGTGTGCTACTCTCCCCACATTTCCACCAGTTCACCAACTCGGAACCTCTCTTAACCTCATACTACTAGGATTTTTATGGAGACTCTCACATAGACATGATCAATCATTAACTCCATTTTCAGACTTTCTCCCTTCTCAGAAGAATGGGGGGCAGGACTGAAAATTCCAAGCTTCTAATCATAACTTGCTCTTTCTGGTGACCATCGCTCATCCGGGAACCATCCAAAACCTTACCCAGAGTGGCCTCAATAGAACGAAAGACTTCCTTCTCACACAGGAAATTACAAAGTTTTTAAGAGTGGTATCAGGAACCAGGGTCAAAGACCAAATATAAGAACCAGAAATGTTCCTAGTTCTCTTATCACTTAGGAAATTACAAGGGTTTCAAAACTCTGTGCCGGGGACCAGGGGCAAGGGCCAATATGTATTTTCTCTTATTGTCACAATGTGTTATTAAAGTCTAACAGTTGGGAGTTACAAGGCAGCTTCTGTGGGAGAAAGAGAAAAGACTTCAGAGAGAGCGACCTCCATTTGTATTCTGGCTCTGTCAGTTACCAGCATCTGTGGTCACAGTTCTTAGATGACTAAATCCATGAACCTATAGAACAACTCTAGCATAAGGCCTGGCATATAGAGGTTACAAAAACATAGTTCTTTTCTCTTATCCTTTATTGAATTTTCTCCATCCATTTGTGCAAAGAATTTCACAAAATTGGCCAATTATTGGGGAATGATCGATCTAATCTCGACCTCATGAGAATTCAAAAGGTACAGAAGATAGCTGCACCTGAACAACTTTTACTGAGAAGGTGCTTAGCAAACTGTTGACTTACTGACCTGCCTGTATGCAAAGATTAAGTAGAAATACGCAACACACAGTACCTACAGTTTCACAATTTTATTTTATTATTTTTAAGAAAATTTTTAAAGATTTTTTTAAAGTTTATTTATTTTTGAGAGAGAGAATGAGAGAGAGAGAAAGAGAATGTGGGAAAGGCAGAGAGAGAAAGGGAGAGAGAGAGAATCCCAAGCAGGCTCCCCACAGTCAGTGCAGAGCCCAACGTGGGGCTTGAACCCGTGAATCGTGAGATCATCACCTAAGTTGAAACCAAGTGTCAGACACTTAACCGACTGAGCCACCCAGGCACCCTGAAGCTTCAGAATTTTAAAACAAAGCTCACTGACTGCCTTCATCGGTTATCCAGGTTTTTTCCTTCTCATGTTTCTCAATATTGTCTCTTCTGTTTGATACCTGAACTTTTAAATTCATCTTTGACTCTGCTGAAAGAAGGGTGATGAAAAGATGACATTCACTTTCATCAAGAAGTTGTTGTGTCTCTGCTTACCTGGCTTCATACAAAAGATTCAAGGGGGAGAAACACACAGTACTCCTTGTCTAGAGGCAATAAAGCCTAGTGAGCAAGTCAGGGAGAAAACCCAGGGATAATAATTACATGTGATAAATGCTAAGAATTTAAATATAAAAATTTGTTGTTGAACCACTGGAAAGGAAGTAATTACTGTTACCTAGGGTATCATAGAGGGAAGTGCTATTTGAAATGTGTTTTTTTATTTTATTTTATTCAAAAAATTTTTTTTAACATTTATCTATTTTTGAGACAGAGAGAGACAGAGAATGAATGGGGGATGGTCAGAGTGAGAGGGAGACACAGAATCCAAGGCAGGCTCCAGGCTCTGAGCTGTCAGCACACAGCCTGATGTGGGGCTCGAACTTGCGGACTGTGAGATCATGACCTGAGCTGAAGTCAGATGCTTAACCGACTGGGCCACCCAGACACCCCTGAAATGTGTTTTAAAGAATGAGTAAGAGTTCAGTAGGTGGAGGTACAGGGAGATTATTCTAAGCAATGAGAAGTTAGAAGATTCTCAGAACTTAGTGTCTATGCTTTGGATTTATTATAAGATGTTTGGGTGGAAAGTGAGAGGGAATGAAATCTGAAAATTACATAATCTAAGAGTGTGAAGTCTTCGGTTCTCTCCTAATAAATTAGGGCATTATGTCAATTCTGTTGAATGTTTAAAGATATAAGTCTATTCCAGGGGCTCCTGGGTGGTTCAGTTGGATAAGCGACCAACTTCAGTTTAGGTCATGATCTCACGGTTCATGAGTTCAAGCCCTTTGCGTGTCAGGCTCTGTGCTGACAGCCCAAAGCCTGGAGCCTGTTTTGGATTCTGTGTCTCCTTCTCTCTCTGCCCCTCCCCTGCATACACTCTGTCTCACTCTGTCTCTCAAAAATAAATAAATGTAGAAAAAAAATGTCTTTAATATATGTTTATTCTAGTAGCATCAGAATTTTCTTCCCTCTTCCTTTTCAAAGAACAGACTTGTCTATTTGAGCATTTTGCAAATTTTCCTGACTCAAAACCCCCTTTAATAGTATTTTTAAAGATGGTTTTAAGTATTACTTTAGTAATAATAAGATGAACCATATGAAATTGCTGGTTTTTAGCCGTTTGGACTTACCAAAATAAAAATTTCAGATGATCCAAACTGTATATTGGGCTATATGAAGATTTTTCATCATTTCATTGATTTTATTTGGTTAGTTATAAAATGTGTTCTTTTTTTAAAAAAAATCTTTAACTTTTATTTTTGAGACAGAGAGAGACAGAGCATGAACGGGGGAGGGTCAGAGAGAGAGGGAGACACAGAATCTGAAACAGGCTCCAGGCTCTGAGCTGTCAGCACAGAGCCCGATGTGGGGCTCTAACTCACAGACCGCCAGATCATGACCTGAGCCTAAGTTGGATGCTGAACCAACTGAGCCACCCAGGCGCCCCTAACATGTGTTCTTAATACTTTCAAAACTTATTTATGGAGATTATAGCATAGTGCTTCTGTACAATTCATCCTATTCAGATAATTTTAAAATGAATTCTCATTTATAAATAGTACACTAATCTAAAAATATTCTATAAAATTTTATAATAAAAAGCATGACTTTTTGGCAAATTTCAAACGGCAATATATCAAATTTGACCTGGGGGACGAAATAAATGTTAAAATGTCAATTGGAGTTTTACCACAAATTATATCATCAATAGTGGACAAAAGCAGTTTTTAAAACCTTGTGTTTGAAAATGCTACATCTTACATTTGAAATATCAATGGAATTATTTTTCTAATATTCATGGTTTTCAAAAAATAAGGAAAATGTGGAAGTACAATATGAGTTTATCTGTAAGCATTTCTCCACAAAGATCACATTCCATAGACCAGGAAAACAAAAATGTCACCTGGTGCCTGGCTCCATTCTGATCCTTTTTTTGCTGTGTGAGACTCAACAGTTTTCTTACCTACAAAATGGCTTAGAGTCACCTTACATAAATATATCTCCCAATATATATTTTTTTCTCCTTTTAAACTAGTCATCCTAAATCCACACAGGGGAAGACCTAATCTCTTAATTGATCCTTAATTAACATCACAAGTACCCCTTCCCTTGAAATAGGTGTCCTAGTAGTTTCTTGTCTGCCTTTCCTTGGGTCTGTCATAATAAGCAAATATTAGTTATGGATGGCTGTTCCTGAGTTTTATGAGATTGACTTTGAAAAGCTTCTATTGTATAACTAAGTTTAAATGCTGGCTAAGGAGTTTTAATTTTCCTCAGACTGCCAACTATGAGAATCAATCAAAGCATTAACAACAACAACAAAGCAACATCAACAACAATTGACTACATGATACAATAAAAGGTAATTCATTCTGTCTGACCAAATGAAAGACTTCTTGAATGGCTGCTATGTTCACAGAACCTTCTTTGCTTAGCAAGGAAAAATATTTTGAAAAACCAAAAAGTAACTGTTCAGTTCTTAAATGTATTAGATCTCATGATGAGTTAGGGGATCTATATATATTAATTAGGCTTTCTCCAAAGCAGAGCCTGAGACAGGGACTTGAGCAGAAGGAACTTATTTGGGAGACATTCCCATGAATAATAATGACGGAGCAGGAGTGTGAGACAGGAAGGGAAAGAAGAAAAGCCAAAGGATTCATTTGTGAGGTCAATGCCCTAAGTTACTGGGATTCCTCCAGGATAGTTGGAGAAGGGTGCAGAGTGCCTTCAGAATTATCTTCTGCAAAATGAGATGCTGGAGCATTTATCCATAAGAACTCCCTTCTTGGTTTAGTGTTTCTATGTCTACCACAATCTTTATCTGTTGACAAAGAAAAATGTGAACAGTTGGGTACAGGGCAGGGCTAGTTCTAAGCTATGAGGATTATGGGAAAGAATAAAATAGAACATTCTATAATGGGTTAACAGGTTCATATAGCCTTTTATTTGGAAACCAATACGGTGATGACTGAAGAAATAAGAAAATTCCTGTTCACTTTCTAAATTTTGCCCAACACCAGATCCTGCTAATTCTTGCCTCTGTTTCATCTCACAAGCTCACTTCTCTATATCCTATCCTTTAAAATCACAAGGGAAGAACGAGAGATGTAGGTTTTGGTTTTAGTAGTCTTAATTGTTTTTAATATTTTTTATGACATATGTAAGGAAAAAAGTCCTCTTATCTCTCAAGTTTTAGGTATTTTTACTCCTAAAACAGGTTAGATGGTTTCTAGAGTCTGTTTTAGGCCCAGAATTGGTCGACTCATGTCTTCTAAGCATGCTTATCAGTCAATATTACCTTTAACGTATCCCTTCTGTAATTAATGTGTACAACAGAATTATATGCATATGGGTGTATAATGAGATTAGAAGTTATTACAAATCCTTGCCTTGTACCAGTAGGTTCTGTAGTTACCTGCTATAATGCCTGAGGATGTCATCGCCAAATTTGATTCTTTGAGTTGAAGTGTATTTCTGGGAGATCTGTGTAAAATATCTGTACATAAAATATCTTGGGGCAGCAAAGACTATATTGGTCATAGAGGTTTTACATCTGATCATGAAGAAAGATTTCTCAATCTGAGGTAAACATCACATTGAGAAATTGGTTTCCAAGTGGCAACATTTTATGTATATATATATATATATATATATATATATATATGTATACAACCAGTCATATATTTTATAACAGTTTTGATTGCAAAAATTAAAGGGAATATATGTAATTTGAGGCATTGTCGGTTACTTTCCTGGCTGAAGGAAACAAGCTTTTCTTAGATTAATTTATAATTTCCCTGATGCACTAAATTCAAATCCTTGAGTAATTGGTGCCTGGGTTGCTAAGGTTAACCACCGAATTGACACTACTTAGAAAACCCAAGTGGAATCCTATTTAAAAAAGAAAAAAGAAAAAAGAAAACGGTGTTGCTTCAAAAATATCTACTTTTTTCTAATTTGTAGTGAAAAGAACATCTCCTTATTTCTTTCACTAGTATGTTCACCTTTAAGGGAAGAACGCTTCTCAATCCAAAAGACTTAAAGAGAGTAGAATAAATAATTTACCTATATTCTTTGTAAACACATACTAAGTTGTACAATCATGTGTTGAAAGGGAAGTTATTAAATATTTTCTGCTTCCAGACACCATGGGCAGGGCACTAAGAAAGGGCACTCTGCCTCTTTCGCAGACAACCCCTCCCCACTGTGTGAGCAATGCCAGAGTCACCTGTAAAAACCCAAAGGGAATAGGAGGGGTTTAGGGTATGGTTTCGCCGATTTCCCAGTTCTCTTTATGGCATGGCATGTTCGTGCTGTTTCTCTTTCTGTAAGGCTGCATTAAACACTATAATTTATTATAGTCATAAAAATCAAGATTTCAGGGTGGATTGGGACCTTCAGAATTCTGACGAGTATTGAACCACTTCCATTTGGTAGCTGATCATGTATGGAAGTTAAATCACTTTTTCCCATGGCACACAATTCATCAGGGGCAGAGCCAAGACTAAAAATGACATATCTGATGTCTAATTATTTTGGTGAATTTGACATCAGATGACCATTCTGAGGGTTAAATACATGGGAAATGCTGGCTGTATATGTAGTTCTTAACATGTAGCAGTGGTGTAGCAAGAACAGGGTGATGGAGTTTCTACCCTGGCTCAATAGTTTTTAAAGCCATAGTTTAGAACTTGGACAAATAAATAATGTTTTCTGGGAAAAACATTTTATCACCGACATTGTCTCAAATTGTGGGCACTTTATTACTGTTTTTACATGGTCTATAAAGTACCCTAGTGTGGATGACTCCCAGTGTCCTACAAATGCTATGCTACAGGTAAGCAGTAAATTAACAATGTCCTTTTAAGTTCCAATACAATACAACAAACGACCCAACTGCTGGTAACTTTCAGATGAGATTCAGGCCAGAAGCCCAGGGAACACGAGACAGAAATGAGGTTTGAGCATGTACCCTGCCTTTGTCATATAATGAATTTCGTCTCCCAGAGACACCCAAGTTCAGCTTTTGGCTTAGCACTCGTAAGAATATAGAAATATGAGACTGGGAGAATAAATAACTTGTTTTTTACAAGCTCATTATATTATATATCCTAAAATGTAATGCCAAATGTTTTATTGGAATAGAGTAATTAAATGTCTTTTAAAAAAATAGCCTCCATTGCTTTATTTAATGTTTGTTATTTTGGATATAAAAGCAGAACTTAGCTAGTCAAATGACCTGGTTTGGCAGAATATTCACTTTTTTTAGCAAACAAACTGGCCCCCACACAGACCCACACTAAAGTTTACAGAGTTCAGCTTCTGTACCAGTTGAAACTAGAGCCTACCTAAGAGCACAGAGAGAAAACTGATTGGCTGATGCAGGGCGAGGAGGATATATAAAAGGCCTCTGTGGAACATCTGGGAAGGTCAGTGATATCACCTGTTCAGAGTCAAACCTTGGAGCTTCTCAGACGGTACATTTTCACCATGAGTGGGTGCCCATTTTTAGGAAACAACTTTGGGTGAGTATTTACCTCTATTTTAAGTATGGTTAGGCACTTAGAAATGCCAAGTAAGAACGCTTCAATTTCTGAATTTCAAATGCATTGAAAATTGTCGCCCATATTCTCTTGTTAGAAAATCAACTTTAAAAACAGTAGGAGAATTTTGACTACTCATATTGTTAGTTATTACGCTGTCTCAAGATCTCCTGTTTTCTCCTCACTTATTTAATCTGTAGATGTGCTTTTAAAACATTGTCCATAGAAGGCAGTGAAGACGACAAATCACAAACCGGTGTGAATAGAGCCAGCAAAGGAGGACTTATCTACGGAAGCTACCTGCATGTAAGTGGGAGAGCCCTTACAGTGTTCAGCCTCCATTGTTGGGTGCTAAAT